>NC_133123.1:129789057-130107411 GCF_033568475.1 Henckelia pumila | reverse complement strand
GCTGATGCTTTGAGTCGCAAAGTGCGACTATCCGCACTTCAGACTTGTTCGATGTCTAGTGCGATCAGTGACTGTTGTACTTCGGGATATACCTTCAAGCATAAGAAAGGTATGCAGAGTATCCAGATGTTTGCGATATTATCTGAGCCAGCTTTGTATTCGCGGATTCGAGATGCTCAGATGTCTGATTCAAAGACCCAGCGTTTAGCTCGTCTAGCTAACGAGGGTAGCTCGTCTGGATTTCATTATCAGTCAGATGGCTTTCTTTGTTTGTCTGGTAGGCTTGTGATTCCGTAGGATGAAGAGTTGCGAGAGGAGATTTTGTCTCAGGCGCATCGCACTAAGTTGAGTATTCATCTGGGAGCAACAAGATGTACAAGGATCTACGTACTCGTTTCTGGTGGAAGGGAATGAAACGCAGTGTTTATCAGTTTGTTTCGAGATGTTTGGTGTGTCAACAGGTCAAGGCAGAGCACCGACGACCTGGAGGATTGCTTCACAGTCTGCCTATTCCTGAATGGAAATGAGAGTTTATCACAATGGACTTTGTGACCCATTTGCCGGTATCCCCGAGAAACTGTGATGCTATCTGGGTCGTGGTGGACCGACTCACCAAGTCAGCGCATTTCATTGCTTATAGCCGGGAGTACAATGTGGATCGTATGACTCGGTTGTACATTCAGGAGATCGTTCGACTTCATGGAGTGCCTGTGAGCATTGTCAGCGATCGGGACCCCAGGTTTACTTCTAGATTCTGGGGGAGTGTTCAGCGTGCGATGGGTACTACTCTCAGTTTGAGTACTGCCTATCATCCGGAGACTGATGGTAAGTCAGAGCGCACTATCCGTACTTTGGAGGATATGCTTAGATCGTGCGTCATGGATTTTGGTTCAGCCTGGCAGGATCATTTGCCATTGATCGAGTTTGCGTACAACAACAGCTATCATACTAGCATTGAGATGACACCTTTTGAGGCGTTGTACAGGCGACGTTGTCGTACTCCACTCTTCTGGGAAGAAGCGGGGGAGAGACAGGCTGAGGGACCGGAGTTTATCCAACAGGCGATAGACATTGTTGATCAGATCAAGAAACGGATTAAGACTGCACAAGATCGTCAGGCCAGCTATGCTAACACCAAGCGTAGGCCTTTGCAGTTCGATGTCGGGGATAAAGTGTTTCTGAGAGTGTCACCTTTCCGCAAGATTCTCATATTTGGCCTTAAGGGCAAGTTGTCTCCCAGGTTTATCGGTCCGTTTGAGATCTTGGAGAGCATTGGCGATTTGGCTTATCGACTAGCTTTGCCACCGCATCTTTCCAGTATTCACAACGTGTTCCACGTATCACTATTGCGACGGTATGTGGCGGATGAGTCTCATATTCTGCAGCAGTCTGAGGTTCAAGTGAGCAAGGATTTGACCTATGTTGAGAAACCTATTCGTATCATGGATTATAAGGATAAGATTTTGCGGAACAAAGTCATTCCTCTGGTTTTAGTTCAGTGGCAGCGCCGAGGCACTGAGGAAGCTACTTGGGAACTTGAGGACAGGATGCGTGAAGACCATCCTGAGTTGTTTTGATTTTATTTTCGATTTGTATTCAGTTGTAAACCCTGTAAGCGTTTGACTGGAATAAAGAATGTTTCTGATTTCTGTATTACATTCAGTACTTAAGATCTGTTTTCGAGGACAAAATATCTTAAGTGGGGGAGAATGTAGTAGCTCGTACCCTAATTGAGTAATTAAAGGATTAATGCTAATTAAATAAATTGGGTATCGGACGGATCGGAAGCTCCGAAGGCATGATCGGAAGCTCCGATGAGCGATCGGAGGCACCGATGATATTACGTCATCCATGACGTGTGGTTGGATCGGAAGCTCCGATCAGGATCGGAGGCTCCGATCACCCCTATCCGAAGTCAACAAGTGATATTTTGACACGTGGCATATTAGGATCTTCGAAAGCTCCGATGACAGGATCGGACGTTCCGATTGAGGTTCGGACGTTCCGATCGAGGATCGGAGGCTCTGATCGTTGTCTATAAATAGAAGGCCGAGAATTCATTTTCAATTGCCAGTTCCAGATTTCCTCTCTACTCTAGTCGTATTCGAGTTGTTCTAGCCTTCCTAGGCTTGACCCGGGAGTCGTCGAGGCATTCGATAGTCGTAGCGGAGTTGTGCCCAAGTTCTGGAGGCATCGACATCAAAGGGCTAACGACGGACGAAGGTATAGCTTTTGCTTCCTATAAATATTTAGGAGTATGCAATAGCTTAGTTAAGGCTTTTAGAGCACTTTAATGACAGTAGTATCATTTGGCAGTGTAGAGCAGACTATAGGCGTGGACCTAGAGTTGGTAGAGCTTGCACTGATTTGAGGTACGGAAGTACTGTTTGAGATATCCTGACTGAGTATGCATGTATTATGTGACTGCATGGTTTATATGTCATTGATTATGCTGCATTCATTTGCATACTGAGCTATCTCCTTCGAGATGTCTGTTAGTAGAGTTTTTTCCCTATCCTGTTAGTGGTTGGACTTCCATCGATTTGGGTCCGGCATATCCACTTGTATTATGGTATGGGAGCCACCTCCTGAAGTGACGGCACAGCGTGCTACATACCAAGGCCCGGTCTGTCTCTGTTATCTGATCTTTGACCTCGAGTTTATAGGGAGTTCACTTTGCATGCATGTATACTCATACTCTCGTACTGAGCATTTTATGCTCACATCTCGTACTCTGTATTTCTGGACACCCTATTCCATGAGGCAGGTTTGCGATTGGACGAGGCGGGTGGATCCAGGAGGGGTTAGGCAGTGGTTGGCCAGCTGGAGCTTCGTCTAGGTTTATTTCTGTTGTTTTGGGTTTATACAGCTTTCGATTTGGTTGTATAATCTATTTTGGATATTTACAGATTCCTTGCCTTGGGATTGTAATTTAAGTAATGTTTCCGCAGTTTATTCTGAGATTTGTTTATTAAGTTAATTGCATGCCTAAATTCTGTTTAGTAGGTGATCCGGGTAAGGGTCACTACAGCTACATTTATTGCCTTATTGGTATCAGAGCTGCATGCAAGAGACTTGGGATATAGTACTAAAACTTTAGATTATCCTTGTAGGAATTGATGAGACCTAACGAAAGATGATTTGGTTCTTCTTTGCCGAGATTTGCGGCAAAAGTCTTTGCTATAAGAAATGCAACAGTGATGAGAATACCAGTAATAGCATATCGATAGATAGGCTGACTGTTGTGGACGGTTCATCATTCAATGCATTGGGATGCTGATCGAAGAACATATGGATTCCATCCGAAGAAGCCCAGAAGAGAAGAACGAATATATCGCGACAGATACCTCTGAGGACTTTTTGGAACGAATGGTGTGTATCAACACATGTGGTTCCAATCCGAAGAGATTCTCCACTTATAGTTGAAGAGATTGTCAGATAGATCTTCACCAGGAGATGCCTCAAGTGTCTAAGGCATGACTGGTTGTGAACGTAAGGTCATTAAATTCATGCAGGACATGATTTTATCTGTATGCTTGTATCGATGCTTTCGGTAGGCACACAGAAAACTTCATGTTCAAAAGCATGAAATAGATACAAGAAGAACGCTGATGGTATATCGTGAGCAGAAGAGGTCGATTGACAGACATTGACGCAGAGCATAGCTGGTTAGCGAGCACAGATCATTTCTTTGGATGTCTTTGCAGGAGGACGGGTAGAGAGATTTGGTCAGGAGTATGCTTGCATTGATGCGTGTGTCTATTATAAACTTCATGCTCAAGAAACGAAGACAAGTACGATGATTTTAAATATTGTATTGTTGTAGTTGTAAACAGTATTTCAATAGTAATAAATCATCATAATCTGGTTGTATCATTTCAAGTTATTGGTTGTACATTTTCGTTGTATTTTTGGAATACTATAAATTGTATTACATGGGATTTGTGATAAATAAATTGTACATAACTTGAAGTAATGATACATGTATTATTTATCCTGTACTTCGTGAATGATTGCGGTGATTTTGCTAAGTATGGCTTGGTATTAGTTGATTAGTGTTCAACTATTGTAACTCATAGGTCTTGAGTAAGCCAGCTGTAACTCTTTGAATTGTGGGTAGTCTAGGCATTTTCCTAGGATTGACCTAGTTAGTCACTGGACTAAGTTAATGACAACGATGAGTTGATTCATCAGTGGGCATGAGCTGTGTTCTAGTTTGTTTCCTTAGAATAGTAGTCTGTTTGACCTTCGTAGGTTGAGACTTCGTGATGATGGGATTTCATCGGGATGCCAGGTCCATTATATGCCGGGAGTTGTGTACTATAACCATGACTAGACGTGATGGGGCGCGACCCTATGCCAGTGTTACTGTGGGAGTCTTTGTACTTCAGAGGTTGCCTGCAAGCCTTCATGCTTCAGGATCGGCGGTGGGAAGACTACTCAGTCTAGAGTCTTGGTAACAGTCAAGATGGGGTATGAATTTGGATTAGATGCCTAGGTGGTATCATGATACATATATCATCTGGCTTTTGTCAGGGATATTGGTTTGGGTTTCTGCCGTGAGGACCAGTCTTGGAAATATTTCTTTGACAAGCGTGTACTATGAACAGATAGTTTTAGTCTATGGGATACTGCTAGACTAGTGGATCTAGTCGGTGATTGGATTCTCTTGTGATAGGGGTTATCCAGGAGATGAGTTTGTAAACTGTCTGGGACATTGACTCGGAGGAGAGTATTTTCCAGCGATGAGAGTTTTTCTCAATAGTGGATTATATCAGATGTTAAGGATTGCACATGACTATTTGAGGCATGAGGGAAGCATGACTTATGTCAGTGTACACTTGATGGTGATTCCAGGTAGGACATCGTGGTAGGTTATCTCAGTCTTGATTTGTTGCAGTCTTAGCGAGGGATATAATTATCAGGAGCATGTTCAGCGATGCTTGGAACCTTTATGACTTGTATTGCGTCTTGGGTTTGGCAAGTCCTAATGATCATATTGAATGAACATAGACAGTGGATAGTATGTCTAGATTGGTGCAGGCTTGACACTAGTGACTACTCGTAGTAGTTGTCTGTCTCTGTCAGAGATAGATGATTGAATCAGGTGTGATTGTTTTGATTCCAAGTATTTGGGATATAGAGAATCAGGAAGCACTTGAGATAGTACTATAAGCATGGTATGCTTAGATGCAGCAGTTCTAGTGTATTTAGAGAATTCTCTAGTCGTTAAGGATCTCCAGGAATGCGGGAATCGGGACTTTAGGATTCTACGGATCACGAAAGTGGTCATAGGCTGGCTCTTGTGATCATAGTTCGTTGGTAGCGTTGCTGAGGTTACTAGTGACAGATTTGATCTGAGCATTGCGTGATGTTAGCAATGATTGATCCAATTTGCGAAAATGGATTTAGTGATTGTTCCAGGATTTTCAGTGGACAATTTTTGGGGGACTGTTAGTCGGAGTGTTTTTGATTGGGTGCTTCCAGCAGAATTCTCAAGAGTTGTTCTTGAGAGGCGATTCGACAAGTGCTTATGGATTTCCATGAGCATTAGCAGGTTAGCATCATCTGTTCATGGGATGAGACAAAAACTAAGACTTGTGTTTCTGAGTTTTGCGGGATTGTTGTCGATGATGTCCCAGTGTGTTCTGATGGACTGTGTTATTAAGAGGTTGAGACAGCGGGATTGCCGCTAGTATTGATGGATTTTTGTGGGATCGAGGTGAACCAGTTTGGTTATCCCAGTTAGTGAGTCAAGGATTTTCGTTATCTAGGACAAGATAACCGGAATCTTTTTCGTCGATACTACCTCTAGTGAAGAAATAGAGGTAAGCGTTCGATACGGACTACTAATGTTGAGGATGGTGTTAGTCCATCTGAGAGTTTCAGCAGGATGGTAGTGTATTTCGAGGCGACGACCTTGAAACGTGCATTAAGACAAGAAATTGTGTACAATGATGTTGCCACAATTGGAGTTAGTAGACAGAGAGTTTGACAACTGTTTACTTAGTTGATGTTCTTTGGGAACATTCGTTGACATCGGGCAGGGTAAGTACTGAAGGTACGTAATATGATGCCAGGAATTGTCAGGATTTGGTTGTTATCCGTGGCAGGATGACTAGTATGATCGAGTAGATGCTATCTACGATAGCGAGATTTGGATCAAGGTTGATCGCAATAAGTCTGAGGATTTCATATGGTTAGAGTGGTTTGCAGCGATGTGATTGCTTTGCGAGCTGATGGCCGGTAGTTGCCATTTCTGTAACGTCTGAAATTTTCCTACGTGATTTCGCATGCATAATTAGGAAAATAATTAATTTAAAATTTAGGAAAATGAGTTAAATAATTTTATGTGAATTTTGTGAAATTATTTACATGTTTTAAATTTTATTTTAGTTACTTAACCGCAATTATGAAATTTATGGATTTTTGAAAAAAATGTATTATTTGATCGCGTAATCGGGACCGTGGACGAACGAGGTGAAGAGTTTTTACCCAAAATATTTTATGATGGTTTTATGGGCCATAAATTATTATTTTAAGATTTTATTTCCAGAAAATAAGGATTTTATTAAATATACATGCATAGAAAACCGATGTTCATCAAAATGAGTCATTTTAAAGGCTTTTATTAGACTTTCAAAAATCCAAAATTATATATTACGAAAATAATAAATTTTATTATACAGATATTAGTTGGATTGGTTAGCTAGGTGTATTTATTCCGAGGAATCGACCCGTGGTTGCCAATCACGAGTCTAAGTCCAATCCTAGGTGATATGCAAGTATGCAATGCAATCATATTACATTGAGCTTCCAATTTACATTTCTTCGGTCTTTATTGTCTGCTGGGCCCACCTTTGTCTTCAAATCTTTATCTCCCACTAAGTCTAATAAATTTACAATAAATTTCGATGACAAGTAGGGGATACATATTTAAGGGTGGGAACGGGCCATAAACCAGGCCCATTTTTTATTACAAATGACAATTCAAATTGGGCTATAAACCAAGCCCATTAATAAAACCCAACAACAATAAAACCAAATGTAAATAACCTAACATACACCTACCAAATTGGTCATGGCAATCGATCATCCTTTTATCCAATAAATAATTCAATAATTAAATAATTGGATAACATGCAATGGCATCATAATTAAAAAGATAAAATCAAATTTTATCTTATCCTTTCATAAGATCATATCTTATCATCAATTGTACCAAAATAATTAATTTTATAAAATCTAATTTAACGGATAAAATTTATAAATTTTCAAAAAATTCAAATTTATCCAAAAATCAATTTTAAAAATTTCGGACTCAAACAATTTGACCCGACGCCTCGTGGACCAATCAAAAACAATTTTCGATCGGACCAAAAACTAAAATTTCAAAAATTTAAAATTCTGGAAAAAAATAAAAAAATTTAATTTTTCGTGGGGCAGGGCAGCCCCCACGTGGGGTGTAGGGCAGCCCCTTGGCTGCCCTTGGGCAGCAATGATTGCTGCCAGCAACCATTGCTGCACTTTTGGGCAGCAATCTCGCTGCCCTACGTGAAGCAGACAGTGGGAGATAAGTTGGATAGTCGATCCACCTTATGTTATTTTGTAGGATATCCAAAGAATTCAATCGGATATTATTTCTATCATCCCACTGAAAAAAAAAAGTGTTTGTTTCAAGGAATGCCACCTTCATGGAGAAGGAGTTTTTATTAGATAAGAAAGGCAAGATGATGGAATTCGAAGAAATTCGAGAAGAACCTGAGATACAAAATAACGATCCCATACCTCAAGAACCTTCAGTGGACACGCCAACATCTATGAGATTCGAGAGGACTTCTAGACCTCCTATACGATATGGTCTTCTTCTTGAAGGGGATCAAAGTGAACCTGATATTGGATGTGATCCAAGAAACTTCAAGGAAGCAATTTCTGATGCGGATTCGAATTTATGGCTTGATGCTATGCAGTCGGAAATAGACTCGATGCATACAAACCAAGTTTGGTCTTTAGTAGATCCTCCCGATGGAATTGTTCCAATAGGGTGTAAATGGATCTACAAGAGAAAACTTGGGCCTGATGGCAAGGTACTCACCTACAAGGCACGATTGGTAGCAAAAGGTTATACTCAAAGACAAGGAGTTGACTATGATGAAACCTTTTCACCAGTCGCAATGTTCAAGTCCATAAGAATCCTGCCATAGCTGCATGGTATGACTATGAGATATGACAAATGGATGTGAAGACTGCATTTCTTAGTGGAAACATTAAGGAAGAAATCTATATGATGCAGCCCGAGGGATTCACATCCATGGGAAGCGAGCATAAGGTATGAAAGCTTCAGAGATCAATTTATGGTCTCAAACAAGTATCAAGAAGTTGGAACCAGAAATTTGATGAAACAATAAAAGACTTTGGTTTCATCAAAAACCCGAAGGAACCGTGCGTGTACAAGGAAGTAGTTAAGGATGCGGTGACGTTCTTAGTGCTTTATGTTGATGACATCCTACTCATTGGGAATGACGTAGGGATGTTGCAGTCAACAAAGATATGGTTATCAGGTAGATTCTCGATGAAGGATTTGGGTGAGGCCTCCTATATTCTAGGGATACAGATCTATAGAGATAGATCTAAGAGAATGATAGGACTCACTCAAGCAACCTATATCGACACCATATTGAAAAGGTTTTCTATGGATGAGTCCAAGAGAGGACATCTACCTATGTGTCATGGAGTTTCTCTATCTAAGTCTATGTGTCCCAAGACTGACGAAGAGATAGAGAAAATGACACACATACCATATGCGGCAGCCATAGGTAGTATTATGTATGGGATGATATCTACTAGACCGGATGTAGCCTTTGCTCTGAGTGTCACGAGCAGATATCAGGCCAACCCCGGTCAAATACATTGGAAAGCCGTGAAGGATATTCTTAAGTACTTGAGAAGGACTAAGAATATATTCATGGTTTATGGAGGAAGAGAATTGAAATTGGAAGGCTATACCGACTCTAGCTTCCAAAGCGATGTGGATGACTCGAAGTCAACCTCTGGATTTGTATTCATGCTCAATGGCGGTGCTGTCTCTTGGAAGAGTTCCAAGCAGGACACCACAGCGGATTCCACCACTGAGGCTGAATACATTGCAGCATCAGCTGCTGCTAAAGAGGCCGTTTGGATGAGGAATTTCGTCCAAGAGTTGGGCGTAATTCCTGAAGCTGTTGGTCCAGTTCCGGTGTACTGCGACAACACTGGTGCCGTTGCTCAGGCAAAGGAACCAAGGTCTCATCAAAGATCCAAACACGTACTGAGGAAATACCACATCATCCGGGAGATTGTGGAAAGAGGAGACATCACTGTCGAGAGAGTGGCCTCTACAGACAATATCGCAGATCCACTTACTAAGCCCTTACCAGGACCATTGTTTGACAAACATCGCGAAGCAATGGGATTACGTAGTATGACTAGTTGGCTTTAGGGCAAGTGGGAGATTGAAAGAGTGGGTGCCCGGTTAGCCAACTTGTGGCTAAGGGCTTTTATGACTCTATGTATAAACAATCTTTGTTTAATATAATTTACATTCATTAATGGCATTGTCTTTGTCTTTCTTCATATTGTTATATTGTGATATACTATTGTTGTTTTGATAAAGACCTTGAATATACTATAGTGTAAGTAAGATGAGATAGTGAATAAAGAGAGATCACTATTATGAAACACATCTTATAGTCACTGTATATTCTAAACAGTTCCTAGTCAATTGAGCCGTCCGCTAATAAGGATAAGGATCGCTCGAGATTGAGACTAGCATTTGTGATGCCAAGTACCACGTTTCATTGGTAATGGACATGGAGATGTTCAAAGCATGCAAATGGATATTCATATGATGAATGATCGAACTACCCTATTCGGACTTTCTAAGTGGTTATTATTATTTGAGTGGATAAGTCCGCGGTTTTGGTTGTACACCATTAGTCCTTACTACTTGAAACATCATTGAGACTCTATATGCTAGTACTGTACTTTGACTCGTTTACCGACTCTATTGGGGTCATCAGGTGTCGGGATTGGGTACAGTTACGACACATATAGGAGTCGATTCTTTGTTGTCAAGGATTCACCACATACTTGCGAGTGTGGATATCCTATGCGATCTTAGTGTGACGAATCTCTGGCCAGAGTACATGATGTGTTTTAGGTTACTCGGTTTTCCTAGTAACACATGCGATGTCACTATTTGATCTCCAAGATGTAATGCATAGTTATCGAATCTCGAACGACTCTCGATGCACCAATGGTTGTTGATTCGATCGGGATATATGGATGAAGGGACCGTACTGTACGCTAACCAAAATCTACTGGTTCTTGCAGGCACTATCAGTGATACCTAGGGAATCATGGGGCGATGTTGCTAGGCGCTCTTACCATGATTCGATGGGTAAGTCGAAAATTGTTGTTCCGAGTCACAAGGAGTTGTGAGCCCACGGCAAGCTGTATCCCTGAACCATTGAGGGTCACATAAGTAATGGATTACTAAACCCCGTTGAGATAGTTAAATTTAAAGAGTTAAATTTAATGAAAGAGAAGTTGGACTTCTTAACTAAAAGGGAGTGGAATTTCCTAAAATGACATAGGAATGGGCATTTTTGGAAATCACTGAATTTGGATTCAGAAAAATTATCTTGACTTTAAAAGATGCAGAAATGGTTTCTGTGCACATTGGTAAAATCAGTTTATCAATCGGAGTCACGATGAATTTTATATTAATTTCTATAATAACAGGCTTGGCTTGTTGGGCTTAAGTTATGGATTGTGGGCCCTAAGGAGTTAGTGTCCTAATACAATTATAACTTAATCTAGTCTAGAAATTATCTATAAATACATGTGTAGTGTTCGAAAATTATATAGAATTCACTCTTGCAATTTTCGAAAATACTGCATAATATTTCAAGGGGAATTTTTGAATTCCTCTGCTCCTTTTTGAGATAATTCAGTCTGTAATTTTTGTGAAAAATTACATTCTAAATTGACAGATCAAATCTGTTTATTCTCTTCGATAAACATCTGATTGATTTCTAGTGCAATCAATAAGAGGGTTTTAGTTTTCTATTCGTGGACTTAATTCCGGAGGTTGATCGTGATAGTCATCGGTTCATTGGAACTCTCTAGATGTTTGCTAAGATTGAGAAGTGGTTTCATGGTCATTGGTGGTTGGAGCAGGCCGTACGATAAACAATACAGCAGCTGCTCATACAAGCGTGCAAGCAGGGGAAGGGGCTGAGTGCAAGCCTTTGTGTGAGCTGCTCAAGCTACGATTTGGGCTGGTTCTTGGCTTGTTGGAAACTTCTGGATGTGGGCTAGGTTTAGGTGATGGTGCTCCGGCCGGTGGTGGCCGGAGCTGGCCGGCCGCCGGAGTTCTTTAAGGATGCTCGCGGCCAAGAGCTAGGAGAAGGGGTGATCGGGCTGCTGGGTTTTAGAACGGGCCGGGCTTGGGTTTTTGGGTCCGGTTCGGGTCTAAAATTATATGGGCCAATTTAGTTGTGTCCGGGTCTGGGTTATATTAGTTGGGCTCGGGTATTTTAATTTATTTTGATTAATAGTTTAAGTTATGGTTTAATGGGTTAAAGTTAGTTTTAAATAAATATTTGGGCTACTTAAGATAATATTTTGGGCTTAATAATTATTTAAGTAAGTCCAATAATTTTTACGAGGTTAGGGCCCGTGAAAGTTATTGGGCCAGTTTTGGGGTGTTTGGGCTCATTGGGCCAGTCTAGGTGGTTAATGGGATTGAAATTCGATATTGGATCAAACATGTCTTAATGGGATTGAATAATTTATTTGGGCTTAAATATAAGTTAATGGGCTTAAGATGAGCTATAGGGCCAGTCTAGAAGTTATTGGGCCTAAGTCTAAGGAGTCAGCAGCCTGAACCAATCCATGAAAAATTATGCATAGTCCGTAAATATATAATTAATTATTGCATGAATCTTTTAAATATGTAAATGTATTATTTTTATATAAAATAATTAAATATATATTTACGGGCAAAATTTTATGAAAATATGATCATGAAGAAAATTTTTTATGATTGTGCATGATGAATGATGATATATGTATGATGTTGGGCATAAGAAAATATTTTAATGAAGTTGAAGTGGGTGTGTGACAATCTACGGGATTGTAGATGAGATGCCTAGGCCCGAAGACCTTTCCATATGCTACGGGACTGTGGGTCGGGATACTGAGGCCCGATTGCCTTTCCATAAGATTATGATTATGTTTGCCTACGGATCCGGGGTCAGCCTGGTGAAGGGGCCAAGAGGTGAAGATCTCACCGCCACGTACGTTGGTTCTTTGATTGATCAATTACTTTCACGATCACACGACATGGATATAACCTTCAGTAATTTTTTAAGTTATGATATGCCCTAAGTGTTATGCATGATGAATATATATGTTAAGATTATGTATGATATGTCTATGTTAAGATCATGAAATAGAAATGTTAAGAACATGCATATATATAATATATTATGTATATTTCATGTATTTTATGTTGCATGGATTTTAGTATGTTGTTATTATGAGATAGAACGTGTTGAGCTTTTAGGCTCACTAGACTTAAATGGTGCAGGTGAACCTGCAATTGATCTAGAGTTTATTGCCCCGACTGGTGGTGAAGACTTATGAGCCTCCCTGCAGCCGGCTAGCCCATATGTTTCAAGTGGATTTGAATATTAATACATTTTCCGCACAATTTTAATATTTATTTATGAATTTATGAATTTTATGTGGAGGATTTTAAGGGGTTTTGATTTGAATATTTTATGCATGAATTTATGTTTATTTTAATAATATTTAATGGCATACAATATTATGAAATTTTTAAGTAGAATATTTTAATGAAAAATTATTTTGGAGTATAAACATATTATGTATAATTATTCTTTTTACACGTTATAGGTAAAAAAAATATTATTAATAAAAAAAAATTAGTAGTAATAGTAGTCGTCGTTTCAATTTCTCTTCGCATAAGGTACTGTTTTGGGAATAAATATTTTATCCTTAGTGATAAGAAGTAACTCGGACGAGTTCTTGGAAAGAGATCTCTAGGATTTGACCGAGAGTTGAATCTAGATCAAAATTTGCGCTAAACAATTGAGGGATGCGATGTTAACGTTAGACCAGTGAGATACAACATGTTGTATCTTGTTTTCTCGTTGGGCAGCGATGGAGTTCGTGCGTGTCTAGAGATAGTTGATGACTAGTTACGATCTTAGTAGGAGTTCATCGCTAAGATTTGTAGTTAGTGTGGCTGATACAGCCGGAAATTTGGATCGAATGTGACGTGTCGTTGCGGATAACGATGGGTAATTGACGGTAGTCAGTAGTGTTACACAATTTTAGCAGGATTTCGGATAAGAAGGCGGTAATTGCCAGGGTAATCGTTAAAGACGTGCGAGTTTGGAATCAATGCAGATTCTAAACCGAGTATAAGTTCTGATGTGGTTCAGTGATTAAACAGACTCTGCAGATTTAGTGAGGTTTGGGGTTGTCGAAGGTCATTCGACCAGATGTTTCGAACCGGAACTATTGGTGAATTGGACAAGTGGTCTATGTTACGTTCTCGGGATTTCCCTAGATTTCGAGGACGAAATCTTTTAAGGTGGAGAATGTAGTAGCCCGTATCCAAAATTAACGATTAATAAGTAATTAATCGTACGATCATGTTTAGATTAAGTAAAATATGATTAAGGAGATTCCAAATGGATTAATGGAGCCCATAAATAGATCCGGAACACTTGAAAATAGTCGGGAAGGTTTCGAGACTTAGGCAGGATCGGAGGCTCCGAACCTAGGATCGGATGGTCCGAAGTAACTGAGTTCGGAGGGCCTGTTGTAGTTCGGATGGGCGGAGGTAGGACGCTTCGAACTAGGATTGGACGGTCCGATCTTCCTCAGATAAGATAAGATAAGGAAATTATTTGATTGACTGAAAGTTGAGTTCATACGATCCGAAGTCCAGGATCGGATGGTCCGAACAGTGGTTCGGCCAGGTGTCCAAAAGAGTGACGTCATGGATGATGTAATATCGGGATCGGACGATCCGAAGTCCCGATCGGACAGTCCGAAGTTCTTTCAGGTGAAACTTGTCACGCATGCATAGTTCGGACGGTTCGAAGGCAGGTTCGGACGGTCCGAACCCTCGTCTATAAAATGAGGCCGAAGGGCTCATTTCACAACCGCACCAGTTTCCTGTCCTTCGACCACATGGCTCTATTTTAGGGCTTTGGGTAATCTTATTTTAGAGTTGGAGTAGGAAATATATTTAAGTATAGTTAGACAGTGTCTGACCTAGTTTTAGAGCCGTGCTCGAGGCTGTGGAGCTGCAGCAGGGGTGTGACCCTAGTTGCGGGTTAGTCGTCATCAGTGGGCTGACGACGGACGCAGGTATAGCTATGGTCTCCTTAAATTATTTAGGATTATGCAGTAGCTTAGTTAAGGCTTTTAGAGCTTAATGAATGATGAATGTGCATTTGCATTGTAGAGTTGATGATAGGCTTGGAACCTAGAGTCTAGGACTGTCTGTAGTAAGATACGTAAGTACTGACTGAGATTTCCAGCGGATATGCATGCTTATATGTTGCATTTATGTGTTTGCATGTTATTATTGTTATTTGGCATGTGCATATCATCTTGTGCATGTACATCTTTTGAGATGAGCCAGTTAGGGTTGCTCAGCCCTGTTTGGACGTTTTGATATCGAGTACCCTTAGGTACTGGTATCTAGAGGACTTCGTGGTCCGCATCCAAGATTCGAGAGTGAGTGGTCGCACACAGTGGTTAGCGACCCCGATGTGACGAGCTCATGTTCCAGGCGCCAGTCTGAGCAGTTGTATGCAGTTATCCCTGATATGTATACCCTGTCATTTGCATTCATCATATTTGTATGTTTATCCCTACTTTCATACTCACGTCCAGTATTTTTTGTATATCTGGACACCCCATTCGACGGGGAATGTGTAGGTGCAGGGTTGAACACCAGGAGCTTGGAGTAGCCAGTGACGTTGAAAACATCAGGATTAGCTGTAGGTTTTTTTTACCCATAGGATTATTTGTATTTTGATTGGGTTGTATATTGGTTTGTTTAGCCGGTTGTATTCTGTCGGTCTGCTTTTATTTAAATATTCCGCAACAATTTATTTAATGCATGCTTAACTATGATCTTAACTTTGATTAGATAGTGGATCCGGATCGGGTCACTACAAGGCATATCATAACTTAAAACTTTCTGAAGGTTATATCCATGATGTGTGACGTATCATGTCGATTGATCAATCTAAAAACCAGCGTACGTGGCTGTGGGATCTCCACCTCTTGGCCCCTTCACCCGGCTGACCCCGGATCCATAGACAAACATAATCATAATCGTATGGAAAAGCAATCGGGCCCCAGTATCCTGACCCACAGTCCCGTGTCATATGAAAAGGTCTCCGGGCCTAGACATCCCATCTTCAATCTCGTAGGTTGTCACACACCCACTTCAACTTCCTTAAAATATTTTCCTATGCCCAACATCATACATATATCATCATGCACAATCATAAAAATTTATTCATGATCATATTTTCATAAAATTTTGCCCGTAAATATATATTTAATTATTTTATATAAAAATAATACTTTTACATATTTAAAATATTCATGCAATAATTAATTATATATTTACGGATTATGCATATTTTTCATGGATTGGTTCAGGCTGCTGACTTCTTGCACTGGCGGTTCTAGTATAGGGCAAGGAGGGGCAGCTGCCCCCCTTGAATTTTTTTTAAAATTATTAAAATACCCTTATATTTTAAAAATTAGAACATAAATTAGGAATCAAACACGGAAATACAAAAAAAAAAGGTCAAAAAATTTAAGTTAATCTACATTGTTTAATGTGTGCAAAGTGATCCGAAATATTATGGCCCGTAATTTAATAAATTGTAGTCCAATCACTAAGTTTTTAAACTTAAACACAAATGAGTTTTAAGTTTTTTAAACCTAAAAACAATTTGTTGAAGCAAGAATTGTTAACTTACAAGCTTGTGAGTTTGAATTTTATTTTACCAGTTGCAACAACAGAAATGAAGAGAAATTTTTTTGCTGAAAAGATTATTACGAATATTAATTAATTATACTGAAATATATATATATATATATATATATATATATATTAGTTTATCGAATGAAGTTATTATTAATTATTTTCAGAAAATGGAAAGTCGTTGGGATAAATTGTAAGTGAAATTTGAAATCTAAACATATTATTTAAATGAGAGTACTATATTTAAATTTTGTTATATATATATATATATATATGATCTTTTATTCTGCCCGGCTGCCCCCTTCATAAAATTCCTGGATCCGCCCCTGACTTCTTGGACTTAGACCCATTAACTTCTAGACTGACCCAATAACTCATCTTAAGGCCATTAACATACATTTAATCCCAAATAATTTATTCAAGCCCAAACTCATTAATAATCTAAACTGACCCAATGGGCCCAAAACATCGTAAATTGGCCGAATAACTTTAATGGGCTCTAGGCCCATAAAATTTAATGGACTCACCTAAATAATTATTTAAGTCCAAAATATTATCCCAAGTAACCCATTTAAATTCATTAATTCAACTTAGGCCCAATTTCACACTTAATCTAATAATAAATCCTAAAATAAAAATACCCGAGCCCAACTAATACAAACTAGACCCGAACCCAACTAACATGACCCGCACTATTTTAGACCCGACCCGGACCCAAAAATTCAAGCCCAGTCTGCCTGAAATCACACAACCTGTCAGCCCCCTCACCATGACTCTCGGTCGTGAGCAGCAGCTGCTGCGAGTTTTTGGCCGCCGTGATCCGGACACCACCGGTCGGAGAACCATTACCTAAACCTAGCCAACTTCCAGACGTATCCATCAAGTCAAGACTCGACCCAAACCATAATTCATACAGCTCACACGATGACCTGCAAGCAAGCTATTCTCTCCTTATGCGCAGATTGGAGCAGTGGCCAATATTTTGTTCGTGCCGCTTGATCCGACCACCAAAGACCGTGAAACCACTCCCAAAACTTATTCAACATCTAGGGGGTTCCAATGCAACTGATTTTACATCAAACCATGACCTGAGGAAGGAGAACGAGCCTCACTTCCATAGAACCCTTGCACTGCGCGATTTGGTGCAACAGAAGGAAAAAGCCATGGTTCCAGCCTATTCCACCTTAAACCTCTGACCCAGCTCAATCCTAAGGACCCTTAGACACCCCTTAGCTATGAGCTAACAAACCTTGAACGATCCAAGCAAGCAGGGGCGGAGCTAGGATTTTGATCTAGTGTAGGCAACAATGTATTATAATTATAACGCAAAAAAAAAGGCACATGTTAATTGGCAAACAGAAATAATATGTCTTAGGTACGTTCGAACACAAACTACACATGGTCAGAATTAAGCACATTTACTTGAAGGAAAAACGCGAGAATAATTACGAAGAACATTGCTTACAAAATCCGTAATAAAAAGTAAATTTGATAGAAAATGTAAACTCTACATTCGAAAAATAAGCATGTATTATATTCACTCATCCTGATTACAAAAAGGGTACAAAATCTAAAAACAATTTAATCATTGACGATCATTGAAGGAAACAAATAAACCTAAAATTTGATGAAATTGTGGGTTTTGTAAAGAATTTGAAATGTGAAACAAATAATATGAATTGTAATATTTGTTAATCAAAATTCAAAACACATGACACTCGTGACTCATGAGGAAAACATACATACAAACTGTGTGGATGAGGTAAAAATTTGAATCTAAAATTTTGGTTTAAAAATTTATTAAAAGAAAAATAATTATTATTTTTTCGGGTTTAGTGTGAACAACTAAACATGTAAATAATTGCATATAAAAAATTAAAATTTTGAATCTAAAAGTTATACATAATATATATACACACACAATATATATTAAGTAAGATCATGTTAGTGATATAACAAAATATCAAATTATATTCTAACTTCAAAGATACTTAAACCTCAATAAATTTTACACAAAAATTTAATTTTGTTCACAAATTACATGCAAAATCTTGCCCTTATACATACATATATATATATATATATATATAATGTTTTGGGCCTATATATATACATTTTTTTGGGCCCTGGCTTCGCCCATGCAAGCAAGAAAAACGTAAGGAAACACGAAGAGAGCAAGGAAATGTGATCTGCTCAAAGTATGCTTCAAAATTCATAACTAAATCACATACAACATGCATGGTTAAATATTTCATGATGAATTCAGAATAATAAAACTTAAATGGTGAGAGAAGAAGAGAATTCAAACGTGTCTTTGTGAAGATTTCAATAAAAAAATGCGATATCCATGCGAATTTAGTTGTCCGGGATGAACGGCTTCAAAAATTCTCCAACTTACTTCTCAAAACATGCAGGTGTATGTTGTTGGTGTGAGTGTGTGTGTCGGTAGCTGAGTGATGTGTGAAGAAGATGAATTTAACGTGAGAAACATTAGGCCAATCATGCCACCTAATATAATATAAAATGGGTCCATTTAATTCATTATTTTGAGTGCATGGTGGGTGGGTTTTTGAATACTTTACTACACCAATACAACTTCTAAATACACTAACTAATATATATATATATATATATACGAAAACCCAATTTTTACCAAAATGAGTCATTTTAAAGGCTTTTATTTTATTAGGCTTTAAAAAATCCACAAATATATATTACAAAAATTATGAATATGTTTATAATATATATATATATATATATATATATATATAACTCTTATTTTCTAAAAATAAAATTTTAAAATAATAAATTATGGCTCATAAATCCTCCATAAAAATATTTTGAGTAAAAAATTTTTACCTCGTTCGTCCACGGTCTAGATTATGCGATTGAATAAAACGTTTTCTCAAAAATTCATAAATTTCATATTTGCGGTCAAATTGCTAAAATAAATTTAAAACGTGTAAATAATTTCACAAAATTCACATAAAATCATTTAACTCTTTTTTTATATAAATTTTAAATTAATTATTTTCCTAATTATGCATGCAAAATTCACATAGGAAAAATTTCGGACGTTACAAGATGCGCCTAGGAGCTTAAGCAGATACGCTAAAAGTCAGAGATTTGAGAAATTGAGGAGCGCAGTCACGCACGCAAGGGAGCGCATCTGCGCCCAGCCGCCCCTTGAAGAAATCCCTGACGCAGATGTGCTAGGATTGAGGCGCAGATGCGCCCCCTTGAAATTCCTCTAGCGCATCTGCGCTAGTTCTTCATAGCGCAGCTGCGCTAGACTGTTCCATTTTATTAAATTTTTTTTTACGAATTTGGTTATACAGTAATGTTGAGATTATTGAACCCGGGTTCCCACAATACATTTGTTAAAAAGAGTTGATTGTATAATCGTTTTTTAGTTGTTGAGTAGCGGCTATTCTGGAGCCCTTAAGGCCAAGTGTATTGATTTGTTGTGTGGCTATCCTTGGAGCCCTTAAGGCCAAGAGACGCGGTGATCGTGTTATTGTATCGGCTCCATCAAGGCCAATACGAAGTGCTAGTGATACCTTGGTTAATCGACCTTAACCAAGAAGATGAGACGTAGACGATTTATCGTCGAACTTCCATAAACATATCCTCTTTTATTTATTGCTTTATTTACTTTCTGTCATTTACTTCATTTACTACTGCATTTATATTTGATTGTCCCTAAGTTTTCCGCTTGCGTTTTTGCAAAATCATTTTAAATTTCTAAAGAGGTCAATAGAACCTAATTTTCCCTCATTAGGTTCTAACAATTCGAAATCAATGAATTTTATGTATTTTTTCTCAAATATTTAGTAGTGTAGCTAGATTCAAACCCACAAAATATATTATACTGGAGTGATATTCGATGATGAAAAAATCGATTTATTTTGATTCGATTTGGAATTTTTTTTTGCATAAAAATTGAAGTTCAGTTAATTTTAAAATCAATCCAAATCGTCGTCAACTAAATAAGGGAGAAATGACCTGATATCTTTACTGAATTATAATAGAAAATGTCTCATAAAAACTACTATTGGTATTTTAAGTGAATGTCATATATACCCCATTAATAATTAAAATTTTAAAAGCCGATACAATAGGGTAAAAATTTAATCTTACATTTACACCTGCACCACTTTTTCAACATCTCTCCACATTTATTTTAATTTATCTATGCAATCATAATATCTGATTTCACTTTCTTTCATAAAAGTACTTCATTTTCATGTTTTATTTCCATTGCACCACTTTCTCGACATATCTCCCATGTTATTTTAATTCCATCTTTCCAATTGTAATATTTGGTTTCACTTTCTCTAAAAAAAATTTCATTTACCACATCCAAAAAACACAAAACGACAATGACATAAGTTAAGATAAGTTAAGCACCATTACACGTTATTTTTATTTTCTTCATTTTTTTCTTCATTATTTTTTTTGTGACGTGAAAACCCGCAGCCGCTACCTTTCGATGCGCTCTGGGTAAACCCCCGAACTAACGCAATAGCCTGCAAACTAAGTTAGTCAGGTAAACCACACTGGGCAAACCCTGTGTGACAGGCTAATCCAATAAAGTGTTGGTAGGAAGAATCGAACTCTTGACCTCTGGCTAAGAGTTCACCTACTCCATTTTATGTAGTTTTCACGTTGTATGTATGTGTCATTGCCATGTGTTTATTAAATGACCCGGCTTGTTGTGAATTACTAGTGAAAAATACAAATGTCTTGCATGCCTAAAAGAGAAGTTTTTTACATGTAAAAGTTTAGTGAGGGAAAGGTTTTTAATGTGGTAGTGAGTAAAAATGATAATTATAAAATAAAATATTTTAATATACTTAAAAGTAGTTTTTATGATTGCTTCATATTTTGCATAATAGAATAGATATGAGCATTGGTTTTTTTAAAAGTTTTTTTTTAAAAAAATTCAAATCAATTTAATTTTAAAAAACAAAAATACCCAAAAACGCTGCAAAGCAGTGTCCGTTGTCAGGGACAACGACATACAGGGGCTGCATCAGGCAACCTCAAGCTGTCAAGCAAAGCAACCCTTCTTTCTTTCTTTCTTTTTTATTTTTTAAAATTGTTTAATATAATTTGCTCAAAAATTTGTAAATATGTCATAAAATAATAAATCAAAAGTGAATATATGAGAGACTCAAGCTATGTAATGATTGATTCTTTTATCTCATGCTTATTCCAAGTTTTAAAATAAATTATCTACTAATCATATATATTTTTAAGTTTAATATTTGTTTTTTGTTATATCAATTTGTATACTCGCGAACCCACCGCACGTGATATATTTGATTCCAATTGATAATAGGAAACTCAGGAATTGATTTGATTTGATTTATAACAATTTATTTTAATATATTTAAATCGAAATCAAATTTTAAAATTCCTGGGTTAGGGTTGTGAATTTTGACTATTTTACAAATTTTTTCCACATTTGTATTTTCTTTTATCACATGTGGGAAAAAAACAAATAACAGGCTAGTCATATTCTCGTTTTTTTTATTTTTTATTTTTGGCTATTTTTTATAATTTTTTTTAAAGATGTAAGAGACATTTCTGATTTTTGTCATATTTTATATACCTCTACGAAATCGAAGGGAGGTAGACGTAATTTTAAAATCATTTGGATCTTTTTGTAATTGTAGTTGTAATAGTAAAAAACTTCAAGGGAAGTTAAATAATTAACCTAATAATTTAATGTTTGATTGTTGCTCAATTCCGAGTAGATTATCGAATTAGTTGTGACCTTTTAAGCGGTATTTTTAGGCAAATAGGTGACACGGGTGACGACAACCATGTCACTTTAGAAGAATAAATAAAAATCAAATTTCTCAATTTCAGATTTGCGACTCGATTACATTCTTTCACTCTTCTCTATTTCGAAGCAGAACATCGATCTCCTTCCGCTGCCTGTCGCTCCATTGTTTCCCTGTATGTGTTCGTTCTATTTTTCTAGATGATTTTATCTCATTTCATCGATTCTAGATCAACGAATTTGATGTGTTTTTTTGTTTTCAGATATTTAGTAGTGTGGATTAACCCCACAAAATATATTCGACTGGAGAGATGTTCGATGCCGAAAAAATTGATTTGGTTTGATTCGATTTGGAATTTTTTTAATCAAAATTTTGAATAAAATTGAACTTCAGTTAATTTCAAAATCAATCCAAATCGTCGTCCATAAATAGAGGAGAAACGATTGATATCTTTGCTATCTTTATAATATAAGATGTTTCATACAAACTACTTTTGATATTTTATGCGAATGCCCTAAAATACCTATTTAATAATAATTTTTTTTAGAACCCGATACAAGGAAGGTAAAAAATCAATGTTTCATTCAACTGCACCACTTTCTCAACCTCTCTCCATGTTTATTTTAATTTTATCTCTGTAATTATAATATTTGGTTTTACTTTCTCAACAAAATACTAATTTCCACGCACTGCACAACTTTCTGAACCTCTCTGTGTTATTTTAAATAATATCTATAACAGTTATATTTGGTTTTGCTTTCTCTAAAAAAAATACTTCAATTACCACATCCAAAAAATCAATGGACGTAAAACAACAAAGACATAAGTTAAGATAAGTTAAGTAGCATTACACATTCTTTTTTCCCCCCTTCAAATTTTGTTCCATTATTGTGTTTTCACGTTGCATGCGTGTGTTATTGCTTGTGTTGGTTAAATGACCCGTCTTGTTATCAGTTACTAGTGGAGAATGCACATGTTTTAATGCCTAAAAGAGAAGTTTTTACATGTAATTTTTTTATGTAAAACGTGGAGTGAGTTGAAAGTTTTTTATGTGACAATGAGTAGAAATGATAATTATGAAATAAAATATTTTAATATCCTCGAAAGTAGTTTTTATGATTGTCTCATCTTTTACATAATATAATAGATGAGTATATTGATGGAAAAAATCCATGAATTTGAAATAAGTTAATTTTAATTTCCTCAAAAATAGTTTTTATAATTGCATAATCTTTTGCATAATAAAATTGATATATAAGCATACTAGATTAATGGAAACAATAAGCATACTAGACTAATGGAAACGATATCAATGAATTTTAAATAAATTAATAATTAGCAGAAAATGTGGAAGGAAGGTCATTGACCAAAATAAAAACAAATTAGGTTGACCAAAGTATAAGCTTCCGGAAGTTAGAATTATAATATAAAACAAAAGGCCCCACTCGGGAAAAAAATAACAAAATTAATTAAAAAAACTGAAAGCCCCATTGAAATTGAGATTAGGGTTAGGGTTGGATGTGGAGTGAGACTCGAAGGTGAAAGGGATGGATGAGAAGGAAAATCAGATGGGTTTGAAGAGGAATTGTGTACCTATGGAAGCATTATTTGATTCAGGTGATGACGAGCCTATTGGGGCATTGATGAAGTTCAAGGGTAAAAAAAGATCCAAAAAAACTAAAGTGGTTCCTGATGAAAGTGAAAATAAGGTTAAAAGTGTCGAGAAGATTGGCGTTGAGGACGAGGATTTAGGTGGTATGGAGGATACATTAGCAAATTTTAGGAAGAAGTTGAGGGGTCCAAAAAAGGATTGTGCAGCTCAGGTTGTCGTGGGGAAAGCCTCGAGTGACAATTTCTTGGAGCCATCGTGTCAGTCTACTAGGGGGTATGCAAAGGATGGGAGATTGTATATAGATAGTGGTGCAGGCGGTTCTCCAGGGGATGCCTCTGTTTTAAAGGTGAAGGCTAATAGGAAAAGTAAGAGACTCAAGCCTAGCTCTGATTCAAAGGCTGTTGCAAGGGACCCTGAATGTGATGGTCATGTAGATCACCGGATATCGGAAAATTGTTCTCCCCGTGATGGGAAAGAGGACACTTCAGAACTAGGGGATGAAGCTGTAGAGAATTCATCATCTCCCCCTTTTCAAAAAATGATATGGAAATCTTGCAATTCTTCAAGGTTGGAGCAGGTGAAAGAAACCCAAGTTTTTGATGTTGAATCAAAACCAAATTCAATTGCTGGCTCAAAGGATCCACTTGTGAAATCTAGATCTACATCAAAATTAGTGAAGAATCTCCCTGTATCTCTTGACAGGGTACATGTAGTTCATGGTCAGGGTTCAATAAACTCAACCTTGATCCATCAAACCGTTGATGGGTGTTTAACTGAAGACTTAAATGTTGCACAGGGGACTTTAGTTTGCACCGATTCAAAGCAAGAGCTTTCTTCTTTTTCATCGGTTACCAACCATTTATCAAGATCTAATGATATGGATGGTACATCTTTCAATGTAATCTTAGAGAATTCGTCCTCGGTTGAAAGATCTCATTCTAGGCTGAGGGAGGAGTGCTCAGGTAAGATCTATGATGTCCAAGATGGTGATATCAACTCTGAAACCAGTGGGGACCTTCCAGGTTTTAACATTGAGCCTCCTTGTTCTAACAATGTTTACGATATAAGTTGTGGGGTTTTTTCTGCGGATGGTGAGAACAATTGTTTGCTTCCACTTGATGGAGCTGTTGCCGGGGCCTGTAATAACAAAGATGCAAGGGATCAGTTGAATTCACATTTCAGTGATACTTCAACAATTATGCCTCAAGTTGGGAAGATAAATTGTACTTCAGTAGGTGCAGAAGTTCCAGGATTCTGTTTAGAAAAGAAATGCTTGAGAAAAAGAAGCAAAGATATGTCCCAGACAAATACTAAAGCTTCTGACAGGTTGCTTGACCAAGCATGCTCCCTAAACTGTAATGATCATTCTGAGGATGACGAGGAAAACCAATCATTGTATTCATCTCTTATTCTGGATCATCAAGGAAGCTGTCGAGAAGAAACAGCGTCTCTGTTTGATTCTGAAGCTAAACAAAGCAGCATGTCGGTAATCGAGCGGGTCACACGGAATGCTAGAAAGTGTCGGCACGAGGACATGGCTTATGAGGGCGATGCTGATTGGGAAATATTGATGCAGGGTCAAGAGTTTCTTGTTAGTCATGGGGTTGTAGATAAAACCAGGGAAAAAACCAATTCATCGATGGCTGTGGATGCTGAAAATGGAAAGGCGGCAGCTGTAATGGCAGGGCTAAAAGCTCGTGCTGTTACTCCGATCGAGAAAATCAAGTTTAAGGAGGTGCTGAAATGCAAAGGTGGACTTCAGGAATACTTGGAGTGCAGGTCAGTGTTTAATATTTTGTCTGACGACCTACTTTTCCTGAACAAGGTTATCATAATTTTTAGTGGTTCCATCATTTACTAGAGGAGGATTGATCATTTTTTTTATTTGTACTAGGTAATAATAATTGTGCATGCGAACTTAAATCTGTTCATTCCGTTACTATTTGCTTAGGATATTTATGTAGGTTTGTTTAGGAGTCTCAAGTGTATTGCTCGTATTGCCTGACTAAACCTGTAGTTTGCTTACTGTTTGTAGGTATTAAGAGCTGCCAACTTAATTCTGAGCTTGTGATTTGGATTTTATATGATATTTATTTTAAGTTTGAGGAATTCATCCCAAGGGTTTTGCTTGTTGCTCATTTTATTGCTGATTTCTTGTTTTATTATTTATAAAATATTTTGAGAGGAGCTATGGAATGGTTAGGTTTGAAGCAAGAGGCTCATTATTCCCACTGAAATTGTAAAAGTTATTCAGTATGTAAGAACATAGTTGCAGCTGTATATTGTCCATCACTAGCGATTTTGCGAAATGATTTTGAATGGTAAAGGTTCCTTCTGCAATATTTTTTATTAACACAGTAATTGCACAAGTTATTCAGTGTATAGGGTAATAATGGGAGCTATTTCAGTTCATCTCTTGTGACTATATGAATGAATTTGAATTGTAAAACTTCCTTTCTGCAACTTGTTTTTATTGAGTAAAATTCTTGGGTAACCTTTTCTACTTGAATTGGCTATTGTGGGATATAATTATCTGAATTAAATTGTGTTTTTAACATGATAGTTGGTACCAAATTTTTGGGGCTTAATCATTTGAAGTTTTGTAGGAACCATATTTTGAGTGTGTGGAACAAAGATGTTAGCCGCATTTTGTCCCTGACAGATTTTGGAGTTTCCAAAACTCCTTTACTGGGTGAAGGTCCACATGCTTCTCTTATTCGAGATGTCCACACCTTTCTTGATCAACGAGTAAAGCTTCTTGAATCCATTAAACTTATTTTGTTTCGTTCTTATTTAATTTGGCTGTGAAATGTTTGCATTCATTTGTATTTTCGTTTTTCTTGCTTCAATGATTTTCAGCTGTATAGAATTGAATACCAGAAAGTTTTAACCAATCAAATAATTTTTAAGATTGTTATACGCAATTCTACAGGGTTATATAAATTTTGGGGTTCCTTCTGGAAAGCAAAAGGTTGAAAATACCATTAAGCATGACTCAAAACTTCCGAAGTCCAAAGAAACTGCTGAACCTTCTACTGATTTAGAGGATGGAGTTTGTTTTATCCATGGGAAGGAAAATACTGATGTTGAAGAAATGAATCATGATGCATTTACCGACGAAAAACTGCCGAGAAAATGTAAGAGAGAAGATGGACTCGTCAATCTTCAGGCCTTAGAGTCATCTGCCCCTAGAATCTCTGAAGGATGTCCTCCCGAGGAAAGTCAAGTAGGCAGTTACTCTGATTCTATATCTCAGAAAAATGTGTCAAATATGGATTATTTGGGTACAATTCCATCATGCAAAAATGATGACGGCACTACGCTTCCTGCTATGCATCTAGAATCACTCGCCGATCGTGATTCAGTGCCTGCTGTACAGGTAGAGGTCCCCAAAGAAAGGCCCACTGTTGTATTAGGCTCCATAGATTGTGAGCATAGAGATGTAAATAATGATTCTGGGCCCAGGAATAGTATAATAATTATAGGAGCTGGCCCTGCTGGTTTAACTGCGGCGCGTCACCTGCAACGACAAGGTTTCGATGTTATTGTGCTTGAGGCCAGGAGCAGAATAGGCGGCCGTGTTTATACGGACCGTTCATCATTAAGCGTTCCAGTAGATCTTGGGGCTAGCATCATTACTGGTGTGGAGGCAGATGTGGCAACTGAAAGAAGGCCCGATCCTTCTTCATTGATTAGTGCTCAGTTGGGACTTGAGTTAACTGTACTGAACAGCGACTGTCCGCTTTATGATATTGTGACTGGTCAGAAAGTTCCTGCAGATCTTGACGAAACCTTGGAAGCAGAATATAATAGCTTACTCGATGACATGGTATGGCTGGTTGCTCAAAAAGGGGAACATGCCATGAAAATGTCTCTTGAAGAAGGCTTAGAGCATGGACTTAAGAGATGCCATATGTTGTACTCTGCACAAGATGACATGGAAATTGCATCTGATAAATTTCCTGATACAGTTAGGTCCACCAAAAAACCTGCAGATGATGTTCTCAATGCTCAAGATTCTAAATCTAAGAGTTCGAATCCTCTTGAGAGAAGAGTCATGGATTGGCATTTTGCGCACTTAGAGTATGGTTGTGCTGCTTTGCTTCAAGATGTCTCACTTCCAAACTGGAATCAGGATGATGTGTATGGAGGATTTGGTGGAGCTCATTGTATGATTAAAGGAGGTTACAGTGCAGTTGTTGAGTCTCTTGGTGAAGGACTTTGCATTTACCTGGATCATGTAGTCACCAAAATATCCTATGATGTAGATTGTCAGGAGATGAATAATAATGATCCGCGTAACAAGGTTAAAATTTATACATCCAATGGGAAGGAGTTTTCAGGTGATGCTGTACTGGTCACTGTGCCACTTGGGTGCCTGAAAGCTGGCACTATCAATTTTTCGCCTCCGTTGCCGCAATGGAAATATCAATCTGTCCAGCGGCTGGGCTTTGGCGTTCTAAATAAAGTAGTATTAGAATTTTCCGAAGTGTTTTGGGATGAGACAATCGATTACTTTGGTGCTACTGCTGAAACTACAGATCAGCGGGGGCGGTGCTTCATGTTCTGGAATGTCAAGAAAACTGTGGGGGCACCTGTTCTTATAGCCTTGGTTGTTGGTATGGCTGCCATAGAAGGCCAAAATATTAGCACTCCAGATCATGTAAATCATGCCTTGCTTATTCTACGGAAACTTTTTGGGGAGGATAGAGTATCTGATCCAGTGGCATCCGTAGTGACTGATTGGGGCAGGGATCCGTACAGTTATGGTGCTTACTCTTATGTTGCTGTGGGAGCATCTGGAGAAGACTATGATATTTTGGGAAGACCAGTGGAGAGTTGTTTATTTTTTGCTGGTGAAGCCACGTGCAAGGAGCATCCTGACACTGTTGGTGGTGCAATGATGAGTGGACTGCGAGAGGCCATACGTATCATGGATATATTGAAAACAGGGACTGATTATACTACCGAAGTGGAGGCCATGGAGTCTGCAAAACGTCATTCAGATATTGGAAAGAGTGAGATGAGGGACATTGTTGAGAGGCTCGAGGCTTTAGAGTTCTCCGATGGTTTATGTGAGAATTCACTAGATGCGTCGCGCCTTTTGACTCGGGGCTCTGCGTTAAAGGACATGTTTTTCACGTCAAAAACGTCAGCTGGGAGACTCTTTCTGGCTAAAGAGCTTTTAAGACTTCCTGTTGGATTTTTAAAGACCTTTGCCAGCACTAAAGAAGGGCTCAGCGTCCTCAACTCATGGATTCTGGTAAGTTCTCTCATGGATGTGGTGTTTACGCCGCACTTGCTTTCACTGAAGTGTCTGTTATTTACTGTGAATTTTATGGTACATGACAGGATTCCTTGGGGAAGGATGGAACTCAGCTGTTGCGCCATTGTGTCCGTCTACTTGTACTTATTTCAACTGATTTACTTGCAGTTCGATTATCTGGTGCTTACCTCACATTCAC
The DNA here is from genome assembly GCF_033568475.1 of Henckelia pumila. Taxonomy (NCBI): domain Eukaryota; kingdom Viridiplantae; phylum Streptophyta; class Magnoliopsida; order Lamiales; family Gesneriaceae; genus Henckelia; species Henckelia pumila. The sequence goes on along the minus strand of NC_133123.1, from coordinate 130,078,449 downwards.
CTTTATTCCTAGCCCACTCCTGTTTCTAAAGTATTAGTTTCATGACAACTTATGTATAATTTTAATGAAAATCCATGGGCCATTTCTTTAATCTATATCTATACTTCGCAATGACAAGGTTTTCAGATGCGAGTGGAAATATTTAATGCACCCAAATCTGTTTTGAGACTACTTCACTCAATTGATCATACAGGTTTTCCTTGGACATGTTATTTCTTTCCCTGAAAAAAAGTCAAATTGCAGCCCTTTTTTTTAAAACTCATCAATTGAAATTTTTATATCTTGTTTGCGCTTCCTGTGATATATCTTGTTGGGTTGATCTTGCAAAGTTTCACATTTTTTTTCTGAGCGTTTTTTTAGAAATCATATCAATTATCATTTCTTTTATTATGTTTAGGTGTTGGAAAAACTGTAAAAGAGAAAGTCTGTGTGCATACCAGCCGTGATATACGTGCCATTGCTAGCCAGCTCGTCAATGTATGGGTTGAACTTTTTCGCAAAGATAAGGCTTCTAAAGGGGGACTTAAATTGCTCAGACAATCAACTACATTGGATTCAAAAAGCAAATCTTCTCTAGTGTCTGGAAAACCACCTCGGCGCACAATTCATGTTGCACCAGAGAGCAAAGGAAGTTCAAAAGTTTCAGCATCTGCAGGACCATTCCCGTCCAGTGAGAGAACTAAGAAAGTGGTTGACAAAACTATGAAATCAGAAACAAGAATCGACCCTAAAGCTGATGTGCAATTCTCATGCTCTCATGGTTCAATAGGATCTCGAAGTGTCGTGGAGGAGAAAAATCAAGAAATTCCCATCTCCGAAGAAGAAAGTGCTGCCATTGCTGCTGCAGAAGCAGCCCAAGCTGCTGCTATTGCAGCTGCCAAGGTTTGCTTGTTTCACCTTCTTTTATCTATCCGCTCGTAACATCTCTTGCTTATTCACTCGTCGCATCTTTTACCATTTTTATGTGATATACGAATTGACGTTCGGAACCACAAGTAGATTCCAATGAGTGACCACCTTATTGAAGTTGGTATAATATTTCTCTGAATTACTCCAATTAAAAAGGATGATTGCATGTGCCTTTCTTTGGTTTCTGCTCTCAGACCAAAATAAGAAATTGTTGGGCACTCTTAGCGATGTGATTTCTTTTTCTGGATATTGTCGTGTGCGAAAATGTGTTACTCATTATGCAAATAAATTAAGGGATGACAATTGATTTTCAGTTGACCCGAAGTTATGGAAGTTGATCCTTTATAGTTTCTTTGACCGTGATATTTGAGCTTAAAGAAACTGTTCCTTTCAGAATATGGACAATCTTATGTATGTTATGTTAGTGGTATTATCGTCATTCACTTTTAATTTGAAACTTTGTGACTCTCTGGTGCCATAATTATTTCCAATTTGTGTTCTTTGGTTTTAAGCACTGGGCATGAAGCAGTGAACCGACGAAAAATTTCTTTTGTATAAATTCTTGTGTTGTGTATACATTGCAGTTGCATTATATTGCCTGTTATAGAAATGGCCACTTATGCTAGCGCACTTGCTTTGGATCTTTATGTTAAAAGCTATTGGATTCTTCAATCATGAATTAACCTGACTGGTATTTATGAATGTAAGATCCTGCCAAATGCCCCACTAACACAATGTACGTCTTTTAAGAGCCACTATATAATTTACCCATGAAGTTGTCCCAAGTTGATTGTCCCTGTTCTCTGTTTATTGTTGGACTTGGTTGAGCAATGTGCTGAGTTATGAGGCAGCTTTCCATCTGTTACACCTCTTTCCTTTTCTTTTTCTTTGTATTATACTGCAGGCATATGCTGCTTCTGGCGTCATGCATAATACATTGTCGCAGCTTCCCAAGATTCTTTCGTTTCACAAATTTACTATGCATGAACAATGGACCCATATGGATGAATCTGATGTCAGAAAGAATTTGTCTGGTGCGGCTATAGGCAAGCAAGATTTCTTATCTGACATAGATTCTAGGAACTGCAGAGTGAGGGATTGGTCAGTTGATTTTTCAGCTGCTGGCATCAACCTGGAGAATTCCAGGATGTCAGTTGATAATCGTTCACAACAGAGCCGTTCAAACGAGATTGCGAGTCAGTTGAACTTCAGAGAACACTCCGGGGAAAACGCAGCTGTAGATAGTAGCATATTTACAAAAGCTTGGGTTGATAGCGAGGGAAGTGTGGGCATAAAGGATTACAATGCTATTGACCGATGGCAAAGTCAAGCAGCTGCAGCAAGTTCAGGTCTCTCTCATGGAACAATGCACTTGACGGATGAGGAGGATTCAAATGTAAACTCAAAGTTATATGCTAGGAAGCCTAGTTCAGTGGCCATTGAAAGTTCTGCCTCGCACGTTGCATTAAACAAGGAATCAAAAGGCAATCAACCTAGAGGAGCAGAGCGATTAAAACATGCTGTGGTGGACTATGTTGCTTCGTTGCTTATGCCTCTCTATAAAGCTAGGAAAATTGATAGAGAAGGTTACAAGTCAATCATGAAGAAAACCGCTACCAAGGTTTTCTCCTTGATTTACGCTGCAACACTGCTTTTTCTTTCATTTGCTGCTGTCAGCGAACTTAGATTTTTTTTTCCAGGTCATGGAACATACTAATGATGTGGAGAAAGCTATGGTGGTATCTGAGTTTCTTGATTTTAGACGCAAAAACAAGGTGTGGATCACAATTTATTTGCAGTTACTTTGAATTTTGTAGGTTTTGTTTTACTGAATATTTTTGGCTTGGTGCAAATGGTTTCTGCTGATAATTTGTCTGTAAAAACTTGGTTTCTTTTTGTGATGTAAATGGCGGGATAAAAGGCTCAGAAAAATTAAAATTTTGGTAGTTTTGCTTCCTAGTATCACGTGGAGAGTTTTTGGTAGTCTGAGACTATCTTTTGTTCAATGTAAAAATATTTTTGAGATCACTTGGATCTTTTTTTAGTTATTTTTTATGCACCAAAACTATCAGCTTCAGATTTATAACATTTACCTTAAATGCACTTGGAGATGATTCAGAAGAGGGGGGTGGGGGGGGGGGGGGGGATCTTGCAGTTTTTGGAACTTCTAGAATTTTAAATTAAAAAAATTTCTTGACTGCAAAATTGTTTTGTGCGTGACAGTAAGGCGTCGACCTCTTATGTAAATAAGTAACAAAACATTGGTGTTATTTCATGATTCTGTTGGCCCAGTATGTTTCCTGTTTATGAGTTGGTTTTCATCTTTTGCATTAATTATTTTGATTCAAGTTATTTAGATTCTTTGGATAACCATTTTTTGTGGCTTCTAATTTCCTATTCAATTTTGTTGTTGGGGCAGATCCGAGACTTTGTGGACAAGTTGATTGAAAGACATATGGCAATGAAGAGAGATGCCAAATCAGGCTCATCCGGAAGTTAGCTGTTTGTCGGTGATATACAAAAGATTGAGTCCAACTATATCCGTAGCATGCCTACCATCGGTCAAAACTTGGGCAACTGGATATTATATCCATTTCCATTCTCCAGGAATCGATAATTATTTTAACGTGGAACTGCTTTCAGAAATTATTCGCTAGATAAGAGGACTGTATCGTTTAGGGTAACGTTGCACATTCTTATATTTTTCAAAAAGACTCCTTTTCCAGAGGAGTAGTACTTATTTTTCCCGACTGATGTATGCACAGCTTAGATTTTTATTGCAACAAATAGACAATTCTCCTCAAGTTGCATTGTCTGCTGCCCTCTTCGCTAGTTTTAGTAAGCAAATCATTACTTGAAGAAAAAATTTCACGAGTTTATTCCATCATTTTACAGAAAGTTGACAATTATTTTCGGGAAATTGTGATGGCATCTTAACACCTTGTTTATCAGTTGTATTTCAGCCATCAAGGTTACTGCCATTTAGCAGCATCTTCTCTCTCTTTTTCCAAAGGAACCAACCTATACACCTGAAAGGTGAGGCTATTGAGGTGTAACTGCTTATAATTTGGTTTTAGTGTTCTAAAAAGTAAGATGTTATGCCGTAATCGTAAAAAGTTACCCTTTCGCGGTTTGTGGTTTCCATTGGTTATTCCTTCTTGAACCTCCTGATGTGGCTATTATTTTTGTTTCTCTAGTGCCACAGAGAAGCTAGTTATGAATTGCACATGGATTCAGATTGATGGGAGTTTGTGAAACCCTCTGAATGATTTATGTCGTTTTATGATTGAATTTTTTTATTAATTACTTTAGTTTGCCAGAAAAGTTTACCAGAAATTGTAAAAAATTTACCGTTGTGTACTATATGCCAGCCAAACTGAACCTGTGGGAGATGCATTATCCATTGGCCAGCATGCGGACGATGCATCATATTCTTTTCGGGGTCTAATTAAATATGAAAGTTCTTTTTAAATTTTCATAGTGAGGTTATTTGTTGCACTGTAACTTTTTGATCAAATAATGTCTCCGTATGGTTGACATCTACTTTAACTTTTGGTTGGTTAGTGTAATACGTTTTGTTTCTTTGCCAATAGAAGATCCAAAAGATGCTAGAACTGGAGCCCTTTTCTGTAGTCGGAGCACTAGATATATCTGTTGTATGCTGATACATATATGCTCTCTGTTTGTTTGCTTCTTTTTCCTGCCGATGCCCTCTTATCCATTTGTTCATTGTGTGTATATCTACATCTGTCGTCGTTTATGTTTAGAAGAAAAATAGCTTTTGTAGATATGCCTGGTCAAGGACCAACCCAGAAGATCCAGTAAATCGTGTTTTGGGATCCCGGTAGAAGCTGGCTCAGTTTTGGGTTCAGATTCCCTCGCTCATCCAGCATCCTGTATTGATTCTGCAGGTTTAAAGGTTCGATCTCTATAACATGTATGGTTTATTCTGCCGCTCCTTGAGGCAATAGTACTTGTAAACAGTCACATATTTTGTGCTATACGTCTGAAAGTCTCTTCCTTCCCTTCCGAAGGGTTGCGCTCCGGGATGCCCGCTGAAGTGCTCATGCAGATTTCTTGGTGTTTCCATGGCATACTACGCGGTTTCGTGGAAAGCTAAGCGTCATTTCGAAAGGGGTAAATTATCTCGAAACTACTCGCAATTCTCAACAATTGCATTTGGGTCGATTTTACCTTGTGAAAATTGTATTAGTTTCGAAGCGACTGCAAACTGAACGTCCCTTGTTCGTTCGTTCGTTCGTTCGGTCCATTGTTGTTTGGTTTAATCGTCGTTCCGTAGTCGGACTCTAGCTTTGAAACTCTTATTATTATATTCTTTTGTGGATGGACATTTAACCGACAGATATTAATGAATGTGTGACGATTGTATTTGTCATTTTCTCATTTAATTATATGATACCTAACGTATTTTCAGGTCTTACAAGTGAAAGATGCCACCCCATATTCATGGCCCGAAAAGAGGCTCCTCGAGTCGTTCTAACCATTCAGCCTGCCACCCATCTCATTATATCCTCCAGCCAGTTGTGTATATTTACATATATCATAGTGAAATAATACCGCAAAAATTGTTCATTTTTTAATTCATTTATTTATTATGTCATGATTTGTTCGAGAAACTTTCGTGATTGTTACTGTATTTTGGAAATAACTTCGTTGTTTTGTCAGATATCAAATCAGCGTTTGATTGAGCTTGGCTTTTATTTATATGTCAGTTTTATCCATTATTACTTTTAACTATAAAAATTTTCGCCTTTTTTTCCCTTGCAAAAAATAATCGATGAGATGAAGATAGATTCTTTTTTTTTTCTTTCTAATTTTTAATGAATGGAACGCGAAACAAAGAAGGTAGATGAAGGCTTGAAGCTATGGCCTGTGTGATCTTGTTACATGAAAGAGTGTGAGTAAATAAATAAAATAAACTTGATTGATCAAGATAGAAAAGTACGGGTATTTCTACAGAAAATGTGAAATGGAAAATTAGCAAGTTGGTAATTCAAAAAAAAATAAAATTTAGCAAGTTGGAGATGCATAAATATACGAGTTCCACGTGCGCACAATCGCACTTGCCTTAGGTTTTTTGTTTTTGGAAAAATATGAGACGTGGTCCGTGGATTGGGTGAAAAGAGAATAATAATAATAATGATAATAGTTGAAGAAATGAAGTCATTTGCATTTATCTCTCTTACACTTTATGTATTTGACATTTATCTCTTTTATCAAGTGTGAAAATTATAGCATACAAGAGAGGTAAATACCAAAAACAAAAAGTGTAGAGAATGTGAATGCAAATTACCTTAAAAAATGTGTTGAGATTTAGTAAAATTGATATACGCCACGGCCAACGAACGTTTAAGTCAGGACCAATAAATTTGCCAAACATCCGACATTTGATCCATTGTTATTTTTTTCCTTTTTTTTTTTTTTATTAATATAAAGTATTAAATCGATGCATAATCTTATAATAATATCCGAGTGAAAATTTTGTTCGATTATTTGACAAGAAGTTTTAAACTCACCTGGCCCGTTGTCTTCCCTAACATTGACCTGCAAAATCAAGGAACTAAATATGCATATTGATGTTAGCAGCAGAAATTGGAACATATATCCCTACCAGACATCTCCAGAAACCATTTTAAGGATATACACAAACCCGAAATTGCAAACGCTACATTCCTCTTCCTCTCCTATTGCACTTTTAGCAGTTGTCCCATTCTCAGTTACAATCTTATTTTCTGTAACGAGATAAGTTCTTGTTCATAGTTTTCTCATGATCGTGCTCACGGTAAAAAATGCCGGCTTTGGTCTTTTGGGTTTTATCTTGGGATCGTATTGAGCTGATATCACCTGCATGGAGAGAGACCGTTAACGATCTTAGAACAACGTCAGTTGGCCTGAATCCTACAGACCAACCGTCATTTTGTTTTTCTTGTTTCAATTTGTTTTGCCGGATTTAAAACTATTTACATCAACAAATACTAGGTCATTCCTTCCTAACCGATGGAACTCTAGTTTATACCAGTAGATGGACATTTTCTTTGGGATGCAGATCCAGAGACGCACAATTCTGACTGCTCCTGCATGAAGATATCTACTCAGAATCATCTGAATCCGAGTATTCTAGTTATGAAGAGGATTCAGATGAAGATGAGTATTAATACTATTACAGTCCCCCACCTCCTCCATGTTTCCAAGCAGACATACAGATACTAGACCTTCCAAAGAAGAAAGCCATCTTCCTTCTCTCCACAAAAGCAACAAAGATTGTCTCATGCTCAAAACTTTGGGTCATTGTCTTCTTCTACTCTCAACAACCATTTACTATTGTTGTGATTGTTTCTGAAATAATAGGGGTTGATGAGAGGAGAGAAGAGAGGCTGAGAGAAGAGTTAAATGAGAAAATGTATGAATAATGTAATATTTATTTTAAAATAAAAATAAAATAGTATTTTCATGCACCTGGAGCACTGGCGATCTAAAACAAAGATTTCTAGCAGATTGGGGACTAACCCCTCCGTATTTTTCAGAGAGAGGACATAATGAGAACGGGTTTAGGGATTTTCGGCGAGATTGCAGCATTAAAAAAATCGAAGGAAAAATCCCAGCATCTATCTAAATTTGAAGACTTGATCTTCTATTTTAACTGAGAAGTGAGAACAATATTAGTTAATCAAGTAAATCAAGACGACGATTGCATATTCTACATATCCTTTTAGCTAAAAATTTCAAGAAATTCAATATCTCATGATACAAAGAGGTCATGCAGCTAGCTACATTTGTAAAGCATTCTGGTACAACTCTAAACCTTATGGCATCAAATGAATGAATTTGAAACCGCAAGTTTATGCAACTACAACAACAAATGAATACAAACATTTCGAATTGGCAAGAAAAATAAGAAAAAGCTATCAAATAAAAATATAATGGTCCAATATAGAGATTAGCATGTTAAGTGATATTTTTTACTTTTCCATCATTCAAGTAAAATCAAATTAGAAGCTGGAAATTTGATCGGAACCTACATCTGAGAAGATTGTGGAGCTTTCATGATGGAATGCAAATGACTCCGCTATCTTTATAGCATCGTGTACCTTCAACCGCGTTCCTTGTTGCGAAACTACCACAGATGCAACTTTAGCAGCTAGTTTACCCATATCTCTCAAATCATATATGCCACGTAATAGACCATACAATATTCCAGATGCATAAGCATCCCCTGCTCCACAGGTATCCACTGGAACACAAGGTGAAGGCGGGATGTAAACAGCCTCCCCCTTCACACCGATATAAGAACCTCTAGGACCATCTGTCACCGAAACATATGGAACGAAATGGCTCAGGTACCTTGAGGCCAAAGCAGGGCTTTCTTTTGAGGAAAAATCACAAAAAGTTCTTGCTTCGTCGCTGTTTGCAAAGATAATGTCGGCATAGTTTTCCATTATATTCCTATCCAATACAGTTCAGGCGTCAGATTAATTCGATAAAATAATCATAGCGTAGATTGGCTCATTTTTCATTTCAGGTGGATGCAATAGAGTAAGAACATTGTAGGGAATGGTACCAATATCTTTTCACGATTAATGAAATAATCACAACGCAGATACATCCTCACAAACTATGTGGATGCATTTCTCTGTTTTTTTTTGAACAAATTTTTTTTAGACACAGTTTTCCGTTTTCAGGTCTTAGGTAAAAAATCTACGATGCACTTCAATAGAAACAAAATGAGAGAAGCACAACCATCTTTTTTCAGACATGGTAGTTTTTTTTTTTTGAGACAATGTAGTTTTATCTATTCATAAAGAGGGATTTTGAAATTCATCGACCAACAGTCCCTTATTTCAGGGAGTTGGCATTCAACACGTCTCAGGTGGTGTGCATACAAATCACAATCCACTTGAGCTTCTATTTAAATAATTCCACATGATAAGCCCAAAAAAGAGATTACCAATCGCAATAAATAATTTCCATTAGAAAAGTCATATAACATGAAAGCGTTTATGACAAGCATATCATGACGTTTGATATTACATTTGTTTGATTCATGACAACACAGTCAGCTATCATGAGAGCAATGCCTATTCTCATAATTAATCCACGCAGCCATCAAGTGGTTATTCAATTGTACAATCAATTGAGTGGTTTTTTCAGTTGATAAATGTAGCAATGTAAGGTGGGTGTAATGTTTACCAGAAATCATCATAATGTTTCTCAATGCACGTGACATCTGATGCCGTGATGGCAACAAAAGCACCACACCTTCGGGCTTCCTCACATGCCATGGTAATTGTTTTGATTGTGTCAGGAAATTCAAACAAGTATCCTTCAATGATTAATATACTTGTTTTGGAAATCAAGCTGGCCAAGGAGGGATCATAGTTTACCCTTGAAGATGTACCCTGATTTAACAAAACAGAGATTGAGAAACCCATGGAACTATCTTGTTTTACACAATATGAGAAGTTGAAAAATATTGACGACAGGCCCAATAACTGTGATAACACACACAGATCATTAAAAAGTATAATTAGTTTGAAGTTCATCACTACTTTATAATTGAAAGAAATATTGAATCTGGAACTTTTTTAGATGACTCGTGACTTGGAGAATAATCAATAGCATCGGATGAAACTCATGACTGAATCTTTTCCACAAGGTGGTTGAATTGTCAATTGTGCCAGTAAAAAAAAAGTACTTCCTCAGTGCCTAATTAAATGTCACATTCCTAGTTTCCTACAGCCGACGGCGCAAAACTAATTTTCAACAATAGAACTCATTTGTCTTGAAATTTTTTAGAAACACTAATCTATATATAATACGATTGGTTTAAAGTTCTATTTTCTAACAACTTTCAAATAATCAATAGATTAAGGTAGTTTCCAAATTAAAACTTTGCCACAATGTAGCAATTATAAACTAAAAAGGGACACAGTAGTATTTTTTGACTTGTGGTCCTCACAGTATATTAGTTTTATGCGGTTGTGCTAGTAAAAACTGCGGTTTAGAATGCAGCACAAATTAGGGAGCTTGGGAGAATAAGTGCTTCCATTAGTTTTCCATACTCATCTAAATAGAAACGTTCAATAAAAACAACTGTTCACCTTAAGCGCTGTATAGAAATGTGGTACCCAGCTAGGTTATTGCACAGCCTTGTTTAATTTCTAGAACTCCTGAATTTTGTAAGCTACAAAAATGTTATTTTACCTGGTATGAAAGCATTGTCCGTTGAGCATCAGGAGTTGTTAAAACAATAACTGTTCCAGTAGTCCCATCCTTCACCGGCGCAGAAAGGAAATTTACATTTGCTCGCCGAAGTTTAGATCTGAGTAAAATCTGTAACAGTCAGCAAATTTCTATGTGCTATCCGTGATGAACTATTGATTAATGAAAATTGCAATTTTAGTCCTGTAAGTTGGCCTGTTTTGGGCCTGGTTGTAATTTGTCAAATTTTGGTTTTCATCCAATAACTTCGATTTTTTGTTTGTGTGAGACCACTAAATACACCAAATATTTTTTATTTGACATCGATTCTCTCCTACGTAGCACATGTGACGAGAACAAAGCTATTTAAAATATTAGCCACATTAAACTTACCGATGCTCTTCTATGTAACTCATGTGACAAAAATAAAGTCTATATTACACATTAAAATCAATCCAAAAACTATGTTTCAACGTGCGTAAAATATATTTTATTCTTTCCAAATGTGTCAAGTGGAGAAACATCGACGCCAAATAAACCAAAAAAGGACCAAAGCAAAAAAATTCAAGTTATTGGGAGGAAACCAAACTTTGACAAAATACAAGATGAAAACCTAAAACTGGCCAACCAATCGGACTCAAATTGCAATCTTCCTAACCGATTACTAAGCAGTCAGAGAAGAGTCTGTAATTTGTCAAATACACAGAAATTGGTAAAATAGTAGCAGTCAGCTGCTCATTCCTGAAGGGAGATCCATCCTTCACTAGTGCAGAAAATAAAACTTATATCTACTCACCAAAGTTTTGATCTAAACAAAATCTGTAAGGGTCAACAAATGTTCGGTTGTGTTCGTTTCTACAAATTGTCTAATATATGTTATAAAATTTTTCTGTGATCATTTTATTGTTGTTTGCCACTTGTCCTTGTTGAATTGGCAACTCACCATTTGCCCACATGGGTTCAGACCGTGATATTGGGAGCTAAGGATTGAAAAGCCAAAAGTCGGAATATTAGAACTGGGGAGAGTTTCCTAAGACTTAAAACACATGATCTCCACCACCGAAGTTTAAGATTGTTTATTTTTTTTATTAAGATGCAGAGTTATAAATTATCTCATATTTGTTTATTTCGTTTTTCATGAACAGATACAACCACCTAGTTCTCGGGTTAGTAATAACAGTTCTTAAATGCCATCATTAAATTGTGTTCCATTTGTGTTCTAATAGTTCCTATTCGGATGTTTAAGTTCCATTCCATCCATTATATGTCTCTGTCATTTATCCGGCAGTTAGACCTTGTTCCGAAAATTTATTTGCATGGTTTCATTTAAAATATGTTTTAAAATTCATTAATTTTGGAAGTTTGAAATGAGAATCTCCAAATTTATTTGCCTCGTGCATGTTAACTGAGTCCAAACCTGGTCGTAAATAGTTTGATCACGGTGGACAACTTGCGCTGTCCAGTGGCCTGGGCCACTCGAGATTCTGGTGGGGAAAAGGCATCACAAAATGCAAAATTCCTAACTTAGGAAAAGTTAATCACGCAGCTGGAAAATGCAAATGTATTAATACTAGAAAATGCAAGGAACACCGTTTGATGACAACCGATTTTTATCTGAGAGCTAAAAACATAAAATTATATGCAAAGAAAACCTACCTATAGAATCCACCTAAAGGATCACTTCCAACGCTGCCAGCCATAGCAACATTTAGCACAGGGCCTCCAACAGATTGCCCACCAAGCCTTGCCAAGGCCACCAAACTATTTGAAAGAGAACCACCAGCTGCAGCCATGTAGTTTCGTCCATCCATAGCCCGCAAAATTCTACCCCTTTCTTCATGATTCACTACTTTCCTAGAGCCCTTCTCTAATTCAAGTCTATCCAGAAAATCATAGTCAACCACGCCAGAAAAATCGACCTACCATTGTTCCAAAAAAAAAAAAAAAAAAAAACTAAGTTTTGACTTTTCAAAAAACCAGAAGCATGAGCATTGAACTGCTTGACTGGAAAACTTCCTCAAGCTCTGTTCTTTTAAACGAAAATCAATGCTTCGAAACACTTGCTAGCGAATAGATAGTAATTGAAACCCAATCAGTCAATAACCACCTCCATCCATGTTATTTGATTCTACTTACAGCTAGTGAATTTGGATAAAAGGATTTCAAATACCCTTGTTAAGTAAAAATCTGAAACCCAATAGCACAAGAATAATAGCTAGAATTTAAAAGAAGGAAATTTACCATGGCCTGGCCGAGGCCCAAAACATGCCATCTTTCAGGAAGGGCGGCGGCAGAAGAGTCCCTACATAATTCACGGCGGGGGGAATTATCGTCGTTTTCAGAAGAAGATTCTCCTAGCCCATCAGAATCATACCTATTGCCCGCAAATTCATCTCCACTAATCGGCATAGAAGAAAAACGAGAAATCGAATTGGGATGAAAACGAAAGTGAGAACGAATACATTTACGGGGAGAGTTGCATGTGGGAAGAGGAGGAGTGGGGGATGGAGATAAAAACATGGAATTTGAGGATAAGGAGATGAGAGAGAGAGCCATTATATCTCTATCTCCCTCTTGCCCGAAAATTCAGTTCAACGCTGCAATACTCTCAAACGGATTCAATAAGAGAAAATGGTGGGTACCCCACTTTCATGGGTTAGTCTATAGCAGTATTTCACCTCCTGATTCAATGTCTTTATATCATGTGGGTTTTTGTATTTTTACATAGCATTTCACCCTTGATTCAACGTCATTAGATCATGTGGGTCCTTGTATTTTTATGGAAATTAACATGTGTGTGGATGATCCAAGAATTAATATTTGACCACATGATAGGGAAGAAGTACTCCAAGTGTCGATGTCACCCATGAACATGACGTGTCAATTTTTTATTGGCCAATTTTGTGGGCCCGCATGTGGGGCCCAAAAACTGACACGCTGCTGCAGCATCGATTTTTCCAAATCTAACACCAGTCGGTTGCGTGAGTTATATGATATATGAATATTTTATAAATTTTTTTAATAAAATAATGTATTATTTAGTAGTTAAAAATTTATTATTAGTAAGATAATATAAAAAAATTTAATACGATACAGATTGATTGAAAAAAAAGGTGGAAAAGGTTAATGAAAAAAATATGTTGAGAAAAAAACATACAAAAAAGGGTAGAAAGATAATATATCGAAAAACAATTACTATAAAACACTCAATCTTTATATAATAATATAAATAGTATAAATATAAGATAGAGTTGACGTATCTCGGAAATATAACAAGAGACCCTTAAACATTGGTTGACATGTCACTAAAATATTTGAAAAAAAAAAAAGCAAAATAATTTAAATACATGATTCATTTGTATAATTTCGTTTATATATAAAACTGAAACTAATAAAATAATTTAAGTACCTCCTAACTCCGGGTTATTTAAATAAATATAATAAATTTAAATTTTTTTTAAACAAATATAACAAATTTTAAAATTTTAAAAAAATATAATAATATGGAGTTTGAGACCCCTCTTCATTGAGGAATTGGGGTTTGAGACCCCGACTCCTCATTTGTTATTTTCGAGGAGTCGGGGTTTGAAACCCCAACTCTTCATTGTATATACATTTATATTTTATATATATATATATATATATATATATATATTCAATTTTATCATTATTATTTTTTGGTTTTATATTTGCATCTATAGTTGTTCTACATATTTGGAAAAAGTTTGTAATACAATTGAACTTTTATAAAAGGAATAATAGTCAAAATAGTCTTGTAAGTTTTTTGTTTTGTGATTTGGTCATGTAAGTATTCAATTTTAGATTTTGGCCTTGTAAGTTAAGTTATGTTTTGGTATTTAGTTCTTTTTCATTTAAACAATATTTTTATAATCAGGTCAGTGATCGAACCGATCTAACTTAAAAAACGATCCAATCGGTCAAATTTTTTTTTACCGCACAGTCGGACCAAAAAACCGTTTATATAATTTAATATAATTAATAATATATTTTAAATTATAAAAACCTAAAAAAATTATATAAATAGAAAAAAATGTATTATCGTCGTTTGAAAAATAAATAACTATATAAATATATTCAAAATATTAGTTATAATTATATATTTTTTATAAAATAAATAAATTAATTAAAAACTCTAAAATTAATAAAATAATATTTGTAACGAAGAAAAAATTTCAAATAACCATGTATATTGATGATGGTTTATCAAACCGGGGCCCGGGTTGTCAGGGTAGTGAAGTGGGCCTGACGTGATGACCGGGCTGGTAGGTGTAAAATGTGGTTTGTCCCTCCTGGATCGGGATGATCTACACACAAGGGAAAAGAATGAAAGCACGTTAGTGGGGCGCCGGAAGGTTTTTCGGCGGGGCCACTTCGATGCTTAAGTCAGACTTAGAAATAGAGTGGGCTTTTAGGAAAAATGAGTATAGTGCTTTGGGATTTTAGATGAACATACCTCTACAAATGCCTGTGGCCAGGTATTTATAGGCCTTGGAGTGAGAGAGTCACTCCGCATTTCCAGGATAGTGGCCACGATTTGGATCGTGGGTGCAGGAGTTACCCACGTTTACCTGTGACGCACGATGGAGCCGGAAGGCTCGGGATTATGGCAGTCGTGGGGATCATGCCCTTGAGACATGGGCATTGTCTAAGTCATGCAGATCTGGTCTCCCGGGATCCTGAAGCTCCTAGCCTGCTTTAATACAGCCCTGACACCCCTGGCCTTTCCTGGCCCTTCCACCCCTGGCTTACCAGGATATCACTACTCCTTTCAAAAATAGTCGGGCTAGAGTCTTACTCGTTGTTCTGACTAACAGCCCTGCTACCCTTGCTTTAATATAGCCCTGACACCCCTGGCCTTTCAGGGTATCACTACTCCTCCCAAAAATAGTCGGGCTAGAGTCTTACTCGCTGTCCTGACTAACAGCCCTGCTACCCTTGCTTTAATACAGCTCTGACACCCCTGGCCTTTCAGGGTATCACTACTCCTCCCAAAAATAGTCGGGCTAGAGTCTTACTCGCTGTCCTGACTAACAGCCCTGCTACCCTTTCTTTTCATAGCCCTGACACCCCTGGCCTTTCAGGGTATCACTACTCCTAATGCTTCTCTCTTAATGGATGGGAGAAAAATATTTTGAAATTTTCCGAAAATGTGATAGGGCTGACGTCAACCCTAAAATTTGAAAAGACGGGCAGGGGTCAGTGGCCGTTACCTGTCCTTTCACTTGCCCACATCATCATTACCCTGCCCGGTTCAACTTCCCAAGCTCACCCCCACCATTGGATTGTTTTGAAATCCACGGCCTAGATTCACCGTGATTCTCTATATATAAGTCATCTCCTTTTCCACAGCTCACTTTCTTCCTCTTCGCACATTTACCTCCAATTTTTCCGGCTGCTACCCCTCGGCGATTTCTCCGACCTCCGTTCGTGTGTACTCACCTTCTTGTAAGTTTTCATCCAATCCCTACTACATTCCCCTGTTTTTCTTCGCGACCATGTCTGAATCGACATCGTCAACCTCTGGTGCCAACGCCCATGGCTCCGGTAGCGTAGAATCGGCGGCTCTACGCCCTGATTCTCCTCCTCCTATTACCTCCAGTGCCCACCCAACCCTAGCCCCCTCCTCCTCTCGCCCGAAGAAAGCCAAGATCGGGTCTTCTAAAGATAAGGGCAAAGCCAAAGTGACTCACCCTACGGCTCTAACCCTCCTTCCTAAACCAAGCCCCGAAGGTCCCTGGTTCTCCCAATTTACCAGTACCCTACGCCCAGAGTCCATAGAGGAGCTTCGACTTATGGGTAACATCCCTCTTGCGTATTCTATCCGCATTCCCGGGCCCCTGGGCCGGGCTGACCAGCCGCCCGAGGGGTTTTATACCTTCTTCAGGGAACAGCTCAGGAATGGGCTTCGTTTCCCTATTCATCCTTTCTACTATAAAATTGCTGCTTTTACAAGGTTCCTCTGAACCAATTTCATCCAAATGCTTTTCGCATGATGGCTGCCACTTACGTCCTTTTCAAAGCAAACAATTTGGCCATCACCCATCTCGTCTTTCACTATTATTATGCCTGTCGTTTCACTGAAATGACCTTCTCTTTGAATGCCCGGCAAAATGCCCGCTTTCTAGATGACACCCCTTCCTCTTGGAAGGGATGGAAAGAAAGGTTCTTTTATGTTCAGCTTCCTAGCGCCTGAACCAGACCTACCCAATTCTTGACAGCCCTTCCTCTTCAGCCCGAACTCCCTAAGAATTATAAACTGGAAGAACCCTATCTCCGATCTCAAGAGCTAGTGGAAAACCAGAAGTTTTCTTCAGCCCCTCTCCTGGAGGAGAAAATCTTGAATGATTACGGGTTGGGTGCCCGGGTAGCTGATCCGGTAGACCGGATTATTGATGAGTATGATGACTCGGCCCCGGTCTCTGGTATGCTTTACCGTTATCATGTACTTGCTTATCTTACATGCTGTTTCTAATATTCCAACTTTCTCCCTTGATGTTTTGTACAGCCGAACCAGCCCCGAAGAAGAAAAAATCCCGACTAATGAAGCAGGCTTTCGCTCAAAAACGGGCAGCCGAGAAGGCAGCTGCCCAAGAGAAAGAAGGGGCCCGGGCTGCGGATGCGGCTAGGAAAGCCAGAGTCCTTCAATTGGCGGAGGAACGCAGGGCCCAACAAGCTCAGGGTCAGGAGATTGCTACTGCTGCTACCATCCCCGTAGCCTCCGCTCCTTCACCCTCTGTTGATCCTTTTTTGGTCCCACCTGTGGAGACCGGGGTGGCGAATGATCAGGCCCTTTTTACTGCAGGTCCTTCCTCTCCGTTGACGTGGAAGAGGAAGGCTATAGGGGAGCCAGAAATGGTCATTCTCAATGATCCGGAAGAGGTGTCTCCCCTTTCCCTCTCCTTCCAGCCCTTGGCCCCATTTTACCAGGCCGCGCCGGGCTCAAGCCCTCCAGGTGCCAAGGAAAGTATATTCCAGGCCGGCGCCTCTGGTCGAGGAGTGAGGTTACTAAAAGACCTCCTGACTCCTGCGGAGCAAAACCATCTCTACCACCGGGGCCCCAATGCTAAATATTTTGAAGGCACCAACCGTGTTCTATCCGTAAGTTTTCTATTTCTAAGTTTAATGGTATTCCGCTTTTCCTTTCTGACACCTATGCTTTCAGGGACTGCATATGCTGGTGGACAGCTACGAAGATGCAAACCGATTTGATCGGATCAAAACAGATCGGGCACATGTGGAGGCTGAGAGGTCACGTGCTGCTGCGGAGGAAAATAAAAGACTGGAGCAAGAGCTGATGATGATAAGGCAGACTCATGATCAAGTGGTTTCTAGCCTCCAGTCTGCTCTAGGGATGGCTGAACAATCTCTTCACTCTGCTCAAGTGAATCTTGAACGTGCTGAGACCAATCTGGGGCAAACCCGAGATGCTCTGATCGTGGCGGAGAGCCAAGCTACAGAAGCTCAAACTGAGGCGACTCTTGCAAAGGACAAGGCTGAGAAGGCAGTGTCCGCGCTGGAAAGCCGCCTGAAATCAGAAGAAGAGCTGAAGGCCTCTTTCCTTTCATCTGCCGAATTCCAAGAAGCGGTAGTGGACAAGTCATACTCCTTTTTCCAGACCGGCTTTTACAAGTGCCGAGATAAATTTGAAGAGGTCGGCCTGTGGCCTTCTGATAAAAAGGATTTCCCGGATTTGGACAAGGCCATTGACTCTCTTCCTAGTGCCAAAGGAGCTGAAGATGCAGAGACGGCCCCGGCTAAAGGAGCTATGACAACGGAAGACGGGAGCCCTTCTGATAACCCCGCAGTTTGAAATATTTTTTGTAATTGGGCCGTAAGAGCCCCACCTCTTGTAATCCTTTATTATTAATGCTATTCACAACTTCTTCATTGTGTGATGTATTGAATATTTGAATCCTTCCCCACCATAACAGAACAAAGCTTGTCTTTCTTTGGGTTCCACTGGGTGCCAGGACCTGGAACCTCCCAGGCTTATATATGCCTTGGGCTAAAAATGGGTGCCCCGCCTGGAACTTCCTGGGCTTATATATGCCTTGGGCTTAAGATGGGTGCCGGGGCCTGGAACCTCCCAGGCTTATATAATGCCAAGGGCTTATATATGCCTTGGGCTTAAGATGGGTGCCGGGGCCTGGAACCTCCCGGGCTTATATAATGCCAAGGGCTTATATATGCCTTGGGCTTAAGATGGGTGCCGGGGCCTGGAACCTCCCGGGCTTATATAATGCCAAGGGCATATATATGCCTTGGGCTTAAGATGGCTGCCGGGACCTGGAACCTCCCGGGCTTATATAATGCCAAGGGCTTATATATGCCTTGGGCTTAAGATGGGTGCCGAGGCCTGGAACTTCCCGGGCTTATATAATGCCAAGGGCTTATATATGCCTTGGGCTTAAGATGAGTGTCGGGGCCTGGAACCTCCCGGGCTTATATAATGTCAAGGGCTTATATATGCCTTGGGCTTAAAATGGGTGCCGGGGCCTGAAACCTCCCGGGCTTATATAATGCCAAGGGCTTATATATGCCTTGGGCTTAAGATGGGTGTCGGGGAACCTCCCGGGCTTATATAATACCAAGGGCTTATATATGTCTTGGGCTTAAGATGGGTGCCGGGGCCTGGAACCTCCCGGGCTTATATAATGCCAAGGGCTTATATATGCCTTGGGCTTTAAGATGGGTGCCGGGGTCTGGAACCTCCCGTGCTTATATAATGCCAAGGGCTTATATATGCCTTGGGCTTAAGATAGGTGCCGGGGCCTGGAACCTCCCGGACTTAGATAATAGAAAACCTTCTTTAATGAATAAACTCCTTCATTAATAAACATCAAATACAAAACACTACATAAAATATTTCTTCAAATGTAAAGCATTCCATGGTCGTTTGAGGGGGCGTCCCTGACTATATAGTAGGTACCAAGTATTAGCACCGACCTTTCTGATAAGCTTGTATGGCCCCTCCCATCGGGCATCTAGCTTCCCCACTTCCCCCGCTGGATTAACTCTCTTCAATACCAACCCTCCTTCCTGTAATTCCCGAGGTTTGACTTTTCGATTATAGGCTCTCATCACCCGAGCTCTATAGGTGTGAGGCCTAGATTCTAATCATGCAATCTCAGGTAATTAAATTAATCAACTTAATTAAAAGAATAAGATTAAAGAATTCAAAAAAAATTTTTTTTTTTTAAAAGGTGGTGCTCGCTCGATCGATAAACTCTTACCGATCGAGCGGGCCAAAAGATCCAACTCTCTGTCCAAGGATTAGGACCCCTCGCTCGATCGGTAAAATCTTACCGATCGAGCGAGCATCAAAATCACATACTCTGTCTCGCTAATAAAGGTGCTCGCTCGATCCGCAAGAATTCGTCGATCGAGCGAGACCCTCTGCCCAGAAAATTCTGGTTTTCTTCTCCAATTTTCAATTCCATTCAATCCACAATAACAACATCAAAATCCCATTCCACAAGATACAACATATATGTAATGAGTTATACAAACCTCACAAAATAAAGCATGCATAATAAGGTCCATCTAGTTCGGACTTATTCAATACAAAAAGGAGTTCAATTACAAAGTGACTTCTAACATCCAAGCCTCACTCTATTCTCTCAATCCTCTAGCCATGTTGTCTCTGATTCATTCCTGCCCCACCTGTTGCCAAGTACACATACAAACAAAGACAACAGCCGGATAATCCGGTGAGAATAATATTCCCAGTAAAAGAGACTAACATGTAATCAAATAAACATATCAAGTCATATAAGAACTCGTTCTCCATATAATCAAATAATCCAATAGAGTACTGTATTTAAAATGATATGTATGTCTTTAAACTTCTGGATTATCAGACTCAGATAATCAAATGAAATTCTTCTATTCTTTCTTTCTTCGGTTTGGGATCCCGAGGCTAAAAACATCCACAATCACACCGACTCTCCTCTCGAGGTGGACATGGCATGCTTTAATCCTCTAGACTCAAGAGCATTATAGTGAGCTACTCAACAAGGGAGTAAATCGCCTACCAAGCTACTCAACTACAATCCCTAGATCGTCTAATTCAAATTGAATAAATCAAGGCTCAATATAAATGCATATGTAATCTCATGCACTCAATATAAATTCAATCATATAATCAAATAAGCAATCAAACATGCAGTATGTGATTTCTTCTAGGACACTCGAATCAATCTTGATTCGAGTTAATCGTCCCATTCCATTCCAAAGTCGTCTTATACCTCTTCTTTGTCGTTCCAACACTTCAATCTGAAAACAACAATTCTCAATTCAAAAACTATCCAATCAAGTTCATTAATCGATATAGAAAGACATCGATACTATACCGGCTCAACTCTTCCAAACTTGCCAAAAGCTGCAACTCTAGCAACTTCAAAGACTCCCAATCAATCTATCAGAAGAAGTCACGGATCAAAATCGATATCAAAACTCAATCAAAACTCAATACGATCAAAATATCGAAACGATATCCAAAACTCAAACTGACGGCATAACGGCTATAAACTGACCAATCCGAAAATGCAGACAACAAAACAACAGCTCAACATACTCATTCCAATCCTCAAACATCAAACCCAACACAAAATCAACACATCTCAAAATCATCATTCTCGAAAATGACAAGAAAATTCATAACAATTTCATTCGTCGCTCAAACTCAAAATCGACAGATAATAAACAATCAGAACTCTGTCAAGAACAACATACTCGAATCTCGCACGATTCTAACAACATCCAAAAACTAGAATGTATCTGATCGTAGAAAAACTTACGATATAACGGAGCTCTCGCTGCAGTGATCGATAATCTGCCTTCATAATTAAATTCCAACGGCCGGATCGAGCTCGGACTGAAATCAGAAAGCTTGAAACACAAAAGGGGCGCTTCAATGGAGTTTTCTCGGTTGGGGAAAGAGATGAGGAATACTTACCAATCATCCTAAGTGTAGATAATATATAAAATCCACAATTTGCGTTTTAGTCCCTGAAATTTTCAAATTTTGCAAAAAGGACCCTGATCAATAAAAAGTCCGGTCTCGAATTCTGAAATCACTGATTATCTCAAATAACATCAATTAAGATAAAAACGGGGCATTACAATTCTCCCCCTCTAAGAAAAGATTTCGTCCTCGAAATCATCGATATCAACTCATAAGAAGATAATTAAGAATTCAAGAACAGAATTAAAGCTCACATCAGATGAATAACTCAGGAAATCTCTGTCTCATGTCAGATTCTGTCTCCCAAATCGCTTCTTCGACTCCGTGACGACTCCACTGAACTTTCACCAGAGGAATCGTTTTGGTTCTGAGCTGTTTCTCCTTTCTGTCAAGGATCTGAATCGGTCTTTCGAAATAACTCAGAGTTTCATCAAGTTCGGCTTCGTCAGGCTGAAGTACATGAGAAGGATCGGGATGGTATTTCCTCAACATCAAGACGTGAAAGACGTCGTGAATACCAGATAAAGAAGGAGAAAGTGCTAATCGGTAAGCTAGATCGCCTATCTTCTGTAAAATTTCGTACGGACCGATGAATCTCGGTGAAAACTTTCCTCTTTTTCCAAATCTAACAGTACCTCTAAACGGAAAAATCTTCAAGAATACATGGTCTCCCTGATCAAAAGATAGAGGTCTGCGTCTGATATTCGCATACTTCGCTTGTCGGTCCTGAGCAGTCTTCATTCTCAATCGAATAATCTTCACCTGCTCAACCATATCACGAATCATATCTGGTCCCAAGTCTGGGGACTCAGACATCTCATCCCAGTACAGAGGAGATCTGCACTTCTTTCCGTACAAAGCTTCAAAGGGTGCCATTCCTATGCTCGTCTGGAAGCTGTTGTTGTACAAAAACTCAACGAGAGGCAATGAATCTTGCCAAGTAGTGCCAAAGTCAAGCACCACTGCTCGTAACATATCCTCCAGAGTCTGAATCGTCCGTTCTGATTGACCGTCGGTCTGAGGATGGTATGTTGTACTCAAGTGCAATCTAGTACCAAGAGCCTCTTGCAGACTGTGCCAGAAGTGAGAAGTAAACCGAGGATCTTGGTCAGAAACAATGATCTCGGCATACCGTGCAATCTGACGATCTCTCTGACGTACAACTCTGCCATCTGGTCGTGTCGATAAGTCATCCGATACGGAATGAAACAAGCAGACTTCGTCAACCTATCAATCACAACCCAAATAGCATCACAACCCCGAACAGACCGGGGTAGTTTTGTGACGAAGTCCATCGAGATATGATCCCACTTCCATTCCGGAATAGACAAACTGTGCAGAAGACCTCCCGGCCTTTTTCTCTCGGCTTTCACTTGCTGACAGTTCAGACATCGGGAAACAAACCTCACAACATCACTCTTCATCTTCTTCCAACAAAACTGACTCTTCAGGTCGTTATACATCTTTCGGCCTCCGGGATGAACACTGAACCGACTGCAATGCGCCTCTCTCAGAATACGCTGTCTTAACTCATCAATCTCAGGCACAACAATACGGCTATTCACAAATAAAACATCATCCCTGACCTGAAACTCAGACTGGTGTCCTGATCTCACTTTCTCTATCGACTTCTGAATACTCTCATCTGATTTCTGTGCTTCTCTGATCGACACAAACAAATCTGGCTCGGCCTAAATCGGACAAACTCTGATCGGATTCCTATCTGACTCAAACTCCAATCCAGAATTGCAACAGTCGTCAATCAAACGAGACACACCGATCGTCGAAAGAGATAAAGAGCAAAGCTTACGACTCAAAGCATCGGCAGCTGCATTCGACTTCCCCGAGTAATACTTAATCTCGCAGTCGAAGTCTTTCAGCAAATCTAACCATCTCCTCTGTCTCATATTCAACTCAGACTGTGAAAATAAGTATTTAAGACTCTTATGATCCGAAAAGATCTCAAAAGACTCACCGTACAAGTAGTGACGCCAAATCTTCAAGGCAAAAACAATAGCAGCAAGTTCAAGATCATGAACTGGGTAGCGAGTCTCGTGCGGTTTCAGCTGCCTTGACGCATATGCTATCACGTGCTTCCTCTGCATAAGAATACCTCTGAGACCAAGATGAGAAGCATCGCAATAAACTGTGAAACCTGCAGTACCAGATGGAATAGAAAGAATCGGAGCACTGGTTAATCTCTTCTTCAACTTAACAAAACTGGCTTCACAATCATCTGTCCACAGAAAAGGAGCATTCTTCTGAGTCAGCTGGGTGATAGGCTTCGCAATAGAAGAGAAACCCTGAATAAATCTACGATAGTAACCCACCAAACCCATAAAACTGCGGATTTCTGGCACAGAAGTCGGCCTGCACCAGTTCATCACTGCTTCTATCTTGCTGGGATCCACAGCAATCCCATCTCCTGAAATAATGTGCCCCAGAAAGACAACTTTATCAAGCCAAAACTCACACTTCGAAAGCTTGGCGAATAACTGTTCTGTCCTCAAAATCTGCAACACAGTTCTCAAATGTTCTGCATGCTCGATACGGCTCTTAGAATAGATCAAGATATCGTCAATGAAGATAATTACAAATTCATCAAGAAAGCGTTGAAAGATTCGGTTCATCAACCCCATAAAGACCGCTGGGGCGTTCGTCAAACCGAACGGCATGACAAGAAATTCAAAATGACCATACCTCGTTCGAAACGCCGTCTTAGGGACATCCTCTTCACGAACTCTCAGCTGGTGATACCCAGATCTCAAATCTATCTTCGAATAGATATACGAACCCTGCAATTGATCAAAAAGATCATCTATACGCGCTAAAGGATACCTGTTCTTAACTGTCGTCTGATTCAGTTGGCAATAGTCAATGCAGAGACGCATAGAGCCATCTTTCTTTCTAACAAACAGGACAGGAGCACCCCAAGGCGATACACTGGGTCGGATGTATCCCTTGACAATCAGGTCTTCCAACTGCTCCTTCAGTTCCTTCAATTCGATCGGAGCCATTCTGTACGGAGCTTTCGAAATTGTTTGAGTACCTTACGTCAGTTCGATGCCAAATTCAATCTCACGAATAGGTGGTAATCCCGGAATCTCATCTGCAAACACATCAGAGAATTCCCTAACCACTGGTATATCGTTCAGCTCAGGGCTAAACTTCAGAATATCGATCTCATAAACAAGGAATCCTTCGGCTCCTCTCTATAATAATCTAGTTATGGATAAGACAGATATCAAAGGAATTTTAGAACGAGAACCATTACCGAAGAATCTCCATTCATCTGCCATCTCTGGTCGGAAACGTACTATCTTCTGAAAACAATCTACTTTAGCCCTGTACTTAGTCAAAACATCTATGCCAACTATGCAGTCAAAGTCAGACAACCCAAGTACAATACAGTCGAACTCGATCAAATTTCCTTCAAAACTCAAACCACAATTCCTAACGAAATTCTTCAAAACAATTCCTCCACCCAAAGGTGAAGTAACAGAAACTACAGCAGACAAAGGCTCAAAACGCAAGGCATGCATCGACACAAATTTCTCAGATAAGAAGGAGTGAGAAGCACCTGTATCTATCAGAATAAAAGCAGGATAACCAAAAATCTTACAGTTACCTGTAATCACATCATTCGGTGCAGCTTGAGCCTCATCTTCGTTCAGAGCAAACACTCTAGCCTGAGGTTGGGAAGATTGATTCGAACTTTGATTACCTCCCTGACGATTCTGTTGTTGAGGTTGGAACGAGTGAACTGCAGTCGATTGCCTCTGAGGTTGAGATGACTATCGAGAGGCATTTCCACTCTGAGTCTGGTCAGAACCCTTCTGAGGACACTGTCTGGAATAATGTCCCATCTGCTGGCAGATGTAGAAGTTCCCAAAGATTCCCCTACACTGGTCGCTGGAGTGTCGTCCTCCGCACTTGCTACACAAAGCTCCAGAAGATCCTGAACCCTGACCAGAACTGAACTGTCTCGAACCACCCGAGCTCGAAGAACTGCTTCCAGACTTCTTGAACTGCTTTCCTTTGGGACGGAAATAGTTCTTCTTGCCACCACCACTGTTACCACCCTCATTCATCTGCGGCTGATTTTGATACTGCCTCTGCTGTTGCTGTTGAGGCTGGTACTGATTCTCCCTCTTCCTTAACATTCCCGCTTCTGCCCCCTTAGCCTGATCCATCGCATCTGAAAAGTTATCTGGCCTCCCAGTATTCACCAGAATAAAGATGTCAGGGTGCAAACCGTTAATGAACTGGTCTGCTTTTGACTCCTAATTGTCGGCAATATGCGGGGCGAACCTCAGTAAACTGTCAAATTTCGCAACATAGTCCTCGATACTCATATTTCCTTGCTTCAAATTTGCAAACTCGGCACCTTTGTCCTTTCGATAGGAAACTGGGAAAAATCTTTTATAGAATTCAGATTTAAAAAATGCCCAAGTGATTTTCGTACCTCTGTACTCTTTGGCTTTCTTGGTTGTCATCCACCAACTTTTTGCCACTCCCTGCAGTTGATGAATAACCAATCTAACCCTACGGTCGTCAGAGTAGTCGAGCAAATCGAAGAGCTGATCTATATCATCAAACCAACTCTCACAATCTACCGGATTCTCTTTCCCATTCAAATACGGTGGCCTGAAGGATTTGAATCTTTTCAGTAAGGCTTCCATAGGCATGATCGTTTCATCCATTTGTACCACCGGAGGAGTCATAACCGGAGGAGTTTCTGTAGTAGGAACAATCAGTGGAGTATTCATGTCTAGCCTTCTTCGAGTACCCATCTAAATTGACAGGGGTTAGAACACGGATAATTCAATTCACATCTCACCATTTCAGTGTTAAGAAACCTCTGGTCGTCTTACCAATACGATAGATGGAACTCAGGTCAATGCATGAATACAGTTCATATCTCAATCAAATCATGTTTTAACAATTTGAATCCCCAAGTCACGTAATTCAAATAAATTTTCTATCCATAAAGCATGCTCGCATATTTTGTAATCATAGAATTAATCAATCACATGCGAGAAATCAAGGTCAAGCGGACTCGGTCTACCCCGCTCACTTCTAGAACAAAATCCAGGAACTTATTGCTCTGATACCACTTAATGTGAGGCCTAGATTCTAATCATGCAATCTCAGGTAATTAAATTAATCAACTTAATTAAAAGAATAAGATTAAAGAATTCAAATTTTTTTTTTTTTTTTAAAAATGTGGTGCTCGCTCGATCGGTAAACTCTTACCGATCGAGCGGGCCAAAAGATCCAACTCTCTGTCCAAGGATTAGGACCCCTCGCTCGATCGGTAAAATCTTACCGATCGAGCGAGCATCAAAATCACATACTCTGTCTCGCTAATAAAGGTGCTCGCTCGATCCGCAAGAATTCGCCGATCGAGCGAGACCCTCTGCCCAGAAAATTATGGTTTTCTTCTCCAATTTTCAATTCCATTCAATCCACAATAACAACATCAAAATCCCATTCCACAAGATACAACATATATGTAATGAGTTATAAAAACCTCACAAAATAAAGCATGCATAATAAGGTCCATCTAGTTCGGACTTATTCAATACAAAAAGGAGTTCAATTACAAAGTGACTCCTAACATCCAAGCCTCACTCTATTCTCTCAATCCTCTAGCCATGTTGTCTCTGATTCGTTCCTGCCCTACCTGTTGCCAAGTACACATACAAACAAAGACAACAACCGGATAATCCGGTGAGAATAATATTCTCAGTAAAAGAGACTGGCATGTAATCAAATAAACATATCAAGTCATATAAGAACTCGTTCTCCATATAATCAAATAATCCAATAGAGTACTGTATTTAAAATGATATGCATGTCTTTAAACTTCTGGATTATCAGACTCAGATAATCAAATGAAATTCTTCTATTCTTTCTTTCTTCGGTTTGGGATCCCGAGGCTAAAAACATCCACAATCACACCGACTCTCCTCTCGAGGTGGACATGGCATGCTTTAATCCTCTAGACTCAAGAGCATTATAGTGAGCTACTCGACAAGGTAGTAAATCACCTACCAAGATACTCAACTACAATCCCTAGATCGTCTAATTCAAATTGAATAAATCAAGGTTCAACATGAATGCATATGTAATCTCATGCACTCAATATAAATTCAATCATATAATCAAATAAACAATCAAACATGCAGTATGTGATTTCTTCTAGGACACTCGAATCAATCTTGATTCGAGTTAATCGTCCCATTCCATTCCAAAGTCGTCTTATACCTCTTCTTTGTCGTTCCAACACTTCAATCTGAAAACAACAATTCTCAATTCAAAAACTATCCAATCAAGTTCATTAATCGATATAGAAAGACATCGATACTATACCGGCTCAACTCTTCCAAACTTGCCAAAAGCTGCAACTCTAGCAACTTCAAAGACTCCCAATCAATCTATCAGAAGAAGTCACGGATCAAAATCGATATCAAAACTCAATCAAAACTCAATACGATCAAAATATCGAAACGATATCCAAAACTCAAACTGACGGCATAACGGCTATAAACTGACCAATCCGAAAATGCAGACTGCAAAACAACAGCTCAACATACTCATTCCAATCCTCAAACATCAAACCCAACACAAAATCAACACATCTCAAAATCATCATTCTCGAAAATGACAAGAAAATTCATAACAATTCCATTCGTCGCTCAAACTCAAAACCGACAGATAATAAACAATCAGAACTCTGTCAAGAACAACATACTCAAATCTCGCACGATTCTAACAACATCCAAAAACTAGAATGTATCTGATCGTAGAAAAACTTACGATATAACGGAGCTCTCGCTGCAGTGATCGATAATCTGCCTTCAGAATTAAATTCCAACGGCCGGATCGAGCTCGGACTGAAATCAGAAAGCTTGAAACACAAAAGGGGCGCTTCAATGGAGTCTTCTCGGTTGGGGGAAGAGATGAGGAATACTTACCAATCATCCTAAGTTTAGATAATATATAAAATCCATAATTTGCGTTTTAGTCCCTAAAATTTCCAAATTTTGCAAAAAGGACCCTGATCAATAAAAAGTCCGGTCTCGAATTTTGAAATCACTGATTATCTCAAATAACATCAATTAAGATAAAAATGGGGCGTTACAATAGGCCTCCATTCTGCGAGCTGCTTTCTCCCTTCGCTCTTCAATGAGATCCAATTCTTGTGCCCGGGCTCCTTCTTTCGTATCCTCATATGCCCTAATCCGAGCTGAAGGTTGTCCAATCTCTACTGGCAGAATAGCCTCCGAACCATATACCAGGCTAAAAGGTGATTCCTGTGTAGCCGTATGAGGAGTGGTTCGATAGGCCCACAACACACTTGGGATCTCCTCAACCCAGTCTTTCCCCATTCCATGCAACCGAGCCTGTAAAGATTGAACAATAGTACGGTTGGTCACTTTTGTTTGACCATTACTTTGAGGATAGGCGACCGAGGTGAAGGCCTGCTTAATGTTCATCTCGGCACACCAATCTGCCAATTTCTGCCCCTGAAACTGCCTACCATTATCCGAAACCAACTTCCTTGGGAGCCCAAACCGGCACACTATGTTCTTCCACAAAAACTTCATCACTTCGGCTTCTGTTATTTTTGCCAAAGGCTCTGCCTCCACCCACTTGGAAAAATAATCAACGGCTACCAGCAAGAACTTCTTCTGTGCCCGGGCTTGTGGAAAAGGTCCTACTATGTCCAGACCCCATTGGTCAAAGGGTCACGATGCCCATACGGGATTCAAGCTACTTGCCGGGCTATGCTGTATATTGCCAAACCTCTGACATCCTTCACAAGATCGAGAAATTTTAGATGCATCAGCCTGCAAAGTGGGCCACCAGTATCCGGACAACAATACCCTTCGGACCAGACTCATAGACCCTCCATGGTTTCCATAAAATCCCTCATGCACTTCCCGCAAGACATATTCTGTTTCCCCTTCCCCCAAGCATTTGAGCAAAGGGCCCTGATAGGAACGCCTATAAAGCCTTCCTCCTAAAATAGCAAATCTGGCTACCTGTCTTCGTATGACCCGGGCTTGTCCTCTGTCTTCCGGGAGATCCCCATGGGTAAGGTACTTGACCATCGGGGCCATCCATGTATCTTCTCGGAGGACCGGCTCCCGGGCTTCTATGGCAGCCACCATTTCCCTCTGTACCAGGGATTCTTTACCATCATTTTCCCCAGTGACCGCTCTTTTAGCCAAGGCATCTGCTTCCCTATTTTCTTCTCGGGGTATCTGCTCTATACTCCAAGTAGTGAAACTGGCCCCGAGTTCTTCAATTATCTTATAATATTTTATCAATTTCTCCTCTCGGGTACAGAAGGTCTTCTTTACTTGCTGAACAACCAACTGTGAGTCAGAATATATTATAATATGACTTACCCCGACTTCCCGAGCCCGTTGCATCCCAGCTATCACAGCCTCATATTCAGCTTCGTTGTTGGAGGCCTGGAAATTCAGCTTTACGGCTATCTCGATTTTCTCCTGGGTAGGTGAGATCAGGATGACCCCTACACCACTGGCTCCATCTACAAAAACCCTCCATACTTTCTCTTGGTCAAAAGTGGCCACCTCTGTCAAAAAATCGGATAAAGCCTGGGCTTTGATGGCTTTACGCGGCTGGTATTCAATGTCATATTCTCCCAACTCCATCGACCATTTTACGAGCCTCCCCGAGGCATCCGGATGATTCATGATTCGCCCTAGGAGGCTATTAGTAAAAATAGTTACCGGGTGAGACAAGAAATAAGGTCTCAATTTCCGGGCTGTTATTACCAGAGCCAGGGCCATCTTCTCAATCTCCGTATATCTAACTTCCGCCCCCTTCAAAGCATGACTGACGTAGTACATAGGCCTCTGATCTCCCTTTTCCTCTTTTATTAAAACAGTGTTGACCGCCTTCTCAGTAGTAGACAGATATATCCACAATATTTCCCCTGGCTCTGGCTTAACCAAGATAGGCAAGCTAGCCAGATGCTCCTTCAACTCCTGAAAGGCCTGCTCGCACTGCTCAGTCCAGCCAAACCTCTGGGCTTTACGCAACACTTGGAAAAAATTATAGCTGCGGTGAGCTGACCGAGCTATAAACCGAGCCAGGGCTGTAATCCGGCCGGTCAATCGCTGTACCTCCTTGATAGATGTTGGCGAAGGCATTTCCCGCAACAGCTTCACTTTTTCTGGGTTGACTTCTATCCCACGTTCAGTTACCATGAACCCCAAAAACTTGCCACTTTTCACCCCAAACATACACTTGGCCAGATTCAACTTGATCCCATACCGCCGAACTGTGGCAAAAGTTTCCTCCAGGTCGGGTATAAAACAATCCCGGGTCCTGGACTTCACCAATATATCATCCACATATACCTCCATGTTTCGACCCACCTGTTCCCGGAACACTCTGTCCATCATCCGCTGATACATAGCCCCTGCATTTTTTAGACCAAATGGCATAACCACGTAACAGAAAGTACCTCCCGAGGTGATAAAACTGACTTTTTCTTGATCTTCCAGGGCTAAAGGAATTTGATGGTAGCCCTGGTATGCATCCATGAAGCTCAGCAATTCACACCCGGATGTGAAATCCTCCAATTGGTCAATCCGGGGTAAAGGATAACAATCCTTGGGGCAGGCTTTATTTAAATCCCGGAAATCCACACACATCCGCCACTTCCCACTAGCTTTTGGTACCAGCACTACGTTGGACAACCAAGTAGGAAATTGTACTTCTTTGATGTGTCCGGCCCGCAGTAGCTCTTGAACTTGCTTCGCTATCACTTTATCCTTCTCAGCCCCGAAATGCCTCTTCTTTTGTAATACAGGCCGGGCTCCAGAGATGTTGTTGAGTTTGTGCTCTGCAACATGAGATGAAACTCCCATCAAATCGCCCTGAGCCCAGGCGAACACATCCTTATTCTGAATGAGGCAACCTTTCAATGTTTCAGCCAACCTTGCTTCTAAGTCCCGGGCTATTTTAATAGACTTCCCTGTTTGCCTGAGCTCCAGCTCCACCTCTTTATACTCACCTTTAGACTCCTCCACAGAACAGACTTCTCTTCCCCCTGGGCTCCTTCCTTCCCACTCTGTCTTGCCCTCTTGTAATCTACCTTCACTGTCTTGGCATAGCATTTTCGGGAAGAAGGTTGATCTCCTCGGACTTCTCCGAACTTATCTCCCACTGGGAATTTGATCTTTTGATGGTAAGCTGAGGCCACGGCTTTGAAAGAATTCATAGCCGGCCTCCCCAAGATGACATTATAAGAAGAGGGTGCTTCTACTAATGTGAATCTTGTCATGACCGTCCTCTTCTCATCTCCTGACCCTAAGGTTATGGGCAGCAACATTTCCCCTTGGGGTTGAACGGTGTGCCCTGCAAAACCATATAAGGCAGTTTTTACCGGGCTCAACTCATACCCATGCAGATCTATCTGCTCGAATTCTTCTTGAAAAAGGACGTTTACTGAGCTTCCCGAGTCGACAAACACCCTTCGAACATCATAATTGGCGATCCGAGCTTGTATAAGCAAGGCGTCATTATGTGGTAGGTTTACTCCTTCCAGGTCTTGGGATCCGAATGTGATGATTGGCCCTGAACCCTGTCGCCCTTCCTCCACCCCTAAACTTTCCCTCCGACTCCAGGCCTTCCTAGCCCGGTTCGAATCTCCGTCAGTAGATCCTCCTGATATCATGTTAATGATACCTTTGGCTGGCCCATCTCCTGATGTCTTGTCCTTTTTTACATGATCCATTTCTTGTTTCCCTTTTTCCCGAGAGCTGGTGACATCCCGGGGAGAAACCAGTGTCTGTGACCCCCGAAGCCAAGGCACACTTCGGGGCTTTTTCGAAACCGGATTACCATCTCTAACATAAGGTAGCTGATGTCTCTGCTGCAGAGTTCAGCATTCACTGGTGTCATGAGTGCACTCCTGATGAAGCGCACAGTACTTCCAGAACTTCTTCCTAGAAATAGGGGTCTGGGTTGCAACTCCTTTTTCGCACACGTGAACAGTCCTATCTCGGGTCCCTCGGTGCGGAGCATACCGGGATAACCGCCCCATGGGATCATGGCTTTCTCTACTTCTTCCTTGTTCCCGGCTTCCCTCCCGCCGGGTTACCTCCTTCTTCTGCCTCTGAGCTTCCTCCATGTTAATGTATTTTTCAGCCCGAGCTAGCAAATTTTCAAAAGTTCGGGGTGCTTTCTTCACTAGTGATTTGAAAAAATTCCCCTTCCCGAAGACCTTGAGTGAAGGCCGTGATCTTGGTCTCCTGGGCACAGGTCGGGACCTCCAAAGCAATCTTGTTGAACCTTTTGATATAGGTTCGTAGAGAATCCTCTCCTGACTGTTTTGCTTCAAATAGGCTATAGGCAGTTTTCCTATACCTCTTTCTACTGCCGAAGTGCTGCAAAAACACTTGCTTGAATTCTGCAAAGGATCGAACACTTTGGGGCTCCAACTTCTCAAACCATCTTTGGGCAGAATCCACCAAAGTGGTTAAGAAGACTTTGCACTTGATCTTATCCCCATAGCAATGTAACATAGCTACATTCTCAAACCGAGCCAGGTGCTCCTCTGGGTCCGTGCTCCCATCATACTCCCGGATTTTTGCCGACTTGTAATTTAATGGCAAGGGTTCCTCTATCACCTCCTGCGAAAAAGGGCAACCCGGAATCTTGATAGGCCAAGCCATTTTGGAACCCCCTTCTTCCAATTTCTGTACTTTCCTCCTAAGTTCATGCAACTCATCCGCCATGGAAGGCTGTATTGAGTGCATCCAAGAGCTTTCTTCTTCTTCTCCTTCTCTAACTTGGGCATTAGGGTTTGGATTACCCCGGTTCCTTTCTTCCTCCACTGTTATGTCCTTTGATTGGGTTGCTTTGCAGCTATCAACGACTTCCGTATCATATCCTGAACATATGATTCGAACTGCTCCATAGGAATGGTAATGTTCCGGCCTTGCTGGTGGTCTCTAGGTGATGTTTGCTCATGAGAAGCCATATCTACGTCTATAGAACAAGCTTTCCACAGACGGCGCCAATGATGATGGTTTATCAAACCGGGGCCCGGGTTGTCAGGGTAGTGAAGTGGGCCTGACGTGATGACCGGGCTAGTAGGTGTAAAATATGGTTTGTCCCTCCTGGATCGGGATGATCTGCACACAAGGGAAAAGAATGAAAGCACGTTAGTGGGGTGCCGGAAGGTTTTCCGGCGGGGCCACTCCGATGCTTAAGTCAGACTTAGAAATAGAGTGGGCTTTTAGGAAAAATGAGTATAGTGCTTTGGGATTTTAGATGAACATACCTCTACAAATGCCTGTGGCCAGGTATTTATAGGCCTTGGAGTGAGAGAGTCACTCCACATTTCCAGGGTAGTGGCCACGATCTGGATCGTGGGTGCAGGAGTTACCCACGTTTACCTGTGATGCACAATGGAGCCGGAAGGCTCGGGATTATGGCAGTCGTGGGGATCATGCCCTTGAGACATGGGCTTTGTCTAAGTCATGCAGATCTGGTCTCCCGGGATCCTGAAGCTCCTAGCCTGCTTTAATACAGCCCTGACACCCTTGGCCTTTCCTGGCCCTGTCACCCCTGGCTTACCAGGGTATCACTACTCCTTCCAAAAATAGTCGGGCTAGAGTCTTACTCGCTGTCCTGACTAACAGCCCTGCTACCCTTGCTTTAATACAGCCCTGACATCCCTGGCCTTTCAGGGTATCACTACTCCTCCAAAAAATAGTCGGGCTAGAGTCTTACTCGCTGTCCTGACTAACAGCTCTGCTACCCTTGCTTTAATACAGCCCTGACACCCCTGGCCTTTCAGGGTATCATATATATAATAAAATATTAAAATAAGGTTTTAAAATAAAAAAACTATTTTTTAAAAAAAAAAATCAAAAAATCGATTTTTTGGTTCTTAGTCGGTTCTTGACCGATTCTGGTCGGTTGAACGATTAAAACGGTTTTTTGTAGTGTTTTAGACTTGACCGGTGATCGATTCCTGGTCAAACCGGTTGAACCGATCGGTCCAATCTGATTTTGAAAACATGACATTCAAGTATTGACGCCACAACAGATACATCATCATTTTTCAATGCCGTAAAAAATTTTTAGTTCGCACGTCATCATTTTCTGATTTCACGTCTATAATCCATGAAAAAAGACTAAAAACTAAAATATAACTTAACTTATAGGACCAATATCCAAAATTAAATACTTAAATGACCAAAACACAAAATGAGTAAATATACAGGAACATTTTGACTATATTCTCTTTATAAAATAACTAGCATAATCGCACATACACGTTGTGTGTGTATAAAATCATATAATATATTTAATATTATATGTTATGTATAAATATTCTTTTTTCGATAATATTTAAATTTATTTTTTTATTTATAAAATAACAAAAAAAAATAAATTTAAAATTTATTTATCAATTTATCTTATCTATAGTGTTTAGTTGAGAAAAATATAAAAATTTGAAATATCAAAATTTTAGAAAAAAACTAATAAAAATAAAAATTTAATATTTATAACACATAAGATCAATCTCGGTAAATGAAAATATGGCGTCTACGGGGAAATTCTTTATATATAATAATAATAATAATAATAATAATAATAATAATAATAATAATAATAATAATAATAATAATAATTTAGAGAAGTTTTAATTAACCATTGAATTAATAAATTATTATTTTAAAGAATATATTTTGTTACTCTTGCAATTGCTAGATAGACATTTGTTTATTTATTTTTTTAATTTATTAATTACATGTTTGAAAAGTGATGAGTATGATTAATAGTATTTTAAAAAAAAACGAAAGTTAGTAATATTTTAGATGTTTGGAATTTTACAATAATGTAGAACTTCTATAAATTAATAATATTTTAATCAATGATATTCAATTTTAGAAAGATATCAATTAACCGATAAATTAATAAATTATTATTTTAAAAATTATTTTTTGATTGAATGCACGTGGTTTTGGTTATATATGTTTATTTTCAAAGATTTTTATAAGAGTTTTTTTAAAAAAAAATTATAATCTTATTAATTTATTAAAACTATTAATTTAACATATCAATCCAAGTCGAGATTGAAAAAATTTCTCTTTTATAAAAAACTATTAATTTATCAAAAATTAAATTTATGAAAGTTTATTTTATCGTTTTATTTCATTCTAAATTTTATAATAGGAAAAACATATATGCATATAAAACCTTAAAAATACTTTTTATAATTATTAATTATGAAAATAATAATTTTTTCAATCTCTATTTAGAAAACTCTTATATAAATCTATGAAAATTAATAAAACACAATTTTCTTATATAATTAATCTCTATATTCATTTTGAATCAACAATACTCTATAAATAATAATTTATTAATTTATCAATTAATTAATGCATTTTTAAATTAGTAAAAATATCATCGTCGTTATATTATTAATTTATAAAAGTTCAACTGTATTATAAAAATTTTAAACAACTAAATTTTTTTTAATCATAATAATCATTTTTTTAACATGCAAAAACAATTAAATCTGTAAATATAAAACTAAAAAAAAATACTAATGAAAAGAATTAATATTACACACACACACACAAATATATATATATATATATATAATATAGGCTATGAGAAATAGGGGTTTCAAACTTCGACTCCTCGAAAATAACAAATGAGGAATCGGGGTCTCAAACCCCAACTCTTCAAGGAAGTGGATTTCAAACCCCACGTTATTATATTTTTTAAAAGTTTTAAAATTTGTTATATTTGTTTAAATTTTTTTAAATTTATTATATTTATTTAAAAAACCCTCCTAACTCCTAAGCCACTTAAATAGTATTAATTATAAGTAAAATAAGTATTTACTTTTTCGGACAATAATCCAAGTGTTTATTATTACTTTTGTTGAAATAATGGGAAAAAATTCTTTACTATGAAGAGAGAAATAACTTTTCATTAAACAATATTTTCTTAAAAAAAATGCTATATGCACACGAAAGCTTTTACATTGGATTATATAATGCTCATGAGATTACAAAATTATCAGTCCATTTTATTTGAAAAAACCCCTTTTCAAAATACATTAAGAATAATTATATAATTTCAAGTGCACTGTGTGACTCAACGTATAACATTCCGTGTACATACATGTAGCATCGCCCAATTTCAACGCCCACACATATCCGTTTCTGTCTCCTAACAGAGGATCCCTTTCCTGAAATAACGCAAGTATTTTGATGAATTTAGTCAAAGCACTTTGCACAAAAATTCAGACATAATCCTTCTAGCCAAATAAAATAAAAGGAGAATCTTCTAAACGAATTGGTGCTACACCAATAATATAATTAGTTCAGGAGTGGCAAAATGGGCTCTCTTGCACTAGACAAAGAACAATGGTCATTCAAGATGACTCCATTCTTTTCACATAGTCTTCAATCCACTCAACTTCTTCATACATTTTATTTTTTTTGATTCCTTTCAAAAGAAGTGAACATGTAAGATATCTAGGTTTCAACCCTTGAGAAATCATATCCTTGAAAAGCTGGTGAGCCCACTCCCAACTGCATTGTCTGCACAGTCCATGTATCAACATTGTGTATGTTGCTAAATCAAGACATAAATGATGCTTCTTAACCATGGTATCCACCAACTTGGTCACGCAATCACCCGTCCTCCCAGCTCGAAAATACGACTTTATTAGCGGGTAGAACGACTGAACATCAGGTTTACAGTGTGGTGAATTTTCTAAATCCCTCAAATATTGCACCGCTCGTTGCTCTTGTCTGTGGTGGCAGAACATGGCAATCATGGTATTGAAGGTCGATGTGTTTGGGATTATCTTATTACGGGGCATCTCATCTGTAAATACATAAATAGCATCCTCGAGGAGACCAGCCCTTCTTAATGTGTGAATCAAGGCATTGTAAAACAATGCATCGGGTTTACATCCAGCTAATTTCATTCTTTCAGCCACTTGCAATGCGTCCTTGAATTCTCCAGAGTTGGTCAAACAATGCATGATTGTCGTGAAAGTCACGATATTAGGATGACATCCTTGAGCTTCCATTTCATCAAGCAGCTCATAGACCTTCCAAAACTGGCATTGGAAGCAATAGAACTGGATAATTGTGGAGTAGCTGATGACACATGGACGAAAACCGTGCCCTTTAATCTCTTGAAGCGTCCAATATGCCTCCTCTATCCTTTTCATTTTGCACCAACCATGTATAAAAATGTTAAACGTGTTCGCATTAGGTGGAATATGTGACTTTAGTTCCAAGAATATCGCACGTGCCTGCTCAACTTTATTCTCTTTGCAAAGAGTATCGAGTAACAAGTTCATGGATTCTGTATTCTTCTCCAACCCAAACTTTTCTAGCTCGTCAAAAGTTTTTACAGCTTGTTTCCACTCTCCAGCACCAGCAAACCGTCTCATGACCTTTGCTATGGTATTTAGTGACACAAGATGATCTTCATTCATTTCTTCCACAAGTGCTCTCATCTTTTCCATTTTCTTCATCTTCCCTAATATATCCACCAATTTATTATACGACTCAGGCAAGGGTTTATTGCCAGAAGATGCTTCCACCCATCTAAAAATACCCAAAGCAGTCTTCCAGTCATCTTGAAAGCGATTGAGTAGACTATCAATCAAGATACTCGGGATTTCTATTGACCTGCATGCAGAATCCCTCATCAGACACTGGAAAACTTCGTCTTCACTTTTCAATCCACAAACTTTAGCAATAACAATATCAATCTTACATTGTCTTTCAAAATCTCTGCATTTCTCGGCCGGATCAAAAGAAGTATTGCTCATGGTTGGGTAACACTGCACAGGGCTGTGTGATGTTGAAAGATACCGGGTGTAAATTTCGAAAACATTGCGAAAAGTGCTATGAGTTCCCGATTTCAAAATGAGGAATTTGTTAGTTCCAGCAAGCCTCCTGACACACAAGAACATGGGGGAATCAACCGCTTATGATGTGGTGTTAAGGTGTCTGTTCCTGCAACGTTACAATGCATAAGAAACATCACTGCACAATAATTAGCTAAAATTTGTTCAAGTTTCGAAATAAGAGATGTCTAACAAAGAGTGAGCAAGTAGCAGCCATTCAATTTCATTATTTATCTATATCTATAAGATATTCTAACGAATTTTTTTATTTAAAGCATGATTATGTACTATCACCATACTACCAATGCACGTGAAATGTCACAAGTACAGGTCCATATTTCATCTTTCCATTCTCGTTCACTACACTCCATGTTGGGTCCAAATCTAAACGCTTCATGCACTTACACGAGGCCGCATCGTATCAGCCATGTGCTCATTTTTAAGTCTTATCCAAAGCACAGCTCTATACATGGACTTCACACAGGCCCGTGTGGTTCCCTCAAGCTGAATAGCTGATGCTTGCTACTTTGCACGAACTATGAATCACACATGACAACACACGGGTCCATGCTTCCGTCCTTGTATTGTTTCCTTGAATTTTCTTGATTTTAGACTCTAGTTTTTGTTCTTAACCATAATTAAACCTTAAATCACAATTTTAAGTCCGAACTGATAATATACATGAATTGGAACTAATCACTCATTTCACCAGTAAATAACCGAAACACTAATATTTTCTGAATGTTAGCAAAAACTGATTAGTTTCCCGAAATCCACAATAATTCATAAATCCGCAAAAAATCCTTGTTCGCACGAACTAATTAGTTTATTTAAATACTTGAACAATGTAAACCACCAATTTCCAACTCTTAATATCAACTCAACACCAACAATTACTTGGACTTCTGAATTTTATGCTAAAATTAACACAATTGAAAATACACTAGCTCATCTTCACTAAATTTAGGCACCAATTTATCACAAATATTTATAATCCAAAATTTTCATAAACCATATGGAAACCATAAATATTTATCGAAAATCAAAATATTTAAAATTTTAGGCTAAAACTCAATTCCAATAATTCATCTATATTTCGTAGCTCAAATTATCGCAACTTAAATAATTCATCAAAAGTCGAATATAATAGTTGGAGACGCAAGTTGGTTTGTCGGGTTTACCTCAATCAAGCAACTTGGGTACCTGCACAAAAAAAATCTAACAATAATCAATATCTAGCGCGATAATTGAACCGATAATCGAATAAAACCAAGTGGAAATTCTCACCCTCCGGACAGACGTTAAACCGACCCATAAACTGGAAAATTCGAGCTATCATTCTCATCAAAACTCAAAATAAGTCGAGCAAAGCGGAGACTGATGGTGCTGCGCGGCGGTCCCGCGGCCAGAATCGAGACAGCGGACGGTGGGTCACGGGTGAAAGCGACGGGATAGGTCCAAAACATACTGCCCCGCCCTAAATCTAGCTTCTCAAGGCCTGAAACCAAGCTAATCAACGGCGAGAAGGACGTAAATCGCAAGAAGGAACAGCGCAGCAGGCTGCGCGAGAAATGAAGGCGACGGGTCGAAGAAAACTAACGACTTCCAGCAAAACTGGGAAGCACCAAGCATTGGAAACCCTTCCTCCGTGCTCGGTGCACCTCTTCTGGTGGTGGTGCGGCGGCTGAAGCGGCAAAATCGAGCAAAATCAACGGTTTCAATCCGTTTGAGAGAGATATTTTGAGTTAAAATATGTTATAAACATTTCATCTTCTTCCTCCAATATACTCCATATTTTATATTAATCAATAATTTTGATATCTACCCGTTGTATATTTTTAAAAACATATTTCAAATATCAAATATTTATAAATGACCGATCAATTTTATAAATCAGATCTCTCATTCAATTTGATTTATAACAAATTGTTTGATGTATACTCTTTTTGATGTTCATTTAATATTTAATTGTTCGTAGTTGTTTCTAGAGTTACAGGTAAAATTTGATGTCGACCATAGCTAAAGAAACTCCACAACAAATATTATATTCAATGAAGATTTCATAATTTGTAAGAATATTTTTGCACATTAAATGTCAAATTAGTTTGTATTTTCGTTTTAATTACACATTTTAAATTCTTATCAAATATAATTTTAAACTCAGTCATCTAATAAATTATGAAAATTTCGACCTTTTGAAAAAAAAATTATTTTTCTTTAAAATTTTGATGGAGGAAAATTTTCTTTTCAAAAACATATATCTTTCTAATCTTTTTGTTATAACAATTTCACTTATCTAAAATATCGACGAAATAGTAATAAAATCAATATGATCATAGAAAATGGTTATCCATATAATTAGATGTGTCAAAATGAGTTAAGCTCGTCGGGTTGAGTCAGTTGGTCCGCCCTACCGTATAAAATAAGTAGATTGAGTTGATAATTTCTTGACTTGCCTAAAAGGTGGACCGGCTCGCCTTATGGTTGGTTGTGGCGTGTTGAGGGTCGACCCGCCAAAATCCACCAAATTACACGTAAGCCTGTCGGATTGGTCCGCACCGCCCCGCTTAATGATGGGGTGCGACAGATTGTGAACCGGCCCACCTCGCTAGCCTCCTTTGACATCTATACTTGTGTCATCCATCTTGATTATAACTTTAGTATAATATTAAAAAACTGTTCTAAAAAAATAATCACAATTCTTAATCAAATTCATTCATCTAATAAATGACAAAATTTTGATTTTTTAAAAAATATTTATTTATTTTTTAAAAAATTTGATAGCTCAAAATAATACATGATTTTCTAAATATCTTTTTTCTATTTTTTTAATTAATAACAACTCCAATCATCCAAGATATCGAATGCAGTTATCAAAGATAGAATATTTATATGATAAGTTTTTATAACATTTAAATTTTAAATATATTCACTACATTATATAAAAAAAACTTAAATAATTATTCAAACACTCATTCTTACGAAATTACATAAAACAACACGAAATAGACATGAGACGGAGTAGCTGGTGAGTTTAAAGCAGTTTAGCCTCAATTTCTTCAAGGGAAAGCCCTTTTGTCTCTGGTATAATAAAGAAGATGAATATGAGTGCCAACACTGCTATGCCCCCGAATATGAAAAATAGAACCCCAGCTCCAACCAACTCCTGCAATCACAGTCAAATCTAGTCGTCATAAGCATATATATGAATCACACCAGACGAAAGTTTTACATAATTAGATGAAATCATAAATTGTTAACATAAACAACAATGTTTAATGCCTCAACTGCCAACCAAAAAATAATAATAAAATCAAGGGCCGAGTGAAAAACTGGCACCTTCAGAGGAGAAAACGCAAAGGTCACAAGCGCATTTGCGCCAAAATTCAGTAGAACTGCTATGCTTAATCCTCGTCCTCTTAGACGCAGGGGAAACACTTCTGAAATCATCAGCCAACCAATGGGACCAAATGATAACTGTACAAATATACTAACAAAATGTTAAATGCTTTCGACTTTAAGAAATAACAAAAATTTCACCATGATATCCAAGTAACATCATGCGCTTACTGACTGGCACAATTAAAACTTGTCTAATCATCTGACCCTTCAAGTACAAAGGCACCAGAAGACTATAGAGAGTAGAAAAAACAATAAGAACGTTGGTAACCTGGTAACATCCAACATATATGAGCAAGGCAATGACAGCCACGGCAGGTATGTCATCTAGGTAAGTGTAATAAGATCCCAAGAAAAATAGGGAGATTACCTGCGGCGTTATCAAAATACTATTAGAACTTTATCTTAAGAGTTAAATAATGATATCACAAATAACTTGAAATTCGAGCAGTGTGAAAGTATTAAAAATCGAAGATAGATCCTAGAAACAGATGGAATGACTTACAATACCAGATACACCGCCAAGGAGCAGAGGTCGTCTCCCCAATCTATCAACAACTAGAACGGCTACCCCGGTCATAACCAGCTACAGAAGTGAAGACATCAAATATTTGAGTGAATTAAAACAGTAAATTTAATATGACAGACAAATGTATGAATAGAGGGAAGAAAGGAAAATCTATGAACTGTATGGTTTAAGAATACAGCAAAGAGTGGACACAACTATGGTAAAAGTAATATAAAATGCCACTGCTATGCTAATACTGATGCAATATGCCAGAAAGGGGTATGTGAATGAGAAAAAAATATAAGAATAGTAATTAACTGAACTGAATCTGCGCATGCGGCCAACCAATTAGCCAAGAGGTAAGGAATTGTCTTTTCAGGACTGCTTGTCTTGGACATACAAATATATGCATAGGTATATATTTAAAGAAAGGCAAACAAGAGCACCACTGTAGAATCTGCTTACCTTCAGGAAACCAAGAAGAACTGAGACCTTTGTTGCATCTGATGCTGCAGAAAATCCTGCGCTCTATCATACGTATAGCATCTGTCAACATCTAGTAACATAAACTTAGATGTCACTGTTGATTCAAACAATTTACCTGAAAAATTGATGTGGCATAGTACAAGACACTTGGTTGCCCTGTTATCTGCCATGAAAAGACTATGAGGCATGAGTTTATAATTGCAACATTGGGTTTGTACAAGAA
The DNA here is from genome assembly GCF_033568475.1 of Henckelia pumila. Taxonomy (NCBI): domain Eukaryota; kingdom Viridiplantae; phylum Streptophyta; class Magnoliopsida; order Lamiales; family Gesneriaceae; genus Henckelia; species Henckelia pumila. Next base: position 130,035,767 of record NC_133123.1, on the reverse strand, counting down.
AAAGAAAGATGCAATGAGATATACCTGCTGAAATACAACAAGCCCACCACCAATTTGAAGTGCTTTCAAGCATTTTCCCTGAAATATCTCAGCTATAGAAGCTTCATGCTCTTCTTGCATTTGAGAAAGTTCCGATAAAATGTCATCAACCTTTAGACATGCCGAATCACCAATAGCTTCCCCTCTCAGCCGACACAAGCAAGTAATAGCAGAATCTCTTAAACCCTGCATGTCTCCTTTTCCCTGTACAGCTTGCAGAAGAATCCATCTAGGTGACGGCGGCAGCCACCACATCCCAATTCCCATGATGAGTGACAAAGGAGAACTAATTCCATAGATGATGCGCCAGCCTGAAACTGTCTCGACCAAAAGACTACCGGCTATATAGCCCATCTACAACAAAATTCAGGCGCTTAATACAAATTCTGATGATATATATGAAGTTAACATTACACAAAAGGCCTGTTCATAGCCAACAAAAAAATTCGATGAAATAGACACTTCAAATGTAAGTATGGAATCTCTCTCGAGAAACTTGATACTTACAAGCATCCCAAGAACAATAAAAAATTCCTTAAGGGAAATTAGCAGTCCCCGTATTTGACTTGGAGCTGTTTCGGCAATATACATTGGAGCAGCATGCATTGCCTGCAAAAATTGGAGGAGATCATAATCGAGCAATAATGAATCTAAATAACAAGACCACAACTACCACCATCACCCCTCTTATGGAATGTTTCGTATGTCAGGTCCATTTTCCTTCCCGAACTCTACTTTATGACCCAATAGGTAAATTGGCACACCATCAGATTGTAACAGTTCATTCAAGCTGGAAATTTATTTTCAGTGTGTTTACATAAGTGTGGCACAGCAATCCGATTGTGAGAATGCAACTTGCAGAAAAAAGGTGGCAATTGTCAAACAACAGCAGGTATACTCATGTGCACTTAGAACCAAATGAGATAGTAAAAGAAATTAAAACAAAGCAAACAGGACAGAATTTCAGAGGGTAGACAACATAAAAAGAGCCACTTTGATTGGCGTACTCACCAATCCAATCCCTATTCCATAAATGAAACGCCCAATCACCAAAACAACAAAAGCAGGAGCAAAAGCTGTTATCAGAGCCCCAATAAGGTACATCAGGGAGGAAAGAATTAGTTCCCTCCTCCTTCCTGTAGTATCAAGAAGTAATGAGAAGTCAAAAATTAAAATATAATGTAAGTCGCTGTATACTTCAGGGCCAATCAATATAAGTTAAACTAACCAAGAAAGTCGGCCACATTAAATGCCAAAATTGAGCCTATCAATGCACCATACAATGAGCCACTGGTCTGCCATAATCGGGAGATAAAAAAAATTATATACATAATATCCCATTAGAACTAGGTTCCTGAATCCTGATGATGCCAAAATACACACACACACACACACACATATATATATATGTGTGTGCGTGTATGCATAGCATATTCTTGTAACCAAGAAAGGACAGATTGCTTACCACAAGACCAACTTCCACTGATGACAAATTATACCATGAAATCCCACTTGAACTGGCAGACTGCAAAAGAAGTTAACAGAAACCAATTATGCAATAATTTACATTGGCTAAGTTCTACTAACAGCACCCATTATGTTTTTAATTTACTGGTCAAAAGCAACATATTTCACCCTCCACAACTCTTGGATGAATATAATTGAATACACTATTAAAGCATCAAATAACTTTGTCCTACCCACTTTTCAAAATTTTGTGAGCTAATAACAATAGAAGAATCAATAATTTAGTACACACATCTTCAGTTATTTGGTGTTTGCTTTTACCCACTTGTCGAAACACGTACAAGCATTTAAAATGAGATTCACAAAGGTAACTTAGTGGCAAGAGCAGAACAATTTCGTTAAACATAATTCCATCAAATGAAGGCACCAGTACGAAGTACAAATGTTAAATAGGATCAATAAAAGCTCAAATAAGAGCATTAAACACGGTATGCTCTTATCCATCTAATTTCAGTTTATTGTGGTAAATGGTCCCTGAATATAAAATTGTAAGTCTTTATGATCTCCATATTTGAATCCCTAATAATTCAATGTACAAAGTTTTGTAGATAAATAGGACAGAATAACATCCTAGACCCGAGAAACCAAAGCTTCCATAAACCCGACGACAAGGTAAATCACAAAATAATTAGTTATTAGGCGTCCACTTGAAGGTGTAAACAGTACCTGAATAGAGATAGTAGCAGAGGATGTGGCTCCAATGTCATATCCATAGAGTAGTCCGCCAAAAGCAGGGAACAAGAACCTGACATTGATCCCTCAATCCTCAGCTATAATACCGATTGAAAATACAATATAGTGATGGCAACTGAACAATGAAGCAAAAGCCCAAATAGTTTACATGATCTGTCAAGTTTAGTCAACTGAGAATCCACGCATATTATACTATGAGAACATTTCCATATCCCTCAGCTCTTTCGAATCACAAGGAAAAAAAGCAACACGATAATAAAAGAGAAGTAAAACTCACGGAAGAATGGCTGAAACCACCGTAAAATCCTCGCGTTCACTTCTCAAAAGGGGCTGCAGCACGCCATCGCTGTGACCTGAAGTTTTTGGATCCTAAGATTTTGCAAGAGAGTCAGAATACATATATATAAGTGGAAGAAGACCATCAATATATGATTTTCGCCCGAATTAAAGATACCTTTCCATTCTCAGAATCCATGTCTGCTACTGAAATAGGTGAGAATTAATCGATTGTTCTTTGGTGGTTCAAAACGAAGCCAGCAGAGTCGTTTGAGCACGTCGAACGAATCTTATATGGACTAAAATGATCGTCGAGATTAACTTTTTGTTCAGGTTTCAGCCATAAAAACATTTTTTCACCTTACATGGGGCGGGTTCCGGAAAATGACCAAACCCCTTTATTCGGCGGGACGAACCCGGCTCACCGGACTACTTTTAGTAATATTTGACAAGTTGGGTCGTGCTAGCTCGCAACTCGTCCATTGGCGGGACAGAGCAAGTCCCAATTGATGGTGAAGACTGACCGATTCGATAAATTTTAATTTATTTTAACAGCTCTATCTTTCATAAATATCATTTTTATATGAAACACACAAATGTGTCATATATTTTTTAACTGTTTTGTGTCGATGCTACCTTACAGAACTTGAACATCTTGGGTGCATGACCTTTGGACTGTCCCTTTTTTGCCAGCAGACAAATCCACTTTTTCCCTATCAAAGGCCGACAAATCCGCATTTACGATAGGGTGACTCATACTCTCATGGGAAGGGAAGGGAAGGGAAGGGAGGGTTCGACAACTGTTCATTGGACCATGGCCTCACGTTGAAAAGGAGCACTTATTGTTATTAAATCAGTAATTACCATAATGTTCATATAATTTCAGTTAATCAAAAAATATATAACTGTAATGATCCGATTACTATTTTAAGGGATCATTAATTAAACAAGTCAAGTGTTTAGTCAAGTTCAGAACAAGAAATATAGACTTCAGATTTATCGAAGGGATCGGACCTGTATTTCGAAAGCGCTGAACTGCTCAGTGTTGAGTTCGGAAGAGGACGAGTTCGAAAAGTCCAAACATAGATCGTAAGGTTCGATCAATAGTTAGGACATTCAGATTGTGAGGAGTCAATAGTACATAAACACGTGGAAGATCGGAAGCACCGATCTAGGGTTCGGAAGGTCCGAACCCTTCCGTCCACTTAGGTGTCAAGAATCATTTGACACGTCACTACATGCATGCGATTGGAACATCCGAAGAGTAAGATCGGAGCTTCCGAAATCAGCAATTCGAAACGTGACAATCATGCAGAGTTCGGGACGTCCAAATTGGAAATCAGAGCGTCCGAAATTCGCCTATATTAGGCCGTGGATTTCCTTATTCTAATTGCGTGTTTGAGGTGTTTTGGTGTATGTTAGTATATATTTGAGTGCTTCTAGACGTTTTCTCGAGGTCGGGCGATAAAAAGATGCTTTCGGCGTCGTAGCGGAGCAGTGTCTTAGATATGGGGTTTTCGATGGCGGGGTGACGACATACATATATATAAGTCTAGACTCTTAATAGTTTGAGAGTAACTATTAGTTTAGTTAAGAATTTTAGTGATATAATAGTGATATGATATTCTGTTGATTATAGATTTGGAATTTTGACCCATTGCTTCTGGGTTGCTTGTTAGAGGTACAAAAGTACTATCCGAGACATGCAGGTTGAGTATGCATGTTCTATGTGTTGCATATTATCTGACATGTTTTGATGTGCATATGTTATGTCATGATTATTATGCAGCATACATATCAAGTTGAGCTTATCTTCTTGAGATAGCCCCATAAGAGAGAGTCCCATCTGACCCTAAGCAGATGCTTTTGGGTCGGTAAGCCCTTTTGTTTTTGAATGGGTGGTTGGACCTGTTAGTATGGATTCAGGTAACCGATATCAACATATTTTATGGTATGAGAGCCACCTCCTGGTACGACGGCGCAAAATGTTTCATGCCATGACACCACCAGACTGAGCACAGTTCTCGATCCGATCCTTGGTACCTTGTAAACTTGCATTCATGCACGCATAACACTTGTATACTCATATTTTCATATTAAGCGTTTTCATAACTCACGTTCTCGGTTTTGTTTCTTGGACACCCCATTCCACATGACATGACTCAGGTTGGATAGACCCGGTGAAAGTGGTCGTTGAGCTATTTGGTATGGCAGTTTTAGGAGTGACCTTTTGTCTCGCATGTGATTATTCGGCTAGTTTTACACTAAGATTCAATATGGTTGTATAATATTCAGTATTTATCGGTTTTCTTTCGATTGAGTTGTATGATTTAGTTTCCGATGTTTAACTGATTCCATTTTATTATGTTATTTTCACGCCATTAAGAATTCGGATTAGTAGGTGATTCGGGTCGGTATAACAAAATAAATAAAAATTGGGAATATGTTTTCATGGCAAAACTATTGCTTAAATGGGTCACACCATAAAATCTCGTTGAGAGAATGTATAACAATATGAGGAAGTTGGTATGGTGAAGTTGTAGCGATGATATTGAAATATATATATTTTTTCAATTAAATAAATTGTTTTAAACATAATAAAATTTTACATAAATATAACAAATTTAAAATTACACATAATTTAAAAAAACATAACACAATTATCCCCAAAAAAAACACGCAAGTAAATTAAAAAAATACACAAATTAAAAATGACACTGAAAAAAGTGGTGATATTGATTTTTTTTTTTAAAAAATCTCTTTGTGTGTTTCTTAAACCCAGATTATGTGCTAATTTTTATTACTTTAATTGAAATTCAAACGCTAATCATATGATGATTTTGATTATCAAAAGTGATTCTAATAAATAAGTTAATGCTAATAACTAAATAACTTATTTATCAAACACTACCTAAATTTGATTTTTAGTTTTTTTTTTGTTTCCAAACACTATCCACTTTTGATTTTTATTTATTTTTTGATAATTTATAAATTTAATCATTTATAAAAAAAACATATATATATATATTTTTTGCAAACACTCCCAAATATTCAGAAGACAAAACATAAAACAATTTTTGCGAGCTATTGACGTATACAAAATTAGATCTAGGAATGACAATGGGTCGGGTATGGGTAGGATATCGTGCCTCCATCCCCATACCCATTTATTAAATCCATCCCCATATCCATACTCATACTCATAGGATATTTAATTTCATCTTTATTCCCATACCCGTCGGATGATCGGATATCCATACCCTACCCATATACTCATTTATTGTATATACTCCATAAAAATAATTTTTTAAAAATTTTAATTATTTGATAAAATTATACTTATTTACTAGATTTTTATATCAAAATTTTTAAGATAATAAAAAAATAAAACACCGAAGAAAATTTACAACCAAAAACTTATATAAAAAATAAAACTTCTAAAAAATAGCATTAGTTTTATATTAATAATTTTTATTATTTCATCCAACTAACATAATTCAACAAAAAAAATTAAATTAGCATTTATTTAATATAAATTAATACGTGTATGTATGTATATATATATATATATATATATATAATCGGGTATCGAGTCGGGTATGGGTAGGATACCATTACATCCTCCTCCATCCCCATTTACGAGATCCCCATACCCATTTACCCATTTATTTAATCGGGTCCAAAAAATACCTCCATACCCTCCTCCGTTCGGGTCGGATATCGGGTTTCCCATCGGGTTCGGAGAAAATTGTCATCCCTAATTAGACCAAATATTGGAAGCGTTTGCGATCACTTAAAAAAGTGATTATTAGATTTGACTTAAAAAAAACGTTCTTGTGTGTTTTTTAAACCCAGATTATATGTTATATTCTTTTTAACTTAATTGAATGCAAAAGATAGTCATTTAATGATTTTGATTCTTCAAAAGTGATTCTAGTAAAAAAAAAAAAACTTGTTTATCAAATATTACCCAATTTTGATTTTTAATTTTTATTTACAAACACTATCCAATTTTGATTTTTTTTTTCACTTTTTGATAGTATATAAATTTAATCATTTTTAGGGAAGCACCATGTTTTTCAAAATTGTGAAGTTGGAGATTGTTGGTGGCGCCATAAAGTGGGGAAGATCACTTCTTCAAACAATTAATTCCTCAAGTTACGTACCTGTTTTTTTGCTTATGAAATTATTATATGCACTGTCCATTTACTAATTACTATTGCTGATTATTAATTATCTCTGCTTATCGAATTTTTAAAGTCTTCTGCGTCACGTTTGAAGAATATTTTGACTTTCCTAGACGTTCTCTCTTATTCCATCGGAACCAACAAAGTGTACGTATGATGCTTATGTCCCCTGTACTATATAATTCCCTTAATAAATTATTGTCAGCTTAATAAAAATATCGGTAAATTGGGATTAAATCCCTAAACCTAAACTTTAGTTTGGGGTCATTCCCTATGTCAGTTCTTGTAATTCTCCAGTCCCTCACATATCACATTTGTATGTTTCAACTCACTTTTTGATTCGAAATTACCATTATGTCCTTATTTTTTTAATTTAAACCCTAAAATAACCTTTAATATATATTAAATGTTAAATGTGGTTGAGTAGATGCTACCCGCAGGGTAGTGCCCTGCGTGTGATGTGACGGCTCATGATTGGTCAAAATTAATGGGCTCCACGTGGGACCCACTAATTTTGACCAATCATGAGGTTACACATCACCCGCAGGGTAGTGCCCTGCGGGCGGCATGTACTAAATCGTTAAATGGATTGTTTCTTTCAATGTACCTCAGGTTTATCTCCACAACTCCATTCTTGAAGTTGTAGGTTACGTACATCAGACCATCGACATGGAGTTTCATCCATCGAATCCCAATTACTCAACCCCTCCGCATATGCATGAAAGCTTCCCTTCCCAATAAAGAAGGCATTCACAATCACGTACCCTGTGGATTGATCGCCTAAGACAACAAAAAAGAGAAGAATGGGAAAAAAAGAAGAGAAGAAAAAAAAGAGGAGGCGGGCCGCCATGGATGAGCAGGTATTACAGAGAAACAAAACTAAGCCGCCACATATTATTGGAAGCAATATTGGGAGGAAAATTAGATCGTGTTTTGTGGGTTTTGTGATTTTGGTTAATAAAAGGGATATATAATATTATTCAAAAAGCCATAATCTCAGGATCCAAGAACAACAACTAGGCCATCATGTTTGCGCAATGATGGAATTTTTGGAGCGCTTTTTTCTTGGATTTGTTGAAAATGGAGGTTTATGTGATTACTTAAATTATTGTGTAAATTTCATTGTGAAATTGACATTTTTGTGATTTATTCTGTACTGATTCTATCAATGTATCCATTTGATGAGGATAAGTAATCACTCACATGAGATATATATTAGCGTTGATTGACAAGTAAATAATTAAACATTTGAAATCACGTATATATATTTAAGTACATCAAATATATAAATGTTACAATATGGTACATATCGTGGACATTAGAGTACATATGTATCAAATATGAGTAGTCATCCACACGAAATATACTCATGACAAATTGAGAAATAAATAATCAATTACTTGAAATCAAGTACACTTAAGTATATCTAGTACAAACATGTTAAAATAAGATACATATTGGGAAGAATAAAGTACATATGTATCAAATATGAGTGGTGAAAATTTTTTATCCAACCCACGTGGACATGTGTATGGGTGTGGCTCTCATATGAGTTTTAAAGAATTTTTTGCCCAACCCACACGGACGTGAGGATGCGCATGGGTTGCCCTGCACGCTGAAATCAAGTACAAATTCAAGTAAATAAGGTACAATAATGTCAAAATAAGGTACATAACGAGATGAATATATCACATATTTCTCACATTTAAGTATATCAGGTACAAATATGTTAAAACAAGGTACATATTGGAGACAATAAAGTACATATTTAAACAAATATGAGTACCGCGAATTTTTTGCTCAACCCACGCGGACATGGAAATGTGTGTGCGTCACATATAAGTTTTAAGGAATTTTCCGCCAAACCTATGAGGCAACCCACACAGACGTGGGTATGCGCATGGGTTGCTTTGCACGCTGAAATCAAGTACTGATCCAAGTAAATAAGGTACAACAGTATTAAAATAAGGTAAATAATGAGGTGAATATATCACATATTTCTCTCATTTAAGTATTTATACAAAAAACTACGTTGATATCAATTGATAAGTTAATAATAAAAAAGTTAAACAAGGTACATATATAAGTAAATTAGGTACATCCAAATACAAATATAATATAGAGAAGATTTAATAGAGCATATTGTTATCAAATTTGAGTATTCGATGAGAATATTGTGGTCTTCATCGAACGTGAATATGATTAGTTATTTTAAAATTTTAATTATTAATGAGATGTTCACATGCACAAGAACATATATTAATATTAGCAAACATGTGATCAACTTCTTGGTAAGTGGTTCATGATGTCTATGAAATGTTTATATGCTACGACTTCAACTAGAGATCACCTATATCCAAATTCTCAAATCATTAGTGGTGCGTATAGACACTTCAAGATGATATAAATCCAAATAAATAAGGTACAATAGTATTAAAATAAGGTACATAATGAGGTGAATATAGAACATATTTCTCCGATTTGAGTATTTACACAAAAAAACTACACTAATGTCAATTGATAAGTAAATAATAAAATAGTTAAACAAGGTACATATGTAATTAAATCAGGTACATTCAAGTAAAAATATGATACATATAGAAGTTAATATAAGACATTGTTATCGAATTTGAGTATTCGGCGGGAAGATTGTTGTATCCACCGAACGTTAATGTGATTAATTATTTTAAATATTGAATTATTAATGAGTTGTTCACGCAAGAAAATATATTAAAATTAGAAAACATGTGATCAACTTTTTGTTAAGTGGTTCATGAGTGTCTATGAAATGTTTATATGATATGACTTCAACTAGAAATCACCAATATCTCAATTTTCAACCATTAGTGGTGCGTATAGATATAAGTTTGAGATACTAAAACTATATAATAACTACTCAAAAAAGTTTTACTTATATCAATTGTCAAGTATAATCTAAAGATTTAATTACTCACTTCAAGAAGGCACAAAAAAAATGTAAATAAGGTATAATAGTATTAAAACAAGGTACATAACGAGGTGAATATAACACATATTTATCCAATTTGAGTGTTTAGATAAAAATTCTACATTAATGTCAATTGATAAGTAAATAATAAAATAGTTAAACAAAGTACATATGTAAGTAAATTAGGTACATCCAAATAAAAATATGGTACATATAAGAGTTAATAGAGCTCATTGTTATCGAATTTGAGCATTCGGTGGGTAAATTGTTGTAACCACCGAACGTGAATGTGATTAGTTATTTTAATGAGATGTTTACTCAATTGTCAAGTATAATCTAAAGATTTAATTACTCACTTCAATATGGTACAGATCCAAATAAATAAGGTACAATAGTATGAGAATAAGGTACATAACGAGGTGAATATATCATATATTTCTCCAATTTGAGTATTTAAACAAAGAAAACTACACTAATGTCAATTGATAAATAAACAATACAATAATTAAACAAGGTATATAAGTAAGTAAATCAGGTACATCTAAGTAAAAATATAGTACATATAGGAGTTAATAGAGCTCATTGTTATCGAATTTGAGTATTCGATGAGAATATTGTTGTATTCAACGAACGTGAATGTGATTAGTTATTTTAATGAGATGTTCACACAAGAACATATATCAAGAATAACAAACATGTCATCAACTTTTTGATAAGTGGTTCATGAATGTTTATGGAATGTTTATATGATATGAATTTAACTATAGATCACTAATATCCCAATCACCAACCATTAGTGGTGCGTATAGATATATGTTTGATATACTAAAATCATATAAAATCTACTCAAAAAAGTTTCACTTATATCAATTGTCAAGTATAATCTAACGATTTAATTACTCACTTCAAGATGGTACAGATCCAAGTAAATAAGGTACAATAATATTAAAATAAAGTACATAACGAGGTGAATATAACACATGTTTCTCCAATTCGAGTATTTACACAAAAAAATCTTCACTAATGTCAATTGATAAGTAAATAATAAAATAGTTAAATAAAGTACATAAGTAAGTAAACCAGGTATATCCAAGTAAAAATATGGTACATATGGGAGTTAATAGAGCTCATTGTTATCGAAATTGAGTATTCGGTGGGAAGATTTTTGTATCCATCGAACGTAAATGTGATTAGTTATTTTAATGAGATTTTCACACAAGTATATATACACGCACCACTAATGGTTGGTAATTGGGATATATATATATATGTTTGATATACTAAAATCATATAATAACTACTCAAAAAAGTTTCACTTATATCAATTGTCAAGTATAATCTAAAGATTTAATTACTCACTTCAAGATTATACAGATCCAAGTAAATAAAGTACAATAGTATTAAAATAGAATACATAACGAGGTGAATATAATACATATTTCTCCAATTTAAGTATTTACACACAAAAAATTACACTAATGTCAATTGATAAGTAAATAATAAAATAGTTAAATAAGATACATATGTAAGTAAACCAGGTACATCCAAGTAAAAATATGATGCATATAAGAGTAAATATGGCACATTGTTATCGAATTTGAGTATTCGGTGGAAAGATTGTTGTATCCACCGAACGTGAATGTGATTAATTATTTTAAATATTGAATTATTAATTAGATGTTCACGCAAAACTTGGAAAAACTAACTTCTTACTATCGTTTGTATCTTTCAATAAAAAAATCCTATTACCTTAATTTCTGGCACAAAATTGCCTATTTCAGGTACAAAATAATATGGATTCAGTATAAATAGCAATTAATTAGGTACAAACACAAGAAACCGAGGCATATAGTCTTCGGAGAACAACGTTCATTTCTTTTGAACTTTTTTATATGATTAATGCTTAAGACTCTAGTTCTTTTTATCTAATTAAAGTATACGATTTAAAAAAATAACTTCTTACCATTATTTGTATCTTTAAAGAACAAAATATTATCATATTAATTACTAGTACAAAATTGTTTATTTCAGGTACAAAATAATTTGAATTTGGTATAAATAATAATTAATTTGGTACAAAACGCAGAGATCCGAGCATATAATATTCGGAGAACAAAGTGCACTTCTTTGGATTTACTGTAGGCTTCTTCTTGCTCACCGGTGTTTTGAGTTTTGTTATGGGTTTTTGTAGCTTGTTATGTTTTTTTTGTTATGATGTAAAAAAATAAAATTAATGCATAAGAATTAGAAAAACTAACTTTTTACTATTATTTGTATCTTTAAAGAACAAAAGAATATCAACTTAATTACTAGCACAAAATTGTTTATTTCAGGTACAAAATAATATGAATTCGGTATAAATGATAATTAATAATGTACAAAACGCAAGAAATCGAGAATATAGTATTCAGAGAACAAGGTGCACTTCTTTTGAACTCTTCTCTAATTAATGCATAAGATTTTAAAAAAACTAACTTCTTATGTTTATTTATATTTTTCAATAAGAGAATACTAACCCCTTAATTACTGGCACAAAATTACTTATTTAAGGTATAAAATAATATGAATTCGTTATAAATAATATTTAATTAGGTACAAAATACAAGAAACCAGACATATAATTTTCATAGAATAATGTTCCCTTCTTTTGAACTTTTTTATTTAATTAATGCATAAAACTTAGAAAACTATCTTTTTTACTGTTATTTGTATATTTCAAGAACAAAATACTACCTTAATTATTGGCAGAAAATTACTTATTTAAGGTACAAAATTATTTGAATTAGATATAAGTAATACTTAATTATGTACAAAACGCAGGAAACCGGACATATAATATTCGGAGAATAACGTGTTCATTTTTTTAACTCTTTTATCTAATTAATGTATAATACTTAGAAAAACTAATTTTTTACCATTATTTTTATATTTCAATAATAAAATATTATAAACTTAATTAATGGCACAATATTACTTATAATTTCAGTTACTACTTACAACATAATCTGAAATAGGTATAAAATACTATCACCAAATTGATCTTTTAATCCGGTTTTCATTCTCTGGAAGACGCATAGCCAAAAACCACCTCCTTGTCTCGCTCTCCGGTGCCCGAGAATCGTGGTCTAAACGAGGCTGTGATCAAAATAATACTAGTTTCAAGTTCAACAAAGGAAATGGGAAAGCGCCAGCCGGCCGAAACTCCAACGAATGCGCCATTTGTTTGATCGAATTTCAGGAAGAAGAGCAACTGATTAGAATCCATTTCTTTCACATTGATTGTATAGACGTTTGGATTTAAAACAACGCCAACTACCCACTTTGTAGAACAAGCGTTTCAGCCACTCCTACAAGCCAAGAAATTATTGCCACAAATTCTTACACTGATAACTTCACGGGAAAGGATGAAAATTATGTGTGATTGTAATAGGATCCATACTACAGAGCCATCCCAATCCAGCACCACATGAGAATTGGGTTTTAAGAAAATCCCAACTCCGGCGAGCTTTTCTCCATTAGCCCTTCACCGGCGAAGTTGGAACCTAAGTTCTTTCGGAAAAAAACCCAAGAAATTAAGCCATGTTTCGAGCATGGAAGATGAGTGCATCGAAAGAGAAAGAGATAACAACAAAAATACGTAGATCAACTACAAATATTCTTAAAACCAACTACCAACCGAACACAATATGCAGCAAAATACAAGAGTTATATTGAACAAAACCCTTCAAAATTCGAAAAAAAAGCAGTGAAAAAACAAACAAAAACCTGCAGCAAAAAAAAAACAAAATTAATCAGAGGCAAACCAAAATAATCCTTCGAAAATCAAACAAAAATTAGCTGTAAGAAGAAAAACTTACAGCAAAAATCGTGTGACAAATCGAAGATAACCAACGCAAAAAATAATACTTTTTTGGGTTGTGCGATTTCCTTAATGAAGAAAACAATAGAAGATAAATGGAAGAGACGAGAAGGGAAAATGAGTAGAGGTGATCGTATACCAGGCGAGACTATTATTTTGATATTCGATTTTTCCGATCAGGATTTTTGCATATCAAAGAAGATGGAGTGAAGAAGAAGACAAGGAAGGGAAGCCCGTGTGTAATGAATGGTGAGGGCAAATGCGTAAAATTTTTAATCAGGGAGTTAATACAAACATTTATTGTGTGTAAGGGACTGAAAACTTGGTTTTTATGACACAGGGACTGAAGACAAAAACTTGTGTGCTAATAGGGAGTTATCTATAATTCACCCATAAAGTATACATAAAATTAAGATAATTTGTTGATAAAAAAATATTTTGATATTTTACAAGGTAATAACGAGCGTATACAGTGAATAAAAATAAAAATTCTTTTGAGTAGTTTTTTAGATGGTCTCATGGACATATTGATCCAGCTTATATTATTTACAATAAAACATAACTTTTCACATATTAATGAGGGTGAGGTTTTTAGTGGGAGGTTTATAAACCTCCCACTATAGATGCCCTTAGATTGAATATGAGATATATTTCATAAAACTGACCACCACCAGACTCCTAGGAATCTTTATGAAATTGTTCTATGGTTTGATTTTATTACATTTGCAATTTTTTATATAAGCATTCTTATGGTTTAGTACATGCCGCTCGCAGGGCACTACTCTGCGGGTGATGTGTAACCCCATGATTGGTCAAAATGAGTGGATCCCACGTGGAACCCACTGATTTTAACCAATCATGAGCCGCCATGTCACCCGCCTAAAACGAATAATGTAAAGAATAATAGTTATCTTCGAGAGAAGAAAATATTACGGTTAAATATATATCAAATCAAAGAAATGAAAGTCATCTTACACCAATGTTAAACTTAGGTTTCAAGTTTGACGGCCATCTCACTATTTTTTTTTTTTTTTACGTGAGAACCCGCAGCCGTTACCTTTTGGTGCGCTCTGGGTAAACCCGGACTAACGCTATTCCTGCAAACTACGCTAGTCAGGTAAACCACACTAGGCAAGCCATGTGTGACAGCTAGTCCAAAAAGGTGTTGGCAGGAGAATCGAGAGAGTTTACGTACTTCATCAACTTGGACACTCGTTGGGCATCCATCTCACTATTTATTTCAAAAAAAATAAAAAATAAAAATAAAAATAAATTATAGCTTCACTTTGTCCCTCTTCTCTTCGAAAAAGAAAAGAAAAGAAGAAATGCCCATCGCCCGCCCTGTGGCTGTGTTAATTTGGCCAACCACAATATAACAAGATGATGATAAATTACGACTCTCTTCGTGATTTTTCCCATTAAATATAAATAAATTCTGTTCGATCTGAAATAATTTTCCCTATTCTCCGCCCAAAATTCATCTGGGATGGGACAAGCCTTTCGCAAGCTCTTCGATACCTTCTTCGGCAATTCTGAGATGCGGGTATGTTTTTTTGATGCATCTTCTTGTTTTGTGAATTTATATGGGCCAGAAACAACACTATTTTCGTTAATTCCGATAATTTTTGAAAAGGTAAATGATCAGTTTTATTGTACATACACATTTACAAATAGTTAGGTTTGATTTGCCATTGGTTTAGGAGATTGTAGAGCTGATGTAACTCGTTTAGTTTGAGCTTCGAGGTATCGACCTTTCCTGCGTTAGGGTAACCCATGTGTAATTGTTCCTCATTGACAGGAGATGTGTTCTCTTGGTTTTGAAAATTTGTTGTTCCATTGGTTCAGCTGTGAAATGGAAAGTTTTGGCTTAGGTGTGTGTTTTATATTCCAATCAATCGTCTTTTGGGCTGGTGCTAAATGGTAATGGGGGAAAAACTGTTGCTCTATATTTTGCATGTTCTCTCTGTATAATTGCGCGAGTCCATAAATCTTTTTGTTGTTTAGGTTTGTGTTCACTGATAATCAAAAGACTTTTTTCGCGAGAAAATAGGCCTCATGCTTGTTTGAGACATGGATTCTAGCTTGCTGGCCTTGGTTCATGTTTAGTTTTTTTCTTGAAATGATATAGGTTGTGATGCTTGGCCTGGACGCTGCTGGCAAGACAACTATACTGTACAAGCTTCATATTGGGGAAGTTTTGTCAACAGTTCCTACCATCGGTATACCGTTTTAGTGCGAATAATATCTTTTAAAGCTTAAAATTGACTTATCTTTTCTGTTTATGAAGGTTCATTTACCTGCAATCTCTGTAACTTTAGGTAGGCTGTTCACTTTGTTTGTGTTTGAGATTGAATGCTGAATGACTCCATCACTCCGTTGCTGTTTGTGTGTACTACCTTCTGCTTTTGTCTTCTACTATATACATGTCTATCTCAAACTTTTAAATTCTTTTATAGAAGTGTGGAACCTCATCAATGATATTATAGTGTACACGCAAAGCGATGACTTCTACATTAGTGCTCAATATTCAATTGAATTATTTTATTGGGTTCAGGATCATTTTGTGTTATGAATGTGCAAATCATATAATGATAAAATCCTTTATCAGAGCTTTAGGAACAAATGAAATTCCTGAAACATTACATGGATGGTCTTACCTTTAGAATCCTGAATGTCATTCTTTGGTCTACAACTGTGCTATGCAAGAGCCTTTGAATGGTCTGTGGTTGTTTACATGATTACATCTAACATCAGAGTCCAATATGATGAAATTTTATGGCTGCCATGCAGGTTTTAATGTTGAGAAGGTTCAATATAAAAATGTTATATTTACGGTGTGGGATGTGGGAGGACAAGAAAAATTACGACCATTATGGAGGCACTACTTCAATAACACTGATGGCCTGGTAAAATTTGATAGCTCTATAATCCCTGTCATGATTTGTATAGTGTAGCTTTGACTTTAAAAGTTATATGATTATTTCCATAAGCCTCGTAAAGCACTCACAGACTATTTTTCTTCAAATCAACTGTTTCTGCCATCCATAGTCCATACCCTTAGAAAACCACTTCAAATTCAACAAGAAGTTCCTGATACTACATCCATCAATTGCGTAAGCAAGACAAAACCGTGCAAGTTTAGCTCCTTGCAATCCCCCAGTATTGGCAACTGTTAGCTATTTTTACCCTTGCAGCATCAAAACTCTGTAAAATATCCACTATATAGCCCTAACTGAAACCATCACCTGTTCACTGCTGCCATCTTTTGCATCTTTTGTGTTTTCTGGAGTGACTAGCTCTTATTTTTAAGGCGGTCTAAAACATCTAGTCTGATTGTCAAAGATGTGAATGAAAACTTCTTATCCTGATGTAATTATTGAACTAGTAATTGGAAGATGAGAAAGATGGCTGTTTGCAGGAAATGTCAGTTACAGTAATAATTTTTGTTTGATGGAGAAAAATTAACTTTTGTAAAACTTCGTTTGAATGATAAAAATTGAAAATAATTATGATTTTTGAAGTAAAAGTGAGAACATGATGAATGTGGATTCTCGCATTGGGTGGCATGGCATCTACGTGGATATAAATAATAAATGAGACATTCTAATTTTCAGTGGCTATTTTATCGAGTTCTTGCTATTGTGTCACTGCCATGTTTTATAGGATTATTTCTGTACATGCACTTTTCAATTTTTCTTGTCACGATGAGTTTATTGTTTGATCGATTTTCTGATGCTTATCTCGTCTATTACGTAGATCTACGTTGTGGACTCACTCGATAGAGATAGAATTGGAAGAGCAAAGGCAGAGTTTCAGGTTTCATTTTAATGATTTATATACGCCTTAACATCTCCAACTAGTAGTTTTCACTTGCTTTATTCTTTGGTCAGGCCATCATCAGGGACCCCTTCATGCTTAATGCTGTTATATTGGTTTTTGCAAACAAACAAGACATGGTATGTCAATTTGATGTTCTTCTTATGTTGAAGTAAAGTTTATGGTAGGCATTGGTAATATAGTTCGGAAAAACAATTAGAGTTGGAGCTGGAGAATCTGTTGAGCAATTACAGCTAAGCAATCTATATTTTAAGATATACCCAGTATTGGTAAATACAAAGCGAATATTTTTCACCCCCATACATCAAATAAGTATTTGTTATTTGCTCGTTGTATAGTACAAGAACGTGAATTTAGCAATTTAGAGGACAATTTAGGGTTTAATATATTTTGAAACTGTTGTGGGAAAACAATCTGGATAACACTATCTTTTTGTCAAGGAAAATTTGTCCACTTCGTCAGTCACCTAAATACTATCTCCACCTACCCTCACCCGATACGGCAATCAAGATCCAATCTTGTCATATTTGGAAGGTGGGAATTTTGACATTAGTCTAGTTTGCAAGCAAGAAATAATTTGCAGAGGCAGTCCGTTCCCTGCAAGTACGCTTAGGCTCTTGGAAAATATGGGAAAATGAAACTTATGAGCAAAAACCAAAAGAACTCCAGATGCTAGTTGTTTGGACATGGTAGGAACATGTGGAAAAAATTAATTTAAGATAGAAAAGTTGGCGTTCCTTCCAATAATGAGAACTAGAAATTTTAAGTTTCTTCACCAGGAAAAGAGCGAATCTTCTATATATCCAGCTCCACTAATAGATTCCATAGAGACAGATTTCTTGACATGGTCACAGGGGCATGCACGCCTTCTAACTGCTTCAAAATTTGTTTGCACAATTATTTTGGTTATCAACTTATCGTTATGCTCATGCGGTTCCTGAATACATTCATGGAATCATGTTCTATTCAGTTATGCACTATTCTTTTGTGCAGAAAGGAGCAATGACACCAATGGAAGTTTGCAATGGCCTGGGTCTGTATGATCTAAAAAATAGGAAATGGCATATACAAGGGACGTGTGCACTCAAAGGAGATGGTCTGTATGAAGGGTTGGACTGGTTGGCAAGCACGTTGAAAGAACACAGGGCTGCTGGGTTTTCTTCAGTTGGTCCTTCATCATTTTGAAAAGGTTGAATTGTCTTAGAAGTCACTCTAAAACAACTCCTCTCACTTTAACCATTATTTGTCAATGTCACGATGCAGGTTGACACGAGAATCGATCAGTCTGTGAATTGAAGGGCCTTGATTCTGAAAGTTCTTTCCCCTCTTTGTTTGTGTTTATGAAATTCTGATGTCCTTGATTAGAAGGCTCATTAAGGTAAAATTGTATGATGTAACAAGAGGCCAAAAGAGTTGAGAATCTTTATACCTGGAGTCGAGATAAATAGCACCTCAGTAGATTCAAGTACAGAAAGGGGCTTATTTTCCAACTCAGCTCATTCTTGTTCTTATTACATATTCAGTGTGGAATCCTCTTATTTTGATCAAGCACAAGGTCTTTTTTCCAAGCATTAAAGTTCAAAATCTTGGTGTAATTCGATTTCTTACAGCAATTTGGTTTCTTACAACATAGGGGTCAAGCTTTACTTGTCTGCTAGTTGTCTTTCTAGGTTCAGTTTTGCTGTGCCTATAAATTACATCATTGTTTAAAATCATAACCATCCATGAACGGATGAATTCTAACCTTTTTAGGCCCCCATGTTCTTTTTACATCTTCGTTTTTTCAATTCAAACTTAGGTAGTGTTTGGAAGAGCTTTTAGGAAACACTTCTCTACTTTTTGTTAATAAAATTTCACAAAATTTTAAATTTTTGTGAAGGAAAAGTTGAGAAGATCTATCAAACACTACCTTATTCTCTTGGATTGCCATTTGGATTAATATATTCATGTCCTGTTTAAGTTTTGATGAAAATTATGCTCGTCAACGCCTGAAAACCACCTGTTAAATGCTCTCCACTACGAAAACTGAAGGACCAAATTTGATCAAGCGAGTCCAACCGAAATTTGAGTGTCGATTTGTATGGTAGACAATATTCAAAAATGAAATTTCATGAACGTAGAAAAAACAATATTCAAAAATGAAATTTCATGTACGTAGAAAAATCAGCCTCTTGCCACTGTCATTGCATAAACTTCGATTTTTAATCACAATTCCTAAAATGTTGTTCAACACGCAAATTTAAAATATTTTTTTTTATGATGTGGGAATTTGTAGCCTCTATTTTTCGGTACACATTGGGTAAATTCCGAACTAAGGCAATACCTCGCACACCTCGCAAGTTACGTAAATCGCACTGGGTTCAACACGCAATTGCATCTCGCAAGTCAGGTAAACTGCACTGGGTTCAAGACGCAATTGCATAGACGCGTAGTGGAACATTCAATTCATAACAATAGTCGGTTCATAGTATGGTTTAATTTGGACTTGTAGAAGACAATTTCGGTATAATTCCTGGGAAGTAAATGAATGCAGATACAGCGTTTGTCACTTCTGTGGTGCACAACAGCTGAGCACATACACACACTCTTTATTCAATCACACTAGCTCCATTATAAGACCAAATCCTCGTACTTTCAGACAAAACAAAACGAACCACAATAAGCTAATGTCAGATTCCATATTCGTAAAAATGTGACTGGAAGCTAAAAATACAAGAATCATTGAAGACCATAAACCAGCAAAGCTCCAACACCACCAATCCCAACAAGTAGTCCGATTATAACAGCAATGGGAGGTGAATTCCCTCCGACAGCCTTTCCTGTACTAACATCGTATCTCGAAAACCTCTTCTTCGGTGCTCTACACTGTGGGCAGGCGTAGTCATCAGGCTGCACTCATCCACAACATCACAAGTCATATAATCTTCTTCTTGTTCTCAAGTAGAAATGCATGCATACTAGTAACTAACGACTTACTTGTTCATCAAAAGATTTTTGCAGGGTATAAATGTAGCCACAATCGAGGCATATGTGAGTGGCGCGCGCCTGCAGACCGAGGACGATAAACTAAACTATAATGTATACTATAGAAAGAAAATCAAACAGGTGACGATATGATGAAAAATGGGTTGCCTTTTGAGCGTCGGTTAGCTTTCTTCCAAAGGTAGGGGGAGCTGGACGCTTGGGTAGCCTTTTCACATCAACGTCCACACCTCTGCAATGTATGTGGATAGTTTGATTACTTCTTGGTTCACTTGGTTTAAAAGTGAAATGCATGTGTGCTACCTGCTAACGACGAAATACACCGAATCCGGCTTAGCTTGGATGGCGGTTTTGGTGAATCCCAGCTTGTCAGCAGGCCAAAGTTCATCCCCGAAGAAGCTGCTGGTGTAAGTCACCTGGTCACCAACCTTCAGCCCTGCTTTTGCAGCGTTCCCACCACTTTCCACACCCTGCACAAGTACATTCTTTAGTAACCATCAAGAACTAATAACAACAATGGATGATGATGAATTGATGATGATAGTGCTTACAGTTACCACCACTCCACCACCTGGCTTTTGGCCCAGAGTCAAGCCTAGTGGCTTGTCGACTTCCACCTCGATGTTCTTGGCAGCACCAGCTGCCTTGGCCGTGATCTCAACCCCCCTTCTTCTCGCGATCCTCGCAACACTTGCACCGTTGATCTTCTCGCCGACCCTTTTCGCGTCTTGAAGTGACAGCCCGTGGAAACTGCTCTTCTGCTCATTGTCAAAAACACAAACACATAATGACACGCATAAACAAGAATCGAAGCGCTTAATTTCCGGAATGAGATGACATTATGTATGACCTGCAAGAAGTTGGGAGGCAGGTAAGTGGAATTGGACTTTGCAGAGAGGGTGGCCGCGAAGGAAGTAGATGCACCGGCAGCCATTGCTGATGACATGGGATTGGGGATGTTTGGATAAAAGTTTGGAGAGCCACACGCCACCACTCCAAGTTTTATAAGCATGGCAAATTCTGGTCCTCATCATCTATGTATGGACCAAAAATGAACGTGTTTGGTTATTTGCCTGTCATTTTTTTTTATTTCGTTTTGGGCTCACAATCAAAATTTTGGGTCTTGAGTACTTTGTAATTTTTGTGTAATCTCGTATTGGGCTTTCAAACCAAGCACCAGAGCTGCATAAAATGAACTTAGAAACAAAAGATTAACAGCCTATGTCCAATACTGCCTAAGACCAGGCATGTTATTGGATCGGATCGGACCGGACCAATTTCAGACTGGAATAGGTTGCTTTCGAATTGCCCATAGATGAAACCGAACTAATCGCATGATACCGGATTGGATTGGTATTCGGAGCCTAATTCAATCCAAAACCAAAATCTATATATATATATATATTTTTTTGTGGAAGAGAATTCTTGTTATTGCTTCGACTCATATTCCCCAAAAAGTGGATCCCGCTCTAATAGCTCCGAATAAAGGCGTTAAGAGACCCTCCTGGCCCAACCCTAGACACTCTAAGATCCTTTTTCAGACCTGTTGCCGATACTAAGTAGCAGTCAAAAATTTGTATCCATTTTTCATGATATTATGCATGGATCAGGTATATCGCCAAAATCTAATTAAGAGGATGTTTGACTAAACTTATTAAAAATGAGCTAGCTGTTTTAGGAGCTTATAAGCTGACATGTCTTATTTTAAAACTAAGTTGTTAAAGAGTTTGGATAAACTTATTTTAAACCACTTAAATATGTTGATGTGTTTGGTGTTATAAAATATTTTATCGTCAAAATTACCAAAAATGGTATAATACCATGAAAATGTAAATATTTATATATTTATATATATATATATATATACAAAATAGTGTTAAATTTATCATAAATTTTAAACATATATTACAAAAATAAAACTATTTTTAATTTTAATTTTGATTTTTTTTATAAATTATGTAGAAAAAATGGATAGAGGGCATGGTGGACCCTAATTTTTTAAAAAACAACTTATTTTGACAGCTTATAATCTGTTTGACAAAAAAATTACCAAACAAATTTAAAGAGCTTATAAGTTTTGAAACTTATAAGGTCAACAAAACACCCTCTAAGTTAGACTCAAATCAGATTGAGATCAAATTGGAATCAATTTTTTTTTTTTTTTTAAAACAAGTGTGTGTATCTAAAGAAATTGGAAACTGTTGGGTTTGGATCCTGTGCAAAACTAAAACTGTTTGCTCGATGTCTCAATAGATGTCCCGACGCGTACTAAAATAAGAAACGAACAACAAGTTAAAGTTGAGGCTAAATTTAGGCTCTAAATTCTTAAGACGAATTTACCCCATACACGGTGCTTATGAAATATGAAAATCATCTCCCAAAATACATTGATTTTTGTTTTGTAATAGACACTTCAAATTACAAAACCCGACGAACTTTAAGATGCTTTTCGAACCCTCAAATATGATGGACAAAATATGGACGATAATCAGTGTATTTTTCGTGTCTGTATGTGTGTAACCTCATTCCATTCTGCCTTGGGTTGTATTTACAGAAGTCCAATGGTTGTAGGGACCATTTCGCTAATTGGTGTGTCTGTTGGCTTCAGATTAAATCTCGTGCGTCCATTTGAATTATACGATCCAGATCGCACCTCTCCAGATTGATCACACCCCTTGGATGCAACCCTAGATGCATCAGATCTCAACCGCCTTGACCTTACAATTCAGATTTAATCTAGCCATCTTACCTTTATCTAATGGTATAGATCGCATCTATTCGTGATTCATCACAACCTTTCATATTAACCCTTCGATCTAATGGTTATCAACCGCCTATATGTCACACTTCCTAGTGGCATATGCTCGATTGCCACATCATCCAATCAATGCATTTGTACGCCTAATGTACCACATGCCACATCACCTACACGCCATGTCATCGAGACCATTTCTAATTTGCATAGAGAAAAGCTCCTTATAGCGCGACACGTGCAAAGTGCGCCATCAATGTGTCCTTTGCATCCGTGCGAGCTCGGGCTCGGGTTCGATCTCGGCCTCGGTTGGTGCGTTGCACCTCCCCTTGGCTTTGAATTGAACTTAATCAATTAATTAACATACACAACATTATATGGGTAGGAATAGAAAAACTAAATATTTCCATGTGATACAACTCTCATTTGCCTACTATATCTGTTAATGTAAGTTTAGTATCAATCCTTAATGCGACAAATTTTAAGGATTGGAAGGATAACATTCTTATTGTTTTTGGCTGCATGGATCTAGACCTTATGATCAGGACAAAGCAACCCATTGCTTTGACTTGAACTTAATCAATTAATTAACATACACAACATTATATGGGTAGGAATATAAAGACTAAATATTTTCGTGTGGGACAACTCCCATTTGCCTACTATATCTGCTAATGTAAGTTCAGTGTCAATCTTTAATGAGACAAAATTTAAGGATTGGAAGGTGTAAGGCCCGAAAATATTAAGTTCTTAATGACGTGATTTAAGATTTAAATTCCGGATATGAGAAGGTATTTATTTGAAGAAGTTACGAAATTAGAAATTTCAATTTTGGGTCAGAAATATTTAATTTGAGGATTTTTGGATTTTAAGATTTTATTATTCGGAATTCTTAAATTAAAAGATAAAAGAAAAATTTGCAATTGATATTTATGGAATTTAAGATGTGAATTCCAAGATGATAAATATCAAGAATGAATTTGGAGGATGAAATCTGAGAAAGGGCCAGTTTGCAAATATTGAGCAATTCAGGGACTAAAATGCGATAATGTCTGAAATGATTTAATTTTAATCCAAGAATATTTAATTTGAGAATAATTAGAGTTTAGACTTGAATTCTAATATTCTTAAATTATTTAGGATTGAAATTGATTGAAATTGAATTAAATCGCTTGTCCGGGGACTGAATTGCAATTAGGCCAAAGTTCAGGGGCCAAAATGCAAATAAGGCTATATATATCACAATTCCCACTTGTTTTTCATCAGATTAACGTGAGGAATCAGGGAAAAGATCAGAAAACCCTTCACGCCATTTTTGACTTCTTTTAAGCTCCGATATCTTTCAATCCGCCCGGTAGAATTTTCGATTGATCGTATATTTGCGATCACAGCTCCGAGTGCTACTTTTTGATGTAAGTTTTATGAAGTTCTACCATGTTTGAATTTTAAGTTGTTGTTAGACTTAAGATTTGATTGTATAAACATGTTCCAGTATATACGACGATAGCATATCTAAGACGGATCGAGAAAAGATCGTCGTTTGGACATGTTTTGGAATATTGAAAGATTTTTCGAAAATCTGATTTTGTTAGGAGATGATGTTCACGTTTTATGCTGCTGAAATTGGTGATAATATATGCTGGACATGATTGAAATATTGATGTTTAAGCTTTTGGAACGATCGAAATCGTATCGTTACGCCGCCGGTTCAAGATTTTGAATTGTTATGCATTCTAAATGTCTAGAGCTCATCTTCAAGATTAATTGTGGATGAATGGAATATGAGATTATGTTTAGAATGAAGATATAATTATATTTGTATCGAAAGATTTATCGAACTCGAATAGTTGCGACATAGGTTTGAATTGTGATTGTATTAGCAAGATTTGAGCTGAATAAGCTTTAAAGAAACATCGATTCAGATTGGAAATTGATGTTTAGCTATGTGATACATTATTTCAGATTTGAATTGAAGCTTATCGAAGTTGAATTGATGAGTTCAATTTTGTATGACTTGAAGTGTTTGAAGTTGAATCAAGAATACCTTCAAGTAGCACTGATTGAAATAAGCAGAATTTGATGTCAGATTTGGACAGCTTGTAGTTGATCAAGAATTGACAAAGTGTCAGCTATTTGAATCAGAAATGCAGGTATGAATAGACATTAATAAGATGGGCAGAATAACTCGAGATTGTTTTGCTTATCGAGTTGCCTAAAATCACATACTTGCCTGTTTTTATATATGTTATGGTTTACGTTTACATAAATGGGATAGATTATTCAGGATAGCTATTTTCTTGAATTTCCCAGAACATTTATGTAAATGTTTACCTGTGTAAGCTGATTTGTATTATTTGCTGTATTGAACATGTTTTACATGTTTTATGAGATGCTTTCAGATTTATTGCTATCTTTATGTGATTAGCTGCTTTGTTTTGCTTAGTTGGTTATTGAGCAAGTGTTCAAGGTGTTTTATAGCTTTTAATGCATACAGCTTATGTTGCATTCATCTTAAACTCCAGCCTTAATAGCACAGAGGGCAGCCATCGCCTAGAGTGCAGATGACGTTTGGAGAGCTGTAGTGAGTGGCATGGAATGTAGATTTATTTCTAGAGTCAGCTTGACTCATGGCACAGAATATGGATTTATGTTCAGAGCCAGAAGACTCACTATAGTTGCACCAAAGTCAGAGGAGTAAAATACTTGATGTTGCCTCGAATAGGAGTGTCGGTAGTTTGAGAGCTATTTTATTTCTCGGGATCCCAAAAAACCAAGCTTTATTGGTATCAGCTTTGCTAGCCTATTCCTTGGCACATGCATTGCATTTATGCATTAACCTAGAGACTTCTATGGTTTAGATTATGCGTTTATAAATGCTAGCATGTTATGTTAATTCAAGATGTGAATTAGTTATATGTTTAAATGATGTATATGCATGCTATTTATACTGAGATTTATTCTCACCGGAGCTATCCGACTGTTGCTTTGTTTGTATGTGTGCATTGCATCAGGTTGGGGGCATGATCAAGCTAGAGTTGGCTTGGATAGCAGCAAGAACAGTTTTAGCAAGTGAGGACTCGGGTTTTAAGTAGATGAAATGTATTGTATGCCAACATGTTAGAAAACAGAGATCTTGTACATGTTGTTAGTTGATAAATCCTAGTTTATATTCTCTTGAATTGATGTATTTATGAGATAGGATTTATTTGCCAATGCATGTATATTATTGACAGCCTTTTTGATGCAGCAGATTTCCAGTATTTTGGAGCCCGCTCGATCGGTTAATATCGACGGATCGAGCGAGGCCTTATTTTGCAAAACAGAGGTTGAGCTTTTTGTTGCTCGCTCGATCGGTAACATTTCACCGATCGAGCGAGGCCATTTTTGTTCAGACCCGAGAGCAGAATATTTTGGCTCGCTCGATCGGGCAAGTTTTACCGATCGAGCGAGGGGCTCATTTTAAAAAAATAAAAAAAAAATTTTTTAGCTCTTGGTTTGAATATTCTTTTATGCTATGATTAATTGTTTATTAATCGTTTATTGCCCTAAGATGAGATTAGCAACCCGAGGTCCCCACAACAGGTGGTATCAAAGCGTAAAGTCTTGGACTAAGATAGAAGTTGAGCGGGGTAGATTGAGTCGCTTGCATTTATAGTATTGCATGAGTATGCTTTACTTGCTTTACAGAATTGTATGCGACTATGACTGCTTGATTGAACATTACTTACTTTATTGAGATAAGAATTACATGGTTATATGCTGATATGTATGCCTGATTTCTTGAATTCATTAGCATAAATTAATTCGTTGCAAGCATGTATTATTTGATAAAGCATGATACTTTGCAAGTATGTGTTCTAGTCAGAAGCATGAGATTATATGTATGTTATACTGCAATTGTATTTTATAATCTCTGCTATATATATATTGCTTCTGTTATCGAATAAAACAGGTTGTGCATATAGCATAAGAACCTCAGATAGAACAAAATAGCAGACATCACAAAACAATGTTGAGGTAAGTTTTTGAGCCGATTGTACTGAGGAGTATGTTAGTTGAACAACTCCAAAGCTATTGATCACCAACTCAGAAAGATACAACATATGCTATGTCTAGAAAGGGGTTGATTTGAAAAGCTGGATCAGCTGTTCAAGAGAAGCATATTCAGATGAACATAGATCAGCTTAATTTTATATCAACTTCAGGACTTAGCAAGAAGTTGGTGAAGCCAGAAGAAGTACTGCAATTGTTTGACAGGTAAGTAAACAGAATTGTTTATTTCCGTATATGCTACAGAAGATAGAACAGTAGAGTTTGCAGAATAGAAGTATAAGTGGATTTCAAGCCAGAGAAGAATAAA
Organism: Henckelia pumila; assembly: GCF_033568475.1. Lineage (NCBI taxonomy): Eukaryota > Viridiplantae > Streptophyta > Magnoliopsida > Lamiales > Gesneriaceae > Henckelia > Henckelia pumila. The sequence goes on along the minus strand of NC_133123.1, from coordinate 130,008,308 downwards.
ATCATGAACCGGTAGTACGAGGTAGAGTTGAATGTTTATTCATGCCTTACAATTATGATCATCACCTTCACTACAACTTCCTTAGCAGTATAGCTATGAAGCAAGAAATAGAAACAATATCAGCAAAGATTGATTCAGCCTCAACGCCAGCAAATGAAGAACTATAAGCATAGTTCCCCTAGCTGAAACAGATCCAGAGAACAGTTGAATGACAGATAATTGCATAGTCAATAAGCAAGTACAGAAAATGAGGCTCAAGTTGTATAAGATAAGACGATTACAGGTAAGTGAGTTAATCCTAGTTAACCGCTTGTATATCAATTGCATAACATACATTCATAGATCAGTGATTTGTTATGCTACAATCTGTATCTGGTGAGCCTTTGTTCCTCGTATTTGCTGAGATTTTGTCTTTAATTAAATGGGATGCATGTGCAAGATTAGTCATAGACGATGAAATACAAAATTGAGGAAATAAGATTGAATGTACTGATATCAGATATGGGATATTAAGCTAGAAATTTGTGCAATGCTAAAGCAATAGAAATGCATAGAAATGTATGATATGAGTTTCAGACATTAGATTTTGTTATTTCGGTACTGATTATATCACGGTGACTATAAAAGAATGTCAGTAGAAGTCTAGTTGATATATTGAACTAGTACAGAAGTAACCTAGAATTGACAGCTATGTCAGTGGTTAGAATGTACAGAAATAGTTCAATGACATATTTCGACTTTTCTACGACATGAATGCAATTCTTTATAGATTGGTGTCTAGTAGGAAATTATTATGACAACTCGTATAGAAGAGCATTACTTGAACTGAAAAACTTCAGAAACAGCTAGCAGATTGAGTAGAAAAGAATTATGTAGTACCGAAATGAAAATTAATTCTATGACAATAAGTTATGTCGAAAAGATTCTATTCGACTATTGTCAGCTAAGAATTAATAAATGAACTCATATCACTAGAGAATAAGAAAAATCAGTTACAATTGAGCTTTTTCTTCAATTTTGCTGAAGCTATTACATCATAGAAATCATGATTCTTGAATTTCTTGCTATCGATTTTGAGGTTTTTGCACTCGACCTCGATCGAATTTGATGGACTCTTATTCCTTGGCTAGAGTCTGATTTGATTCATTCTTCTTGATTGTTGCTGCAAGTGATATGGTGTCACTTAGCAGATCTTATCATTCAGAATATGTAATTTTGGATGATCTTGACTTGAGCAAGTTTCTTTGAGCTGAGATTTGAGAATATTTGATTATTTGATGTATTTATTCAGTATATCTTGAAGTATTTGGCTCGTAACTGATAGAAATTCTGATTCCAACCATCAGCAAGATTTATGGGTTTTAGCTAATTGCTGAATTTATTGGGTTTTAGAAAATTAATAGATTTATGGGATACAGATCTGTATTGGTTGAATATTTGTGCTTGACAGATACTTAAAAGATCAGAATTGTTGCGATCCAAGCTAAATGTGAATTGTTTGGAAAGATAAAAGCAACAGTGATCTTAGATGAAGCACTAGACTATTGATTCAGAATGCAAGATTAAGATATGAGATAAGACAGCAGAGCAGAACAGATGAAATTTTTGCAGTGAATAATCGTTTGTTTATGCCAAATATTCTAGATATGGAATATCAGATTCTAACAATGGCATCTGACAGCAGATTAATATCCATTCAGTTGTTTAAACATGTTTACATGTAGTCTTTACTTGGAAAAGAGTATTGGTGAAAGAAATGAAAGCAGATACGACAGAATTGACGTTACCAATATTAGAATTCCAGTAAAAGAAGCAGAAAAGAAGAACTCAAGTGATTTATGTAACAGATTAGTTACATAAGAGTTGAAAGAAGATCAACTTTATGAAAAATTTTAGTTCGAAGCTACTTGAATCGTCATGATGTTACGATTTAGAGTGTAGTAGATTTCGACAGATTCAAGAATATGGTGTATTAGATATGATACAACCATAAAAGATACTGGTTATGCATTAGCAAGATGATCAGATTACATGAATTATTGAAATCTATTGTCGAGATAGAGACTTTAGATTGGTTTTCTAGATTGTGGCAATGATTGTCAGATGTTCTGAGTGTTTGGCTGTATGAGATTTCAGTATACCATCCTCCGATTAGTGGATTATCAGCTGTGATTATCCAGATTTCCGAGGATATACTCAGAATTATAGTACTAGATTCGGTACTAGTTGATTGATTATTTGCCACTTGATTACTATGATTCCTGTAAGAGCTCTTGAATAGCTATAAAGACAGTATTTTGATGATTGATTGATCAGAAACACAGAAATGTCTTTATATTGAAACGATCTTTCAGAACTATCAGCTATCAGACCAGCTATGAGTCAAGAAATGATAGAGAATGGGAAGATTACTTTGAACAGAATAAGAATAGAACAGCAATGACAGAGCTAGCAAATGAGCAACAGATATAGAGATTTGAAGTCTGAACAGAATGATCAATTCAGAAATTCTTTTCCAAGCATCATTAGGTTCAGAAAGAGATATCAGAATTGATTCCTGTGAGTATTTGATCTAGCTTATTGATTAATACTCAAAGTATCAGATAGATGAATTGTTATCCATATGCATTGGCTGAAGAATATCAGCTAGAATATGTATGTGCATTCAATTCAGATACAACCGAAGTCGATAAGATTGTAAGCAAGACAGACTAACTGATACAGAGTTAGATCACGAGAAAGAGCAACTTAGATATAAGTTGACTCAGTGATTATATGTGAATGCGAATTGATAGGATTGCAGAAGCAATCAGAAAGAAGATTAAGATACGATAGAAGAGAAGATATCAGAATAGATATCGAGAGTTTAGAAAATTGAAGTCAGTATTACTTCAGTCAGCTACACAGCTTATGAGAATCAGCAGTAAGATCGAATGCGATTTCGAGGACGAAATCATTCCTTAGAGGGGAGGAAATGTAAGGCCCGAAAATATTAAGTTCTTAATGACGGGATTTAAGATTTAAATTCCGGATATGAGAAGGTATTTATTTGAAGAAGTTACGAAATTAGAAATTTCAATTTCGGGTCAGAAATATTTAATTTGAGGATTTTTGGATTTTAAGATTTTATTATTCGGAATTCTTAAATTAAAAGATAAAAAAAAATTTGCAATTGATATTTATGGAATTTAAGATGTGAATTCCAAGATGATAAATATCAAGAATGAATTTGGAGGATGAAATCTGAGAAAGGGCCAATTTGCAAATATTGAGCAATTCAGGGACTAAAATGCGATAATGTCTGAAATGATTTAATTTTAATCCAAGAATATTTAATTTGAGAATATTTAGAGTTTAGACTTGAATTCTAATATTCTTAAATTATTTAGGATTGAAATTGATTGAAATTGAATTAAATCGCTTGTCCGGGGACTGAATTGCAATTAGGCCAAAGTTCAGGGGCCAAAATGCAAATAAGGCTATATATATCACAATTCCCACTTGTTTTTCATCAGATTAACGTGAGGAATCAGGGAAAAGATCAGAAAACCCTTCACGCCATTTTTGACTTCTTTTAAGCTCCGATATCTTTCAATCCGCCCGGTAGAATTTTCGATTGATCGTATATTTGCGATCACAGCTCCGAGTGCTACTTTTTGACGTAAGTTTTATGAAGTTCTACCATGTTTGAATTTTAAGTTGTTGTTAGACTTAAGATTTGATTGTATAAACATGTTCTAGTATATACGACGATAGCATATCTAAGACGGATCGAGAAAAGATCGTCGTTTGGACATGTTTTGGAATATTGAAAGATTTTTCGAAAATCTGATTTTGTTAGGAGATGATGTTCACGTTTTATGCTGATGAAATTGGTGATAATATATGCTGGACATGATTGAAATATTGATGTTTAAGCTTTTGGAACGATCGAAATCGTATCGTTACGCCGCCGGTTCAAGATTTTGAATTGTTATGCATTCTAAATGTCTAGAGCTCATCTTCAAGATTAATTGTGGATGAATGGAATATGAGATTATGTTTAGAATGAAGATATAATTATATTTGTATCGAAAGATTTATCGAACTCGAATAGTTGCGACATAGGTTTGAATTGTGATTGTATTAGCAAGATTTGAACTGAATAAGCTTTAAAGAAACATCGATTCAGATTGGAAATTGATGTTTAGCTATGTGATACATTATTTCAGATTTGAATTGAAGCTTATCGAAGTTGAATTGATGAGTTCAATTTTGTATGACTTGAAGTGTTTGAAGTTGAATCAAGAATACCTTCAAGTAGCACTGATTGAAATAAGCAGAATTTGATGTCAGATTTGGACAGCTTGTAGTTGATCAAGAATTGACAGAGTGTCAGCTATTTGAATCAGAAATGCAGGTATGAATAGACATTAATAAGATGGGCAGAATAACTCGAGATTGTTTTGCTTATCGAGTTGCCTAAAATCACATACTTGCCTGTTTTTATATATGTTATGGTTTACGTTTACATAAATGGGATAGATTATTCAGGATAGCTATTTTCTTGAATTTCCCAGAACATTTATGTAAATGTTTACCTGTGTAAGCTGATTTGTATTATTTGCTGTATTGAACATGTTTTACATGTTTTATGAGATGCTTTCAGATTTATTGCTATCTTTATGTGATTAGCTGCTTTGTTTTGCTTAGTTGGTTATTGAGCAAGTGTTCAAGGTGTTTTATAGCTTTTAATGCATACAGATTATGTTGCATTCATCTTGAACTCCAGCCTTAATAGCACAGAGGGCAGCCATCGCCTAGAGTGCAGATGACGTTTGGAGAGCTGTAGTGAGTGGCATGGAATGTAGATTTATTTCTAGAGTCAGCTTGACTCATGGCACAGAATATGGATTTATGTTCAGAGCCAGAAGACTCACTATAGTTGCACCAAAGTCAGAGGAGTAAAATACTTGATGTTGCCTCGAATGGGAGTGTCGGTAGTTTGAGAGCTATTTTATTTCTCGGGATCCCAAAGAACCAAACTTTATTGGTATCAGCTTTGCTAGCCTATTCCTTGGCACATGCATTGCATTTATGCATTAACCTAGAGACTTCTATGGTTTAGATTATGCGTTTATAAATGCTAGCATGTTATGTTAATTCAAGATGTGAATTAGTTATATGTTTAAATGATGTATATGCATGCTATTTATACTGAGATTTATTCTCACCGGAGCTATCCAGCTGTTGCTTTGTTTGTATGTGTGCATTGCATCAGGTTGGGGGCATGATCAAGCTAGAGTTGGCTTGGATAGCAGCAAGAACAGTTTTAGCAAGTGAGGACTCGGGTTTTAAGTAGATGAAATGTATTGTATGCCAAGCCTTTTTGATGCAGCAGATTTCCAGTATTTTGGAGCCCGCTCGATCGGTTAATATCGACGGATCGAGCGAGGCCTTATTTTGCAAAACAGAGGTTGAGCTTTTTGTTGCTCGCTCGATCGGTAACATTTCACCGATCGAGAGAGGCCATTTTTGTTCAGACCCGAGAGCAGAATATTTTGGCTCGCTCGATCGGGCAAGTTTTACCGATCGAGCGAGGGGCTCATTTTAAAAAAATAAAAAAAAAAAATTTTAGCTCTTGGTTTGAATATTCTTTTATGCTATGATTAATTGTTTATTAATCGTTTATTGCCCTAAGATGAGATTAGCAACCCGAGGTCCCCACAGAAGGATAAAATTCTTATTGTTTTTGCCCGCATGTATCTAAAACTTACGATCAGGACATAGCAACTTACTGCTCTTACGGATTCTATTTCTCTTAATAGAAGGCTAGATATGAGAAGTGGGAACGCTCTAACCGCGTGAGTATTATGATCATTAAGTACCTGAGGCTTTTAGGTGTGTGGTGTTAGAAAGTGTCACCAAAGCTAAGGAATATCTCGATGAGATTGAGAAGCGCTTTGCCAAAAGCGATAAGGTGGAAACAAACACGATTATGAAAAGCTTGATTTCCATGAAGTATAAAGGCAAAGGAAATGTTTGGGAATATATTATGAAAATGTTCCACCCTGAATCACAATTAAAGGCACTTAAGCTTCAATTTTCAGAAGACATGCTTGTTCATTTAGTGCTTATCTATCTTCCAAACGAGTTTAGTCAGTTCAAGATCAGCTATAACTGCGAAAAATAGAAATGGTCTCTTAATGAGCTCATTTCATATCGTGTACATGAGGAAGAGAGAATGAAACAAGACAAGACTGAAAGTCCCCGTTATGAAAGTACTTCTAAAGATTAGGGCAAGAAAAGAATGAATGAGGCTGCTAAAGGTTCACATGCAAAGAAACAAAAGCAAGATGAGGATAATAAAGGTTACTTCTTCTGTAGTAAGGATGACCATGTTAAGAAAGAATGTCCAAAGTATAACGCATGGCTTGCAAAGAAAGACACTTTCTCAAGTTTGGTATGTTCTGAAGTAAATTTAACTTCGGTGCCAAAAAACACTTGGTGTTTAGATTTCGATGCTACTACTAATATAAGTGTTTCAATGCAGGGTAGCCCGAGCTGCCAAAAGTCAAGTGATGCTGAAAGATGCATTTATGTAGTTTATGGGATGATGGCAAGTCGATCGAAGTGGAAGCAATAGGGCATTTTATATTGTTGTTAAGTATTGGTTATTATTTAGATCTAATAGATACTTTTTTTGTACCGTTGTTTAGACAGAATTTGGTTTCTGTTTCTAGTTTGGACAAGTTAGGTTATTGTTGTTCCTTTGGAAACAATTAGTTTAGTTTATCTATTATTTCTAATATTGTTGATTTTATCTATTTCTATTATTTCTAATATTGTTGGAACTGGTTTTCTTATATAGAAATTCTAAGTGTAGAGTTCGCAAGGACGCGTACGGGCAGATTCATTCGGTGCGTTGCACCTCCCCTGACTTTGACTTGAACTTAATGATTAATTAGCATACACAACATATATGTAAGAATAAAAAGACTAAATCTTTTCATGTGGTATAACTCTCATTTGCCTACTACATTATTAATTGGGTCTTATGTACTAATATTAAATAATTAATTTTTCATTCATCCAAAATCGATTTTGAGCAAAATATGTTAGAAATTTAATTAACATTTTTGAATGAAAATTATGGATCATGAATGTGAGAGTGTCCTTTAGCTCTCTACATTCTTGAATTAATTTGAGACTTTTGACTCTCCACATTTTTGAGTTAATTGAAAGATTAATTGACTTAATTAATCTTATGACTCTTGGTGTGCTTTTTGAAGCTTATAAATTGTAGCGACCCTACCCGGATCCACTACCTAATCAGAGTTTAAGAGCATAATTAAACATGCATTAAATAAATCGCTGCGGAAGACTTAAATAAAAACAGACCGGCAGAATACAACCGGTTAAATAAATTCGATTATACAACCAAATCGAATAAATAGCCTAAAGGCAAAAGCTACAGCCAATCCTGCTGTCTTCACTGGTCACTGGCTACTCCAAGCTCCTGGTGCTCAATCCTGCACCTACACCTGCCCCGTCGAATGGGGTGTCCAAATATACAGAAAAGACTGGACGTGAGCTCTAAGCTCAATACGAAAGCACTGGGTAGAACATACAAATATGATGCATGCAAATGATAGGGTATCCATATCTGGGATAACTATATATAACTGCTCAGTAATGGCGCCTAGGATATGAGTGGTACAACCCGGGGAGCAAACCCTGCGTACACTGCTCATTCCTACAGGATTTGGACTGTGTCCCCCGATGCTAATCACCCATGACCCGTCAGTCACCGGGCACTAGACATCAACCGTCCAGACAGGGCTGAGCGGCCCTACATGGCTCATCTCACAAGATGGACAGACACAATATGATATGCACATGCTGCATAATAATATGACACATAAATGCAACATATAAGCATGCAAACCCGCTGGCTATCTCAGTCTGTACTTACGTACCTTACTACAGGCAGTCCTAGCATTCCCACTCTAGGTTCCCAGCCTACATCAGCTCTACAATGCAAATTACCCATGCATCATTCATTAAGCTCTAAAAGCCTTAACTAAGCTATTGCATACTCCTAAATAATTTAAGGAGACCATAGCTATACCTGCGTCCGTCGTCAGCCCGCTGATGGCGACTATCTCGCAACTAGGGGTACACCCCTGTTGCAGCTCCACAGCCTCGAGCACTGCTGTAACGCCCCGTTTTTATCTTAAATGAGTTTATTTGAGTTAATCGGAGATTGCAGAGTTCACGAGCCGACTTTATTTTGATCAGGGTTCTTTTTGAAAATTTTGGAAATTTCAGGGACTAAAACGCAAATATTGGATTTGTTATATTATCTACTCATTTGTTGACTTTGAAAGCACTCCTCCTCCTCCTCCTCACAACCGAGCTCCACCATTGAAGACGCCTCCAACACTTTTCAAGCTTTGTGATTTTGATTTCCGGTCGATCCAGCCGTTGGAAATTATTTCTAAAGGCATATTATCGATCACAGCAGTGAGAGCTCTGTTATATTGTAAGTTCTTCTACGATCGGACGCATTCTAGTTTTTGGATGTTGTTAGAATCGAGTTAGATTCGAGTATGTTGTTCTCTATAGAGTTCTGATCGTTTATTATCTGTCAGTTTTGAAATAGAGCGACATTTGGAATTGTTATGATTTTTGGAAGTATTATTCGAAAATCTAGCTTTTGAGATTTGTTGGGTTTGTCTTGTTGTTGTTGTATTAGCTTTGAATCGAGTTGATATCGGTATTGAACTGCTGTCTGCGTTGTCGGTTTGTTCAGTTATAGCCGTTATGCCGTCGGTTAGAGTTTTGGAAATTTCGAACCGTTTTGAGTTATGAACTTGGCTTGTAAGTTGATCGTGGTTATTGATCAATCATCTCTTGTATCTGAACAGATTCGTTTGGAGTTGTCAAGCCCAGAGTTAGCAGCTGTTTGATCGTTTTAGAGAATTGGACGAAGAACGGTATAAAGAGTTTTCCTTGAACCGTTGCCTTGTTGTTGTTAGATTGTGTAGTTGTTTATACAATCTATTTTGTAGCTTATCCAGAGTTGGAGCTACTGCATTGAAAGGTAAAAGCAGTCATCGTAGCGGGATAGCATACTCGGGACTGTGGTTCTCGAGTTTTCCCTTTTGAAATCTCATACTTGCATCTACACTTGTTCTAGCATGAGGAACTTGTGTATTGTTTGATTGTATTGGTTTTGTTAAAAGGATTATGTTTTATGTTTCTGTTATGCATTCATCTTGAGCCAATCTTGTTTCAGCGGGCAGAACCGTCCTTTTTGTTTAGACGTTTGGGAACTATGATTGAGTGGCCCAGGTCGTAGTCGTTTCGTCTGGTGCTAGCATACTCATTATAGTTGCTCAAAGTCTAGAGGAGTGAGATACGTGGCACCACCTCGATTGGGAGAGTCGGTGAGTTGTTACGTGATCTTATCCTCGGAATCCCAAAGGCACAACAGCAATCCCTCGTTATCAGATTTGATATCCCTGTTTAAAGACATGCATTTCATTACGATGTTATTGATTTCGTTATTGTATTGAAAGCATGTTTGTTACTTGTATTACTTGTTATGTTGCTTTTACTGGGAATGTCGTTCTCACCGGTTATCCGGCTGTTGCTTTGTTTTTGTATGTGTACTTGGCAACAGGTGGGGCAGGAACAAGTCAGAAGAGGCATGGTTAGCTTCGAGGGCAAGTAGTAGAAGTGAGACTCGGTTTAGAAGTCGAATTAGCATGTTTATCTAGTTTAAGATTGAAGCATGTTAGAACTCGAACTTGATATGTTTTGTTATTCGAATTAGTTTGTATTCGGATTGTAATCTGAAATCAAAGTATGTTGTTGTTGTATCGATTTAGACTTCTGATTGTTTTTAGGCCTTCTGAAAGCATGACTTGTTATGGCATGTTTCCCTACACCCTGTTATTGCATTTGTATTTGAAGGCATGTCGGACCAAGCGCGGAATCCTTTCTTCTTTTTTTTTTCTGCAGCCTGAGCATTTTCTGCCCAGGCCTTCCGCGCGCGGGCGAGGCGTTCCTCGCGCGCGCGCGAGGCCTCCGTTGGGCCTCGGAATTGTTTGCCCGCGCGCGCGCGAGCTTGGTTCCTCGCGCGGGCGCGCGGCGTTTTAAAAAAAAAAAAAAAAAACTTTGACTTGTTTTACTCTTGGATTCTTGTTCGCTTAATTGTTGTTTAATCCAAGATTAGTGGTTTAGAATCTAGGTCTCACATTAAGTGGTATCAAAGCGTTAAGATTCTTGGTCGAACTAGAGTGAGCGGGGTAGATCGAGTCTGTGTGTAATGACTCCTCGCATGTGTTTGAATTATTTAATTGTGTACTTAATTCCATGCGAGCATGCTTTATTGTTTGAGCATTATTTGAATTACATGGTTGTGTGATTTAAATTAATAAAGCATGATCTACTTGAGATATAACTGTTTCTGTTCTCGACTGGTATTCGGTATTCCAAGCGGTTGTAAGGGCACTGATGGTAGCGAATTGAGATATCTCGTGTGCTAACCTTTGATTATCAGATGGGTCCTCGTCGAGTGATAAACAGAAACACACAACCAGTTATCCCTGCGACTGAGCAAGCTAGCACTGAGGTTGATCAGTTGGATGCTTCAGCGACTCCTATGGAAACCTTGCTGAAGAGGTTTCAGTCGTTCAATCCGCCATTGTTGATGGGTTCAGAAAATCCAGTTGACTGTGAGAGTTGGTTGGATGATATGGATCAGTTGTTTGATTCCATTGACTACACAGATGACCGCCGAATCAGGTTAGTAATTCATCAGCTGCGTGGTGGTGCTAAGAGCTGGTGGATCATGACAAAGAAAGCAATTGAGAGCAGAGGTACAGAGGTTACTTGGACTCTTTTTAAATCTGAGTTTTATAAGCGGTTTTTCCCTATCTCGTATCGTAAGGATAAGGGAGCAGAGTTTGCAAATCTGAGGCAAGGGAATCTGAACATTGAAGAGTACGTGGCTAAGTTCGATAGTCTGTTGCGTTTTGCACCGCTAATTGCCGGAGATGAAGAAGCTAAGGCAGATCAGTTCATCAACGGGTTGAACCCCGATGTCTTCACGTTGGTTAACACCAAAAGGCCTAGCAACTTTGCGGATGCCATGAATTACGCAAAGGGAGGAGAAGCAGGCTTGTGGAGGCAAAGAGGTAATCAGGGGGCACCTCAGCAGCAGAGGCAGTATCAGAACCAACCATCTCAGTACCAGAATCAGCCACCTCAACATCAGAACCAGCAGCAGAGGTATGAAGGTGGAAACAGTGGGGGAAACAGAAAAGATCAGTACAAGGCAAGAGGTAAACAGTTCAAGAGACAGGGGAACAGTTCGTCCAGTTCCAGTGGTTCGAAGCAATTCGGTTCAGGACCGAGTTCTGGGTCATTATCCTTGTACTGCAGCAAGTGTGGAGGAAGACACTCACCGGATCAGTGTGTGGGAGTCTTCGGCAATTGTAACACATGTCAGCAACCGGGACACTTCTCTAAAGTGTGCCCTCAACGTAATAGAGATAGAGCTCAGAGTGGGAGTTCGTCTAGACCTGCAGCTCAGCCGGAGAGGCAGTCGTCTGCAGTGCACTCTTTCCAACCCCAGCAACAGCAGAACAGACAGGGAGGTAGCTCTAGTGCAAATCAGCCTCCGAGACAGCAAGCACGAGTCTTTGCATTGACAGAGGATCAGGCTCAGGCAGCACCTGACGATGTCATAGCAGGTAACTGTTCGATTTTCGGTCATTCTGCTCATGTCTTGATAGATACAGGTGCTTCCCATTCCTTTATCTCTGAGAAATATGTGTTATTGCATGCTTTGCCAACTGAATTGTTGCCTACAGTAGTAGCTGTTACTTCACCTTTGGGTGGAGGAATTGTTTCTGTCCGACTAGTCAGGAACTGTGAACTTTGTTTTGAGGGGAATTTGTTAGAATTCAACTGTATTGTACTTGGGCTGTCAGATTTTGATTGTATTGTCGGGATAGATGCTTTAACCAAGTACAGGGCGACAGTTGATTGTTTTCTGAAGGTTGTCAGGTTCAGACTTGAAATGGCAGACGAGTGGAAATTCTTTGGTAAGGGTTCTCGATCTAGAATTCCTTTGATTTCAGTGTTATCTATGACTCGTTTGTTACAGATAGGTGCAGAAGGATTTTTGGTTTATGCGGTTGATGTACTGAAATCTAGCCCAGCTTTGGTTGACTTACCAGTGGTTAGAGATTTTGCTGATGTGTTTCCGGAAGATGTTCCTGGATTGCCACCCATTCGAGAGGTTGAATTCAGCATTGACTTAGTGCCAGGTACTCAACCTATTTCAAAAGCTCCTTATCGTATGGCACTTGTTGAATTGAGAGAGTTGAAGGAGCAGCTTGAGGATTTTATTGCCAAGGGATACATCAGACCTAGTGTATCGCCTTGGGGTGCTCCTGTTCTATTCGTTCGGAAGAAGGATGGTTCTATGCGGCTCTGTATCGACTACCGTCAATTGAATCAGGCTACAGTTAAGAACAAGTATCCTTTACCCCGAATAGATGACTTGTTCGATCAACTGCATGGTTCTTCTGTCTACTCTAAGATTGATCTGAGGTCAGGCTACCATCAGCTGAGAGTGCGAGAGGAAGATGTTCCTAAGACCGCAATCAGAACGAGGTATGGTCACTTTGAGTTTATAGTCATGCCGTTCGGTTTGACTAACGCTCCAGCTGTTTTTATGGGTTTGATGAACCGTATCTTTCAGCGTTATTTAGATGAGTTCGTCATTATTTTCATCGATGATATTCTTATCTACTCGAAGAACCGTACTGACCATGCAGAGCACTTGAGAATCGTCTTGCAGATTTTACGAGTTGAGCAGTTGTTTGCCAAGCTATCGAAATGCGAATTTTGGTTAGATCGAGTTGTCTTTCTCGGTCATATTATTTTTGAAGATGGGATTTCTGTCGATCCCAGCAAAATCGAAGCGGTTATGAATTGGCCTAGACCGACATCAGTACCTGAGATCCGAAGCTTCATGGGTTTAGCTGGTTATTACCGTCGTTTCATCGAGGGTTTCTCGTCTATTGCCAAGCCTATTACCCAGCTGACTCAGAAGAATGCGCCTTTTGTCTGGACTTCAGATTGTGAGGCTAGCTTTGTTGATCTGAAGAGGAGACTGACCAGTGCTCCAATTCTTACTATTCCGAAGGGTACTGGAGGGTTCACAGTCTATTGTGATGCTTCTAACCGAGGCTTGGGTTGTGTTCTTATGCAGCATAAGCATGTGGTGGCGTATGCATCAAGGCAGCTGAAACCGCATGAGACTCGTTATCCGGTCCATGATCTTGAACTAGCTGCGATCGTCTTTGCTCTGAAGATCTGGCGTCACTATCTTTATGGTGAGTCTTTCGAGATCTTTTCTGACCATAAGAGTCTTAAGTACTTGTTTTCTCAAGCAGAGCTGAATATGAGACAGAGGAGATGGTTAGATCTGTTGAAGGATTTCGACTGTGAGATCAAGTATTATCCAGGGAAGTCGAATGCAGTTGCAGATGCCTTGAGCCGAAAGCTTTGTTCTTTATCTCTTTCAACTATCGGTGTTTCTCAGTTGGTCGATGATTTTTGCACTTCTGGTTTAGAGTTTGAAACAGATAGGGATACTATCAGAGTGTTTGCTATTCAAGCCGAGCCGGAGTTGTTTGTTGCAATCAGAGAAGCACAGAAGTCTGAGCCGAGCATTCAGGTTTCAGTAGAGAAATTCAGAACTGGGCATCAGTCAGAATTCCAGGTTAGAGATGACGTTTTGTTTGTGAATAACCGTATTGTTGTGCCTGATATTTCGGAGTTGAGACAGCGTATTCTTCGAGAGGCTCATTGCAGTCGGTTTAGCGTTCATCCTGGAGGTCGTAAGATGTACAACGATCTGAAGAGTCAGTTCTGGTGGAAGAGAATGAAGGACGATGTTGCGAGATTTGTATCTCGGTGTTTGAATTGTCAGCAAGTGAAAGCAGAGCGGAAGCGACCAGGTGGTCTTTTGCACAGCCTATCTGTTCCTGAATGGAAATGGGATCATATTTCTATGGATTTTGTCACGAAACTACCACGATCCGTTCGAGGATGCGATGCTATTTGGGTAGTGATCGACCGATTGACGAAGTCTGCGTGTTTTATTCCGTACAGGATGACGTATCTTCATGATCAGATGGCTGAGTTGTATGTTAGCAATGTTGTGAGATTGCATGGTGTGCCGAAGTCGATCGTTTCAGACAGAGATCCTAGATTCACTTCTCACTTCTGGCACAGTCTTCAGGAGGCACTTGGTACTCGATTGCATCTGAGTACAGCTTATCATCCTCAGACAGATGGACAGTCAGAGCGGACTATCCAGACGTTGGAGGATATGCTGCGAGCGGTAGTGCTATACTTTGGCACTAGTTGGCAGGATTCTTTGCCTCTTGTCGAGTTTTCTTACAACAACAGCTTCCAAGCGAGTATCGGTATGGCGCCTTTTGAGGCTTTGTATGGTAGAAAGTGCCGATCTCCGTTGTTTTGGGATGAATTGTCCGAGTCACCAGATTTGGGACCGGAGATGCTTAGAGATATGGCAGAGCAGGTTAAGATCATTCAGACCAGAATGAAGTCAGCTCAAGATAGACAGGAGAAGTATGCGAATGTCAGACGTCGACCTCTGAGTTTGGAGCAGGGAGACCGTGTATTCCTTAAGATTTCTCCGTTCAGAGGCACCGTCAGATTCGGTAAGAGAGGAAAGTTATCTCCGAGATTCATCGGTCTGTACGAAATTCTCGAGAAAATAGGCGATCTTGCCTACAGACTTGCACTTCCTCCGTCTTTATCTGGTATTCACGACGTTTTTCACGTCTCTATGCTGCGAAAGTATCAACCAGATATTTCTCATATCCTTCAGCCTGACGAAGCCGAGTTAGACGAGACCCTGAGCTATTTTGAGCGACCGATTCAGATCCTTGATCGGAAAGAAAAGCAACTCAGAACCAAGTTGATTCCATTGGTGAAAGTGCAGTGGAGCCGTCACGGCGTTGAGGAAGCGACTTGGGAGACAGAATCTGACATGAGACAACGTTTTCCAGAGTTGTTCGGATGACGTGAGTTCTTCTTACTGTCTTTAGTTCTTTATTCTATCTTATGAGTTGTGGTTCTCGTTGATTTCGAGGACGAAATCTCTTCTTAGTGGGGGAGAATTGTAACGCCCCGTTTTTATCTTAAATGAGTTTATTTGAGTTAATCGGAGATTGCAGAGTTCACGAGCCGACTTTATTTTGATCAGGGTTCTTTTTGCAAATTTTGGAAATTTCAGGGACTAAAACGCAAATATTGGATTTGTTATATTATCTACTCATTTGTTGACTTTGAAAGCACTCCTCCTCCTCCTCCTCACAACCGAGCTCCACCATTGAAGACGCCTCCAACACTTTTCAAGCTTTGTGATTTTGATTTCCGGTCGATCTAGCCGTTGGAAATTATTTCTGAAGGCAGATTATCGATCACAGCAGTGAGAGCTCTGTTATATTGTAAGTTCTTCTACGATCGGACGCATTCTAGTTTTTGGATGTTGTTAGAATCGAGTTAGATTCGAGTATGTTGTTCTCTACAGAGTTCTGATCGTTTATTATCTGTCAGTTTTGAAATAGAGCGACGTTTGGAATTGTTATGATTTTTGGAAGTATTATTCGAAAATCTAGCTTTTGAGATTTGTTGGGTTTGTCTTGTTGTTGTTGTATTAGCTTTGAATCGAGTTGATATCGGTATTGAACTGCTGTCTGCGTTGCCGGTTTGTTCAGTTATAGCCGTTATGCCGTCGGTTAGAGTTTTGGGAATTTCGAACCGTTTTGAGTTATGAACTTGGCTTGTAAGTTGATCGTGGTTATTGATCAATCATCTCTTTTATCTGAACAGATTCGTTTGGAGTTGTCAAGCCCAGAGTTAGCAGCTGTTTGATCGTTTCAGAGAATTGGACGAAGAACGGTATAAAGAGTTTTCCTTGAACCGTTGCCTTGTTGTTGTTAGATTGTGTAGTTGTTTATACAATCTCTTTTGTAGCTTATCCAGAGTTGGAGCTACTGCATTGAAAGGTAAAAGCAGTCATCGTAGCGGGATAGCATACTCGGGACTGTGGTTCTCGAGTTTTCCCTTTTGAAATCTCATACTTGCATCTACACTTGTTCTAGCATGAGGAACTTGTGTATTGTTTGATTGTATTGGTTTTGTTAAAAGGATTATGTTTTATGTTCTGTTATGCATTCATCTTGAGCCAATCTTGTTTCAGCGGGCAGAACCGTCCTTTTTGTTTAGATGTTTGGGAACTATGATTGAGTGGCCCAGGTCGTAGTCGTTTCGTCTGGTGCTAGCATACTCATTATAGTTGCTCAAAGTCTAGAGGAGTGAGATACATGGCACCACCTCGATTGGGAGAGTCGGTGAGTTGTTACGTGATCTTATCCTCGGGATCCCAAAGGCACAACAGCAATCCCTCGTTATCAGATTTGATATCCCTGTTTAAAGACATGCATTTCATTACGATGTTATTGATTTCGTTATTGTATTGAAAGCATGTTTGTTACTTGTATTACTTGTTATGTTGCTTTTACTGGGAATGTCGTTCTCACCGGTTATCCGGCTATTGCTTTGTTTTGTATGTGTACTTGGCAACAGGTGGGGCAGGAACAAGTCAGAAGAGGCATGGTTAGCTTCGAGGGCAAGTAGTAGAAGTGAGACTCGGTTTAGAAGTCGAATTAGCATGTTTATCTAGTTTAAGATTGAAGCATGTTAGAACTCGAACTTGATATGTTTTGTTATTCGAATTAGTTTGTATTCGGATTGTAATCTGAAATCGAAGTATGTTGTTGTTTTATCGATTTAGACTTCTGGTTGTTTTTAGGCCTTCTGAAAGCATGACTTGTTATGGCATGTTTCCCTACACCCTGTTATTGCATTTGTATTTGAAGGCATGTCGGACCAAGCGCGGAATCCTTTCTTTTTTTTTTTTCTGCAGCCTGAGCATTTTATGCCCAGGCCTTCCGCGCGCGGGCGAGGCGTTCCTCGCGCGCGCGCGAGGCCTCCGTTGGGCCTCGGAATTGTTTGCCCGCGCGCGCGCGAGCTTGGTTCCTCGCGCGGGCGCGCGGCGTTTTAAAAAAAAAAAAAAAAAAAAACTTTGACTTGTTTTACTCTTGGATTCTTGTTCGCTTAATTGTTGTTTAATCCGAGATTAGTGGTTTAGAATCGAGGTCTCACAACTGCTCCGTTACACGAGCACTGCTCCGCTACTATGTCAGACACTGTCCGACTATACTAAAATATGTTCCTTACTCCAACTCTAAAATAAGAGTACCCAAAGCCCTAAAATAGAGCCACGAGGGCGAAGGAGAGGAATTCGGTGCGCTTTGAAATGAATCCCTCGCACCTATATTTATAGACAACGATTGGAAGCTCCGTTCCTAATCGGAAGCTCCGAACGTGCAGATCGGAAGCTCCGTTCCTCCGATCGGAAGCTCCGATGCCACGTGTCAATCTCAACCACATACAACCACACACCTGTCACCGACAGTCGATCGGAAGCTCCGATCGCTGATCTGAAGATCCGATCTCCTTGCTTCCGATGTGGTTCCGATTTGGTTCCGATGTCACCAAGATCGGAAGCTCCGATCCTGGATCGGTGGTTCCGATCCCACTCGAGTCTTGGGACCTTCTAAGCCATTTTCGAGTGTCCTGGATCCATTTATGAACTCCGTTAACCCTTCTGAAATTTCCTTAATCATGTTTTACTTAATCTAAACATGATTACATGATTAATATACTCATTAATCGCTAATTATGGATACGGGTTACTACATTCTCCCCCCCTTAAAAGATTTCGTCCTCGAAATCTAGGGTAAAACCTCGAGAACGTACAAGAAACCCTTGCTCGAGTGTCTGGTCGAAATATCCTCCAACATACTCTGACTCCCATCGAATTCTCTGCAAGTTTCATTAATGCTGAACCGCATTAACATTTTCCCAGCTGAAAATTTCTGCGCTACTGGTCGACAGTCGAACTCCTCTAGCACTAGTATATCACAACACTGATACGTCTTCCAAACTGACCAAGATCTCCCTGATCACGAAGGATACAAACACCCATTTGATCGAGATCATTGTCCCAAAAGAAATCTTACACTGACGAAAACCAAATCATAACCTGATTGGTTTACGACAATCGTCGAATTACTTATCGAATCTAACCATCTAAATGGTTCCAAAAGTTCCCGGTGCTCAACACCTCTAGTTAGGAAAACACTAATCCCCAACATTGTGCTGACACATTCTAACATGAATCTCACTTTAAGATAATCTAGTTGACTCAAGTTTATACTTCAACGTAATTGCTCACAATGTTCCCTAGACTGGTTACCCTCCCCACTCTCCCTGAAGCACAACCGGCTTCCCAAGGAATACTGGGAACTTAAACCATCATGTCTAGTACATTCTGTTGTCCACGTTTCTCAGTATAACCTCAACACTGTGCCCTGATGATAACTATCATCACTTGCAATTCATGACGCTACGTCATCTCCTAGCCATTGGCCTGCGAAATCATGCATACATTGCAATAGAAGTTATTATACCTCTAATGATCTACATCACTCGATCATAGGTTATTCACCTCATGAATTCAATCGATAAACGTTCTCCTGATAGTTATACATACTTGCAATCACTGTACGGTCATCAAGACTAAGGCAAGCTCCCACCCATGCTCGTCTGGGACATTCCACAGTGCACAGACATATGGATACACTTCCTATTCTGTCTCGAAACTTGACAGTTATTGCACCTAGTATAACTCAACTCAGAGTCTCTGATAATACCATCAGCTCAAACCAATCTCCCAAGGTTTGAACATACTGATCCTGGAACTCAATCCCAATAGATTCTCAATAGTCAAATCTCTCCCTTTTCCGAACGCATCAGTCTCAGCACTGAACGATCTAATTCGTTGATTCCCTAGTCGATCCTGGAAATACTTGTGTTCGAAGTAACTTGTCACAAAATGCATCTCTGATTGTCGGTCATTGCTAACGCGCAATATCTTTGACAAATAGTCCGCACGGATGTGACTTACGGCTTGAAAGAAATAACTTGATCCGTCACGATCTTGCAAAATCTTCTATCCCAAAAGCAAACCTCGTTGGCTACTAAGTCGATCCTTGACTATTTCTGTCATTTCAGAGGCATCATTCTTCACGCTAGAAGACTAGTGACACATCCTGCTAGATCTCGAGGATCAGATCCTAGCTAATGTCACACAGATCAGACAACTGATATTTCCTTGCTAATGTCCATTAGCATTTCCAACTACTCGTCGGATCCAACCACAACGGTATACATAGATGCCCTCACTAAACCGAAATGTTCGGTCAACAATCTTCACTATTGTTGTTCAATGGAAAACTCTCACATGAAACAACAACATGATCCTTTCCTGACCTATTTCTATCACTAAGCAATTGATTGAATCAATATCAGCTTCTTTCATAACAAGAATTCACTATACTGGAAACTACCAACTCACTTGTTTGTCTCCACCGTCAAGTTAGCACCTAACTTGATCATACAAGTCTACTTGCAATCATTCCCAATTACAGCAATCCCAGAAGATTCATCTCTGACAATCATTGAGACTAAATAACTCAAATCTCCGATTTCTCTGAGATGATATTCAGTACTCATCCCATAAGCATTATTCGACAAAATACTATCCCAAGTATTTCTTAATTGTTACATCTTGATCAACCCTGATTGGCTCAACCAATCGAACTCGTCGATCTACTTAAGCTCGCACACATCTGGTCAGACGACCACTGATCATTCAATCTGCATGGCTCGGTCAATAACTATGGCTCAGCTGCCACAAAGAACCATTTCCAAATGGTGTCAGATCACGGTACATAAGTAGTTTACTTGGCACAAGTTCTGCGCCTTTTCAGCACTACTGACCGCTGCTTCGTATTCTGAACTTAATCACCCTAACTCTGACAGAGTTACCCAATAACCACTAGTAGTCACTAGCACAGATCCCGTGCCACCTTAGCACTACTAATCGTTGTCTTGTTCACCCAAGGCAAACATCAAGATGAACTAAGCCCATTTCCATCCCATGGAAAATCCTACGCTAAATCTCTGAAAATATCAGGCAGTCCTTAGCGCAACCACTGGACTCACTGTCCTTACCTTGTTCGTTCAGAATGAACACCACGACTCGTCAAGTCCAAGAAGAATAACTAAAGAATCCCAATGATTTCCACAATCTTCGAACACTCTCCTGATCATATCCCTTGTTAAGATTGTGCAACCGTTCAAGACTAAGGTAGCTTACCTCAATAACCCACCTGAACAACCACCAAGATTTCACGGTCATAGGCCATGCTTCCCCACATCTTAAATAGTCATGTACAATCCTCAACATCTGATATAATCCCTCGCAGATGAAGTCATTCATCATGGAGCAGTCCTCGCATTCGAGTCAAAGTCTTAAAACAGCATCCCATCCAAGTTCTTGGATGATTCCTATCACAGAAAAATTCTAACCACAACTCTGATGACAACCCTTAGTCATTGCTGATAGAAATTCGTCCACCTACTAGATCCACACGTCTAGCAGTAACTTAAAGGTTAAAACCTATATGCTCAGAGTACACACTTGTCAAGAAAATCCCTCCATGACTGGTTCCCATAGCAGAACATAAACAATATCTCTGGCACACCAGACGATATCGAACCATCGATGTTAAACCTGATATCTAATCCAAGGTCATACCCTGTCGTGACTGTCTCCAAATCCCTAGACTGAGTAGCCTTCCCACCGCCATCTCCTGAAGCACCAAGGCTCCCAGATAACCTCTGAAGTACAAGGACTCCCAGAGTAACACTGGCATAGGGTCGCGCCCCATCACGTCTAGTCCTGGTCATAGTCCACAACTCTCGGCATGTACCGGACCTGGTATCCCGATGAAAACCCATCATCACAAGCCTCAACCTAACAAAGGTTAGACAGCCTATTGTTCCAGGAAACAACCTAGAACAAAGCCCAAATGTTCTAAACCGAACAATACCCTTAATGCCTCTAGATGAGTCCACTCATCGTTGGTACTATCTTAGTCCACTGACTAACTAGGTCAATCCTAGGAAAACGCCTAGACTAACCGCAAGTCAAACAGTTACAGTCGGCCCACTCAAATCCCATGATTTACCACAGTTTGAACACTAATCAACTAAAACAATGCCAATCCTAGCAAAATCACTCGCAATCATTCACGAATTGCTGGATAAATAAAACATGTATCATTGCTTCCATTTATGTACAATTTCTCAATTACAATCCCATGTAATACATACAGTATTCAAAATACAATGAAATGTACAATCGAACTTGAAATGATACAACTAAAGTATGATGATTCATTTACAACTGAAATACTGTTTACAACTACATCAATACAGTATTTAAATCATCGTACTAGTCTTCGTTTCTTGAGCATGAAGCTTCTGATCGACACACGCATCGATACAAGCATACTCCCGACCAAGTCTCTCTACATGTCCTCCTACGAAGAACTCCGGAGAAATGACTCGTGATAGCTAATCAGCTATGATCTGCGTCAGTGTATGTCAGTCGACCCCTTCTGCTCACGATCTACCATCAGCGTTCTTCTTGTATTCATATCATGCTTTTGAACATGAAGTTTCTTGTGTGCCTACCGAACGTATCGATATCAGCATACCGGCAAAACCATGTTCTGCATGAGGTTAAAGACCTCACTCTCGAAACCTGTCATGCTTTAGGCACTCGAGGCATTCTTTGGTGAAGGTCTATCTGACAATCTCTCTAACTATGACTGGAGAATCTTCAGAGTAGTGTCATCATGGTATGGACGATACAGATGCAAGCATCAAGTGCGTCCCATCCAATGCTCTGCCATTGCCTCTGGCATCCGGTACTTGATCCAAAGCTAGGATCCACATGAGTAGAAGTCTTGAAAATTCGGACACGATCCATCACTCCTGTCCGCACTTGCTGGAATCCCATAAGCCAAATCTTCAGAAATCCTGCCGATGATGATAGTCTCTGGGCAACTAATTGCCGCATCATCACCTCTTCCAAGGTCTCATCAATCCTATAAGGATAACCCAAAGTCTCATTACTATATCCCAAGTCCCTTGCATGCATATGCTCTGATACCAATAAATGTAGCGACCCTACCCGGATCCACTACCTAATCAGAGTTTAAGAGCATAATTAAACATGCATTAAATAAATCGCTGCAGAATACTTAAATAAAAACAGACCGACAGAATACAACCGGTTAAATAAATTCGATTATACAACCAAATCGAATAAATAGCCTAAAGGCAAAACCTACAGCCAATCCTGCTGTCTTCACTGGTCACTGGCTACTCCAAGCTCCTGGTGCTCAATCCTGCACCTACACCTGCCCCGTCGAATGGGGTGTCCAAATATACAGAAAAGACTGGACGTGAGCTCTAAGCTCAATACGAAAGCACTGGGTAGAACATACAAATATGATGCATGCAAATGATAGGGTATCAATATCTGGGATAACTGTATATAACTGCTCAGTAATGGCGCCTAGGATATGAGTGGTACAACCCGGGGAGCAAAACCTGCGTACACTGCTCATTCCTACAGGACGTGGACTGTGTCCCCCGATTCTAATCACCCATGACCCGTCAGTCACCGGGCACTAGACATCAACCGTCCAGACAGGGCTGAGCGGCCCTACATGGCTCATCTCACAAGATGGACAGACACAATATGATATGCACATGCTGCATAATAATATGACACATAAATGCAACATATAAGCATGCAAACCCGCTGGCTATCTCAGTCTGTACTTACGTACCTTACTACAAGCAGTCCTAGCAGTCCCACTCTAGGTTCCCAGCCTACATTAGCTCTACAATGCAAATTACTCATGCATCATTCATTAAGCTCTTAAAGTCTTAACTAAGCTATTGCATACTCCTAAATAATTTAAGGAGACCATAGCTATACCTGCGTCCGTCGTCAGCCAGCTGATGGCGACTATCTATGAAGCCCTGCTCCGTTACACGAGCACTGCTCCGCTACTATGTCAGACACTGTCCGACTATACTAAAATATGTTCCTTACTCCAACTCTAAAATAAGAGTACCCAAAGCCCTAAAATAGAGCCACGAGGGCGAAGGAGAGGAATTCGGTGCGCTTTGAAATGAAGCCCTCGCACCTATATTTATAGACAACGATCGGAAGCTCCGTTCCTGATCGGAAGCTCCGAACGTGCAGATCGGAAGCTCCGTTCCTCCGATCGGAAGCTCCGATGCCACGTGCCAATCTCAACCACATGCAACCACAATCGGAAGCTCCGATCGCTGATCAGAAGATCCGATCTCCTTGCTTCCGATGTGATTCCGATTTGGTTCCGATGTCACCAAGATCGGAAGTTCCGATCCCACTCGAGTTTTGGGGCCTTCTAAGCCATTTTCGAGTGTCCTGGATCCATTTATGAACTCCGTTAACCCTTCTGGAATTTTCTTAATCATGTTTTACTTAATCTAAACATGATTACACGATTAATATACTCATTAATCGCTAATTCTGGATACGGGTTACTACATAAATAGTGTGCTAATTTCCTCAATCCACACACAATATTGAAGATCTCATTCAAGTAGTCTCTTGCATTTTGTATTGTTAGCTTTTCATTTGGCCTCCCTAAGTTTTGGTGATAAAGTAAAGGTACGATTCGAGTTCACCGGAGTAGTGAATTTGTGCTTAGTTTGATACTGGTTCAATCGTTGTATCCTGGAAAACAGACGTCGGTACGTGTTGATCCTCAAGCATCCTGTGGAGGCGACGAATCTGTTTTAAGAAAACTGTACTTGTTATAGGCCTCGGTTTGCTTTATAGTTTTCTTATTATTTATCATTTGCTTTACTGTGTCTTTGTTTCTTAATCAGTTGTTTATTACTGTTCATTATTTAAGCATTCGTTATACTGTTGTATTGTTTCTGATCAATTCGCGTTTAGCATTTTGGCTAACAAACTTAAAACAGATTTTTTGTACTCATTACGTGAACTGTTTCAGAAATGGCTTCTGATTCAAGTGAGAATGCTCTTGTTGCCCCTAATGTCAGTGTTCCACCTCGTGTTGTTCCTACTATTGCCCCACGAGGTGCAGCTGTTCCTCTATCTCACAACCATGGAGAAAATTCGGAGAAGTTCACTGGTGTGGACTTCAAAAGGTGGCAGCAGAAAATGCTCTTCTACTTGACGACGCTAAACCTGGTCAGATTCCTCTCGGAGGATGCTCCTAAGCTCAAGGAGGGTGAGGGAGATGTTGAATATGTCTGTGCTTTGGAGGCATGGAATCCTTCTGATTTTCTATGCCAAAATTACGTACTAAGCGGATTGGTAGATTCGCTCTACAATGTGTATTGCGGAAAAAAAACGGCCAAAGAGCTGTGGGAATCTTTTGACAGAAAGTACAAATTCGAGGATGTCGGGGCCAAGAAGTTTCTTGTAGGCCGCTTTTTGGATTTTAAGATGGTGGATTCCAAGCCGGTTATCAGCCAAGTTCAAGAAATCCAAGTGATTCTTCACGAGATTCACGCTGAGGGGATGACGTTGAGCGAATCCTTCCAAGTGGCTGCCATTGTTGAGAAGCTACCACCGGCATGGAAGGATTTCAAGAACTACTTGAAACACAAGCGAAAGGAGATGAATGTTGAAGAACTTATTGTTTGACTTCGTATCGAGAAAGACAACAAAAGTTCTAAAAGACGACTGTTTTCTCCGGTTGCTGCTAAAGCAAATGTTGTCAATCATGGCCAAAGCTCGAAAAAAAAACATTTCAATCCTTCGCACAAAAGGATGAAACTAGGACCAAAAGGAGGCATTACGAAGAAGAAGTTCTTTGGAAAATGCTTCAACTGTAATGGTACTAGTCACAAGGCCTCTGAGTGCAAGAAACCAAAGAAAAACCGAGAGGTGAACATGGTAGAGAACATATCTCATGAAGTTTCAAATATGAACCTCTGTGCTGTTATTTCTGAAATGAATATGGTTGGATCAAATCCAAGGGAGTGGTGGATCGACACTGGTGCCACTCGCCATGTTTGCTATGACAAAGAGATGTTTGCAAATCTTGAAGAATCCGAGAATGGGAAAATGCTGTTCATGGGAAATTCTGCAACTTCTGAAATCAAGGGACAAGGGAAAGTGGTTCTGAAGATGACCTTTGAAAAATATCTGACTCTGAACAATGTGTTGTATGTGCCAGACATCCATAAGAACTTGGTGTCTGGGTCGCTGCTTAACAAGCTTGGTTTTCGCATTGTGTTTGAGTCAGAAAAAGTTGTTTTGTCTAAAAGTGGAATGTTTGTTGGAAAAGGCTATGTAAGCAATGAGTTGCTCAAACTCAATATAATGGCTATTAAGCCCGTGATCAATAAAATGAAATCTTCTGCTTACTTGCTTGAGTCTTTCAATTTGTGGCATGATAGACTAGGACATGTTAATTATGATACAATTTGTAGATTGATTAACTTGAAAAGCATTCCTACATTCAAAATTGATACACAACACAAATGCGAAACTTGTGTTGAGGCAAAACTAACAAGATCATCTTTTCAAACAGTTGAAAGAAAAAGTGAACCCCTTGATCTGATTCACTCTGATTTATGTGATTTAAAAGGAGTACAAACACGTGATGAAAACAAATACTTCATTACTTTTATTGACGATAACATGAAATATTGTTATGTGTATTTTTTTAAAAGTAAAGATGAAGCTATTGAAAAGTTTGTCTACTACAAAAGTGAAGTTGAAAACCAACTTAGCAAGAAAATTAAGGTGCTAAGAAGTGATCGTAGAGGTGAGTATGAATCACCATTTTCTGAGTTTTGTGCTCAACATGGTATCAGATACGAAAGAACTGCACCTTACTTTCCTCAGCAAAATGGTGTTGCAGAGCGAAAGAATCACACTTTGGAAAAAAATGATGAATGCACTGTTATTGAGTTTTGGTTTACCATAGAACATGTGGGGGGGGGGGGGAAGCTTTTCTAACAACAAATTACCTTTTAAATAAGGTACCCCGGAAGAAGCAAGATAAAATTCCATATGAATTATGAAAAGGAAGAACACCTTCCTACCAATATTTGCGAGTGTGGGGGTGTCTTGCCAAGGTATCCATACCTACTCCGAAAAAGGTAAAGATTGGACCAAAAACTGTTGATTGCATTTTCATTGGATATGCACACAACAGTAGCTCTTATAGATTCCTTGTGTATGAGTCTCAAATTCCTGACATTCATAAGAATACAATAATGGAATCAAGAAACGCTTCGTTCTTTGAACTTTTGTTCCCGTGCAAATCTAAGGATGAACCAAGCACATCCAAAAGATCTCACGAGACAATGGAACAAAAAGTTAACCACGAGGTTGAACCTAGACGTAGCAAGAGAGCTAGGGCTGAGAAATCCTTTGGTCTGGATTTCATCACTTTCATGCTTGAAAGTGAACCTCAAAGCTTCAAGGAAGTTGTGAATTCATCTGAAGGACCTCAATGGAAAGAGCCATAAATTTTGAAATAGAATCCATTTTGCAAAATCATACGTGGAAACTAGTGGACCTTCCTCTGGGAAGCAAACCACTAGGTTATAAATGAATTTTTAAACGGAAAATGAAATCAGATGGAACAATAGATAAGTATAAATCCAGATTGGTAATAAAGGGTTACCATCAACGTGAAGAGCTTGATTACTTTGACACTTATTCTCCAGTCACGAGAATAACTTTCATTCGAGTGATACTTGAAATTGTCGCCTTACGGAATCTTGAGTACACCAAATGGATGTAAAGACTGTTTTTCTAAATGGAGATTTAGAAGAAGAAATTTACATGGATCAACCCGAGGGATTTTCTGCACCTGGGCAAGAAAATAAGGTTTGTAAATTGGTGAAGTCTTTGTATGGCTTAAAACAAGCACCAAAACAATGACACGAAAAATTTGACAAAGTCATGCTAGAAAGTGGATTTAAAGTCAATGAGTGTGACAAATGTGTATACGTAAAGAACACTAAAAGTGGCTATGTCATTTTATGTCTTTACGTAGATGATATACTTATCATCGGAAGCAATGATAAAATGATCAAATCCACTAAGAAACTGCTGAACTCAAAATTTGACATGAAGAATTTGGGATTAGCCGATGTCATCCTTGGAATTAAAATCCATAGAACATCATAAGGGATGGTCTAAGTCAATCATATTATGTGGACAAAATACTTGAGAAATTCAATAAGGATGACTCTGCATTGGCTAGAACCCCGATAGGTATGAGTCAACATCTATCGAAGAATCGGGGTGAGAGTATCTATCAATTAGAATACTCTCGAGTAATTGGAAGTCTGATGTACTTAATGAGTTGTACACGACAAGACATAGGCTATGCAGTAAGCAAATTGAGCAGATTCACGAGTAATCCAGGAGCTAAACACTGAAAAATAATTATCAGATTTCTAAGGTATTTAAAATACACTCGTGATCATGGGCTGCACTATACTAGATATTCTGCTGTTATTGAAGGATACAGTGATGCAAACTGGATATCTGATATAAAAAACTCAAAATCTACAAGTGAATTTGTATTCACTTTAGGAGGTGCAACAATTGCTTGAAAATCTTCTAAACAAACTGTAATAGCCAGATCCACGATGGAATCTGAGTTTATAGCACTTGATAAGCATGCTGAAGAGGCTGAATGATTGCATCTATTCTTAGAAGATGTACCAAGATGGGTGAAAAATGTACCGGTTATTTTCAATCATTGTGATAGTCAATCTGCGATCGGAAGGGCACAAAGCAAGATATATAATGGTAAGTCTAGACATATACGTCGTAGACACAATACCATTAGACAACTACTCTCAACTAGAGTTATCTCTATTGAGTATGTAAAGTCAAAGGATAATATAGCGGATCCGTTAACCAAAGGGTTAAACAGAGAGTTAGTTAAAAAATTTTCATAAGGAATGAGACTGAAGCCTATGGAATAAATTGGTGCGAAGGAAAACCCAACCTATGCTGACTGGAGATCCCAAGAACTAGGTTCAATGGGACAACCTAATCGCACTGGTTTGGTAGATCACTGTAGAGGTTATCCCTAGTCCATTCCTATTGCAAACAGTGAATGTTGAGGATAAACATATAGCTTTTAATGATTCTGATGAAATTCAACATAGAATCACCTATGTGAGAGAGAAGTGAGGCCGCTTCGAACGAATTGCAAGACTCAATTCTAGACCCTCTTACAGAACTAGACGTGTGTTCATGGCCAAAACGAACACATTCATGAGAACTGATAGTATCAGGGAGAGTCTTGTGTGAAGTATATCTTAATTTACACAAACGGATGTACAGTTCAAAGACATCGCTTCTACTGTCAACCAATGAATTACTATGCTTTCACAAGGGAAGGTTCAAAGGGTAACACCCATCTATCCTGTGACGTGCCAAAATTTATTACCGAATTGATTGGCAATTAAAATAATTATTGAGTTGGAAAAATAATTATTACTGCCAAATGAGTTATAGATCAGTGTATTTACAAAATACACGTGCCAATTAGTCAATGAGTTTGACTATTTCTGAATATCTGATAATATTGACATTTTGAGATAATTATTGAGATAATGGAATTAAAAATAATTATTGATGCCAGATAATTTAAATTGGAAAAAATAATCAATTTGGGTGACTGGTCAAAGCCTAAGATTGACTCAATTTATTTATTGGGAATTAACTGGTCTAGTTGCCAGGTCAAAGTTCGCTATTTTAGATAATTGTAAAAATGTGTTAAATTACATATTGGATTAAAATAACACAAGAGCATTAAAATGGATCACACGGGGTCATTTTAGGACCAAATTTTATAATATTAAGTGGTACACTCTCTCTCACGCACAAAACACCCAAAACACACACTAAAACCCTAACCCCCCAATTCGTCCCTACCATCGCCGACCGTCTGATCGCCGCCATTGCCGTCTATTGACCCTGCCATTTTGTAGCTCTCGTCGAGGCGGTCACAACCATACCAAGAATCGTGAGTTTTGGTGTCCAATTTGGTGATCACGAAGTCGAGAAAGGGGCGACACTATTCATCGTTTTCTTCGCGTGTAATAGTAGGATTTTAGCTCAATTGAGCTTGTTTTTGGGCTGCTAAACGGTATTAGGATGTGTGTAGATCATTTCCCAAGCTTATTCCAGCTTTTTTCGTGGAAAAATCGGGTAGATCGAAGCTTCGAACGTCGTCGTCGCTGCCACTATTTTTCGCCAATTTCGGTCGCCACGGTGGTCCATTCCGGTCGTGGCCTAATCCGTTAGAATCGTCTCATTGAGATATTCAACCCTGCCAAATTTCGTGAATTTTAGAGTTGATTTGAAGATCGCCGCCGCCGCGCCGCTGTCTTCCCCAATTTTCCGGTGAGTTTTGACATGTTAACCATTTTTGATCGGTTCGACGTGATGGATCTAAATATCCAGATTTCGAGTCGAGATTCGAAACCGTGAAGCGGTGAGAACGCAATTAAGTTTGGAAATTTTTGGTCAAAGTTTGACCAGAGTTGACCAAGGTTGACTTTTGACCATTGTATGATTTCTCGCAGATCAGAAGCCATTTGAGGATAATTAGAGACAGAAATCAGCATATTAGGGATTTGATCTTCCAGAATTGGATAATTATGGGATTCCTGAGTCTCGATATGCGCAACCGTAACCGTATAAGTTTTTCGTGCGTTCTAAACGCAAAGGCATGTTATACCCTTCATTTCTCACACCATTTAGATCAGTATATTCACTGTTTTGATTATTAAATTGTGTTGTTGCATTTGTATGTGGATATGATAACTCAAATTTTAACTCATGCATCATTCGTGTTTTTATGTATTGTGAATGATTTTTCTGTCATGGCTAGTTTTTAGTTGTTGTTCACTGGTTTGATGGCTGGGTCAGGTTCCTTTGGGTCTTGGTTTAAGATAGCTTGAACTAGTGTCGGCTAGGTGAACAGTTGGATGATTGTAAGGTTGTCTACCTAGCGGGCAGGGCTCGGGCAAGTAGGTTGTCTGGGTCGGGTCAAGTGAATTAGGGTCATATGTATGGGTCTGGGTCCGGGTTATTTTATTTCGGGCCTGGTAATTTATTTAGGAGTCCAAGTGTTAAGTTTATTTTATTGGGCCAAATTTATTTTTATTGGGCCAAGTCTGTTTATTGGGCTCAAGCTGTTTATTGGACCAAATTTGTTTGGTGGGCCAAGTTTGTTTATTGGGTCAATTTTGTTCATTGGTCCAAGTTGTCGGGCCAAACTTGTTGGACTTAAGATATTAATTGGACTTAATGTATTAATTGAGCTAAATTTGTTATGAGCCTAAGTTGTTTAATTTATTTGGTTGAACTAAGTTCTAAGTTGGGTTAAGTATTTTAATTGAGCCAATATAAGTCTAAATGTGTCAATTTAAGTGTGATTGAGCTAATCTAAGTATTATTGGATAAATTTAAGTATTAATGGGTCAGTCTAAGTTTTATCAAACAAATCTAAGTTTAAGGACTTTAGTTAAGGGGGTGCAGCAACTCGAACTAGCCAGTGACAAATAAAATAGTTCGTAAATATATATTTAATAGATGTATATGTATATTTTGATATAAATATGATTTTTATGGAAAATAAATTAAATATATATTTACGGGCATAATTTTAAGGAAGATGATATTTTTAAGTTCATGATTCATGCATGTATTTTATGTTAATATTAAGGGCATGTAAATGAAATATTTTTGGGAAGTTGATGTGAATTGTGGCAATTATGTTCAGGAGCCTACGGATCCCACTGTTAAGGTTGGGTGAAGTGGCATAAGAGGCGTAGGGAATCCCCGTGTTAAGGTTGGGTGAACCTCGTCGCCACGTACGTTGGTTTATAGATTGATCAATCGCTTATGTTTATGGTCACACTTCACTGATATGACCCACAGAAAAATAATTTTTATGTTTATGACATGTCAATGCTTATGTTATGTATTATGTTATGATTTAGATTACGACGCAGTTTATGCATACGATTTGACGATCATGCATGCATTAGAATCCTCAGGTTATTTTTATATACGTTATGTGCTTGCATGTGGTTTTATTTAGTAGTACTCGTTATTAAAGGTAGAGCATGCTGGGCCTTTAGGCTCACTAGATCTAAATGGTGTGCAGGTGAGATTTATGTTATTCAGGAGGTTGTGGTCCCGACTGGTGGCAAAGACCTCTGTGCATTCGTGGCAAGCTAGCACACCTGTGACCTTCGCGCTTTTATGTTTCAATGATTATGAAATTGTATCAAACTATTTTCCGCATTTTACGTTATTGAATATTTATGCTTGGATTTATAATGTGTTCGAGTATTTAAGTTTTGACATGAAATCGCTTTTTATTATGTATTAAATTTTATGAAAATCTATTTTTAAGTATAGATGCATATATGAATGGACATAAATGTAATATTTTTTTTAAAAAAAATTCCTTCGAGTTTGGTTTGTTTCATATCCTATGCAGGATTCAACTGTAGAACTTTATCACCAAAAAATCGTATCAATTTTCATTCATGTGGGGGATTGTTGGAAATTTATATTAATTAAAATTTTTGAATGAAAATTATGGATCATGAATGTGAGAGTGTCCTTTGGCTCTCTACATTCTTGAATTAATTTGAGACTTTGGCTCTCCACAATCTTGAGTTAATTGAAAGATTAATTGAGTTAATTAATCTTATGACTCTTGGTGTGCTTTTTGAAGCTTATAAATAGTGTGCTCATTTCATCAATCCACACACAATATTGAAGATCTCATTTAAGTAGTCTCTTGCATTTCATATTGTTAGCTTTTCATTTGGCCTCCTTAAGTTTTGGTGATAAAGTAAAAGTATGATTCGAGTTCGTCGAATAGTGAATTTGTGCTTAGTTTGCTACTGGTTCAATCGTTGTATCTTGAAAAAAAGACGTCGGTACGTGTTGATCCTCAAGCATCTTGTGGAGGCGACATATCTGTTTTAAGGAAACTGTACTTGTTACAGGTCTCGGTTTGCTTTACAGTTTTCTTATTATTTATCATTTGCTTTACTATTTCCTTGTTGCTTAATCAGTTGTTTATTACTGTTCAATATTTAAGCATTCGTTATACTATTGTATTATTTTTTATCAATTCGCTTTTAGCATTTTGGCTAACAAAATAATATTCCAAAGCTATCTAATCGAATTATAGATTTTAATTTTCAATTCAATTTTAAATGTCATAGGACTTACTATCAACAATTATTTCTCGAAGTCTAATGGGCCCCAGAAACCCATTTTCTCGAACATTTACTTCTCATGCCATCTCTTCATTTATTTATGAAACACATATATTATGTATGTATGTATGTACTCGACATACATGAAATCGGTCTTGGACTGGTTTGATATCAGATTCAAATGGACCAAATTAAAATTGTTCTGGATTTATTTAGAAGCAACACAATCCGATTCACTATTGGTGTTGAATTCGATCTTACCCCGATCCAATTATGGATTGAATCAGATTAAACCAAATCAAATTTGGATAATTTTTTGATTGATTCAATCCGTTAATCATGCTCCTAAGAGCTTCTCCAATCAGACACCAATTTGACGTAATACGCCAAATTGGCACTTGAATTGGAGCTCCAACCCAGCGCTATTTTTGGCGTTGAGTTGGCGTATTGCTACAGTGTTGCACGCTATCCCTCCCCCCCCCCCTTTTTTTTTGTTTTTTCTTTTTATTTTTTTATTATAATAAATATTAAGATTTTTTATTAATAATTTAATTATATTATTATATAAAATTTTAATTATTTATTTTAAAATTTTAATTTATTCAATAATCAACTAAATTTACATTTTGATTTATTCAGATTATTTTTACGTGTGATTTTAATGTTTTTAATAGTTAATTATTTATATTCAATTAATTAAGAAGTTTAAGTATTTAAATAACGAAATTAAATTTTTGAATTTTAAAAAAAATATCTCCTAAAATAGATTTAATTTAAAGTTTTAATTCATCAGTATTTCTAATTAATATCTATATAGAAATTATTTTAGGTATTATTGATATTTTAATTATGGTGTTTAAAAATATTTTGTGGAATAAATTAGTTGTTGTGAATAAAATAATAGAGAATATTTCGAGAATATTCTTTTTAGTGTAAAATTTAGAGTTAATGGGTTGGAGATGAGTTTTGAATTTGGTGCAAAAATTACACTATTTTGAAGTTAGTGTGACACCAAAATAGCGTAATGGGTTGGAAATGCCCTAAGACCAATGTTTTAACTTTTAGGTTTGAGGGGAGATTTCAGACCAGCCATTTCCCAATTCAAAAAGAAAAAATATTATAAATTGAGCTCGATGATATATTCATTATTAGAAAACAGAAATATACAATTTCAAGAAGGAAAAGAAAAATTATAATCTTAAAAAAAGTTATTTGTACCAAAATCCCTCACTTTCATGAATTTTATTTTTTAAAAAAATTACACGATTTACTATCGCTAATGCAAAATTTGAACATACGGAAAAATCTAAATTTGAATAATATTATGTTGAAGTATAAAAAAAACTTTTTATCAATCTATAATATTTTCTTGATCTACACATTAAATCCATGAAGATATAATTTTGGAGATCCACACATCAAGTTTGAACAAGAAACCATGAAATTTTTTAGAAAAAAATGATGAAATCTTCGAGAAAGATTCTACGGTTTCTTGTAGAAATCTTAACAGTGTGTTTGGAATCATCAAATCCGACAGAATTTGGTGAGATTTAGAATTTAAAATATCGTTTTATTGTTTGACAAAAATGAGATTTCAAAACAGAATTGGTATGCGATGAGATTTCATGAGATTTAATTTAACTTAAGGGAAATCCCAACTAAACTGGTCGGATTTCATGAGATTTAAGTATATAAAACAATAAAATTATTTTTAAAAATAAATTTATATACTTTACTCGTAAATTCTAAGTTTTCTTCATAATTTCCTTACAAAATATCATTTATCTAAATTTTATACCATCAAATTTCAAAATATATTTTAACATTTTGCCAAACACCAAAATAGAAATTCAATTCCATGAATTCAAATCCAAATCCAAATCCAAATCCAAATCCAAATCCAATTTCAGTTCAAATTCCAAATTCCAAATTCCAAATTCCAAATTCTATTTTTGAGATATACAAACACACCGTAACTCAATTTTGGACTTTCATGTTGATTTTTTAGTTGTGGATAATAGCCAAAATAGTCTTGTAAGTTTATTTGTTTTGTGATTTGGTCCTGTAAGTATTAAATTTTGAGTTTTGGTCCTGTAAATTTAGTTATATTTTGGTTTTTAGTCATTTTCATTTAAGAAATATTTTTATAATTGGACCGATGATCAAACCGATGTAACTTAAAAAATAGTCCAATTGATTGAATTATTTTAACCGGACGGTCGTATCGAAAAATCGTTTATATAATATAATTAATAATATATTTTAAATTATAAAACCTAACAAATTTATATAAATAGAAAAAAAATATATTTATCGTAGTTTGAAAAATAAAATTTAATTTTATAAATATTAATCAATTTTTAAAAAATAAAAAACATGTTAAAAAATTATAAACTCTAATATTAATAAATAATATTTTTAAGGAGAAAAAATCAAATAATCATGTATATATATAATAAAATATTAAATTAAGGTTTTAAAATAAAAAACTAATTTTTCTAAAAAAATTCGAAAAACCAATTTTTCAGTTCTTGACCAATTCTGCTGGTTCAATCGTTAAAACAGTTTTTGGGAGTATTTCGGATCAAATCAGTGACCAGTTCCATGTCGAATTGGTTGAACCAGTTGGTACAATCTGCTTTTGAAAACATAATATTTAAGGTTTTGAAAATATAACATTTAATTGTTGATATCACAATAGACACGTCATCATTTCTCAATACCATTTAAGAATTTTTAGCTGTCGCGTCAGCATTTTCTAATGTCACGTCAACAATCTATGAAGAAAGGACTAAAATCCAATTATAACTTAACTTATAGGACCAAAACACAAAATAAAATACTTACATGACCAAAACACAAAATAGGCAAACTTACAAAACCATTTTAACTATATTCCCTCTTAGTTGTAACACGAGTGTCAAGTGTAAATCACGTTAAATAGATCCAAAAAAATATTCATAAAAAATTAATAAGATTGAAATATTTTCCATTTTTTCAGTGGGTTGGTTCTTTTAAAAAATCTTCGCTCTTTCAAACAAGTACGCAATCATCCATCCACAACTTTTATTACCTTCACTGCTTCACATCAAAAGTCTTTCTTTTTATCTACAACTAATCTTTGACTAGCAAGATTCGAACCAGCTTCATTTTGCCTGTTTGAATTCTGATACTTCAGCTGTTGATTTGATCGTTTCCATTAAAGAATTATCTCTAAACTCAAAAGTCTTGCACGGCTATTTGTTCATGTTTTTGTAGAACTATAATCTGATGGCTGCAAATTATGGATCACTGCGGCAGAGTTTTGCTGAGAGAAGCAAAGAGAGATTACTTTCTCGGGGAATCTACTCTAACGTTGGATTTGGTGATTCTTACGTCAGTGATGAGGGTTGTTTGCACCGGATTTTTCGTGTCACGGGCCAAAAATTTTCCAAGCTGTGGAGCGATGTTAAGCGAATTGCAGTTGATTCGATTGAAATGGGAAGATCCGACCCGAGAAAAGTGGTGTTTGCCGCTAAAATGAGCATCGCTTTGTCTCTGGTTTCGTTGCTTGTATTTTTTAAACAACCCTCTAATTATATTAGCCAACACTACATCTGGGCTATTCTTACTGTTGTTGTTGTGTTTGAATTTAGCATAGGTAACTTCTGATTTTTCCTTTGCTTGATGTTTAATGTTGCTGTGATGGATTACGGGACATGTTATTTCCTTGTATTTTGTTAATCAATAGTTTGTAGAAATCTGTGTAGTTGATGGGCTGCTTTTATATAGGAGCTACTCTAAGTAAAGGTTTCAATCGGGCACTGGGGACCTTTTCTGCTGGAGCACTGGCTCTTGGGATTGGACATTTGTCTGAGATGGCTGGACTGCAGCTTCAAGAAGTGATCATTATAATCGGGATTTTCGTTGCAGGTCTTTTTTATTTGATCTATGTGATTTTGTTCTCTTGAAACATGGACAGTGGCATTAACTGGTGTTTATGCTTTTCCATGTTCCAGCTTTTCTCGCTAGCTACTTGAAGTTGCATCCAGCAATGAAGCAGTATGAGTACGGGTTTCGGGTGTTCTTGTTGACATATTGTATGGTATTGGGATCAGGATCTTCAAAATTTGTTGAAACAGCTGTTTCGAGA
This sequence comes from Henckelia pumila, assembly GCF_033568475.1. Classification (NCBI taxonomy): domain Eukaryota; kingdom Viridiplantae; phylum Streptophyta; class Magnoliopsida; order Lamiales; family Gesneriaceae; genus Henckelia; species Henckelia pumila. Next base: position 129,971,773 of record NC_133123.1, on the reverse strand, counting down.
TTGCTGCTTATTGCTATTGGGGCTGGTATATCCTTGCTTGTAAATGTATGTATTTACCCGATTTGGTCTGGGGAGGATCTGCATAAGCTTGTCGTAAAGAATTTCAGGGGTGTTTCTACTTCACTGGAAGGTTAAGGTTTAGTTAAACGAGTACCAATTTCATGTGTATCAATTAATTGATGTTTGTTTGTCAAAGAAAATATTTTTGAACTTTACATTTCATGTTGTATGTCTAGGCTGTATCAACATGTACTTGCAGTCTATTGAATACAGTAGAATACCTTCAAAAATTCTGGTGTACCAGGCATCGGATGATCCTCTGTATAGTGGATATAGAGCTGCGGTAGAGTCTACTAGCCAAGAGGAGTCTTTGGTATGCTTCTCGATTAGTATGCACATTTTATGCTCGGTAGAGAAAATACGATCTGTTTTTTTTTTTTAACCATCTTCGTTTCAATTTTCAGTTAAATTTCGCTGTATGGGAACCACCACATGGCCATTACAGAATGTTCAGTTATCCTTGGAGCGAATATGTTAAAGTTAGCGGCGCTTTGAGGCATTGTGCATTCATGGTGATGGCGATGCATGGGTGTATACTTTCAGAAATACAGGTAATTTACCTATGTACATTCTTTCATGGTGTTGCTCGAGGTAAGATTTGTCTCCTATTCCTATTATCTTTAGGACTGTGCATTGTTAGGCGAACCTGGATTAAGGCTGCAAAAAAGCTTTGTTATTTTCGAAAAGTCATCTTTCATCTTGAAAATGTTCTACTGAACACTCTGAATTCTGTTGCGGTTCATGACTCCTTTTCTTTTTCTTTTTTTTTTTTGTGTGGAGGCAAAAAAATGTTCCAAAAGGGATTACCCTGGCTTATCTATTCTTTTCTCACATTTAACCTCTTTCATTACAGTCATCTTCAGAACTAAGACAAGTTTTTAAGGATGGGATTCAGAAAGTTGGGACTGAAGGAGCTAATGTGTTGCGACTGCTGGGTGAAAAAGTAGAGAAAATGGAAAAACTTAGCCCACAAGACATACTCTTGGAGGTTCATGATGCTGCGGAGGATTTGCAGATGATGATTGACCAAAAGTCGTACCTTTTGGTAAATGCAGAGAGTTGGGAAATTGGAAAACGGCCAGGAAAATTCTCAGATCCTGAACAACTCCAAGAAATCAAGGATAACGAAAAAAGGCCATTTGTAATGAATTCCCTCGGTGAATCAGCCTATCTTAAATCAACTCTGTCAATGCGAAATTTTGATCCACATAATCCAAACGCTAGTGTTGTATCTGTTTCACAATGGGGTTCTGGAGAAAATGTGCTTAGACAGCAAACAATGTGGCCGTCACGTCTCTCACTTATTAACGACACCATTCTCAATGAGAGAGAGGTGAGGACATATGAAAGTGCTAGTGCATTGTCCCTTGCAACATTTACTTCTCTGTTGATTGAGTTTGTTGCGAGGCTTCAGAATATTGTGAATTCATTTGAGGAACTCAGCGAGAAGGCTAAATTCAAGGAGCCTGTTGAGTCAAGTGAAACAAAAAGTGTTGGCTTCTGGGCCTGGCTGCTCAAGCGGATAGGCAGCAAGGATTGATGCTGTTCACTCTTTCTTGAACTATGATTTGGTGGGATGGATTTGATCGGTTTTACCTTAGTTGTGAGTTAAATACCAAGGGATGTCGTGAAGAAAGAATGAGTAAAGATGGATATGGTTATATTTGGGAATTCAGTTCTGAATTGTTTTCAACAACTTTTTACAATGTGTATTTGTATTGATGAAGTGATATATACGCATGCGTGCTCAAGTTCTTAGGGCCTTCGAAGGTCGAGGATGTAAAGAGGAAGCAATAAGCTGAGCAGAAATGGGAGATGGTTTTTCAGACGCGAAAATGACGAAAAACCTCACCACCTGTGCTGCGAAAGAAGCAAACGAACTGTGCCAATAAATTATATAGAGTTTGATTTATGTCTTTTTTTATTACTAATTTTTAATTTGAATTTTCATATTTATATTTTTAAATTTTGCAAGATCGTTAGGTGGTTGGCATATGTTTGCAACACTTTAACTAAACTTTTATCAACCTTCATGACTCCATGAACGTGCTTATTTATCGGACAGCTAATACATTGCAGTCACGTTTTCATTATGTAACTTGTTATCTCGTCGATATTACTAGCTATCCATAGTTACAGAGGTGGTGTTTGTCTTGATATCATCAAACCGAAAATGATGTATATTTATTCTGTACTCAGATGCTTTTATTGGGAAAAATATTTCCTATGTTCTGCAATAACTTAGTACAGAAACTTTTTTGGATATCCACAGTGAAAAAACTTTTACCCTTCTGTTCACACTTACATAGATAGAATACATGTAAATGGTTCGAGTTTGTCGTTGGTTTTCACAAAGGAAACCATTTGACACATAATCTAACAGTTTTGGAATTTGAAAATGGAGAACTCATAAAACATAACTCAAAACACTCGCTGCAGAAATCAAACCAGCAAAAGCTATGAGTTTTGGACAAAGTGGTGAATTCTTACAAGGAAATGGAAATCAATGAGAAATAAAGACTTGACACTCAATAAGAAGCCCATGTAGAGTCTTGATTGAAAATCATATCCGAAACTGAAGTTGATTGGAACAGACCAAGCCTCTCCAAAAATCTTTTTACCAGCACACCAGCAGCATATGAAATTCCTGAGGCCATGAACCCCAATACAACAAAATTCGCGACTGTTTTTACGTAAGCCTTAGGCGGTCTACACACATAGGCCTTTCCAATAGATAGAGCAATAATGCACACGAGAGAGACTGCTCCAACCACCACAAGTTTTAGTTCCCTTTCTTCACTTTGCCTGAATGAGAAACCATACACTATGATAGGCGTTAAGCCAAATACGAGGTATGATAGAATGCACACTATTGCATGAAGTTTGAAGTTCCGCCTTTGGCCTAGGAGTTCTTGGTATCGATCTCTTTGATCGGTTATTTGGTCTGTCTGCTCACATCTGAGCTCCCAAAGCTGCAATTTTAGTATTATCAACTTATCTTCCTGTTTAAGTTTAAACGCAAACGACGATTCTTGTTTCAAAGGGGTGAGTGTGCTTACATTGTGACAAATGACGAAGAATCCTCCTATCAGATTGGCCATTCCGAGAGCTAGAATATTCACTGTATTCAAGAGAAGAAGGTTATATAAAACCATAAATTTAGCACTTTATTGCGATGAGAGTGTTTATACGATGCTTACATGTAGTGGCATCACCTGCAGCTGCAGATGACACAATGCTTAGACTGGCAATCAACTCTGCCAATCCACCATAAACTATGCTTTTAATAACTTCTATTTTAGAATTTCTTCTTACATCTTCTGGTCGTTCTTGCACTGGTACACCAGCCTGCATGGTCGTTTGTGTTGGAATTGATATTTCTGCTGGAATGACTATACCTTGAATTATTTCAGAGGCTGGATATGAGTCTATAGTTATTACGGTATCCGTCCCTGCATCAAATATCACACGATAAAAATTAGATTAAAAATGTTAAAGACAGACTTATGGTTGCTTTTTACATCATAAAATTTTGAAAATGTTGAGGGATGCCATATGGTTGCTTTCAGATTGGATAAGATACTATCAACACTTTTTATTGGCTCCCCACTTTGGACTTCTAATATGGTCTTTGTAGTAACTAGGTGAGAAATTTCAGTTGGATATAGTTGGCCTGTCAGTTTAAAGGATAGTAGCTATGAAAGATTCAAGGTGAAAACCTTCTACGTACCCGTGTTACCATTTTGAGCTGTCTGAATGAGTATTTGGCCTTCCTCTGGTTTCTCAATGGTCGTAGATCCATCGCTTGAGAAGATCACCACATTTGATCCACCTTTTCTTGAAAAGGAGGTAGCATTTTTTGCAGGTTCTTCATCAACAATTTCAGTTTTGTCCACTATAAGTGTTGTTACCAGTAGGTCACTACCATGAGTGACTTGGACATCTTTGCTTATTACCGGTTCTTTCAAGTGATAGCCAGCGATTACTTTAACCTCAGCACCGCCTCTTATTGGTTCCTTCAAATGAGTCGTTACCAGTAGATCGCTGCCATGAGTGACTTGAACATTGTTGCTTATAACTGGTTCTTTCAAGTGATAGCCAGCTATCACTTCAATCACTTCATCGCCTCTTATTGGTTCTTTCAAATGAGTCGTTACCTGTAGATCAGTGCCATGAGTGACTTGAACATCTTTGCTTATAACTGGTTCTTTCAAGTGATAGCCAGCGATTACTTCAACCTCTTCTTTGCCTCTTATTGGTTCTTTCAAATGATAACCAGCGAATACTGTAAGCTGCTCCTTAGTTCTTATTGGTTCTTTCAAATGATAGCCAGAAACTACTTCAAACTGGTCATTACTTATTATTGGTTCTTTCAAATGATAACCAGCGACTACTTCATGCGGTTCTGTTTTAGCATCTGTTTCACCATAGGAAAATAAAATTTGGCAGCATTAATCAAAACCACAAATTCAAATGGCTCGTCCTATTAGACTTTAATGGGATAAAAGTTAAAGCTGATTACTGTACCTATCTTCTCCGTTGTTTTCTGTGGTACTACTAGTCCATTTGTGGAATCTTCGTGCCTTGGAGACGATAAGATCTCATCTTCATATTCCAAGGTGTCAATGTTTTCCACAGTCCCTAAAAGTGGTTCAGAAGCAGGAGGAACATCTGTACCACACCGCACCGTGCCTTGATCAGTTAAATGATACACATAAAGAACAGTCGAAGGAGCCAATTGAATTACCTTGCTCAATTGCTGTGTCCTGGCCGCGTGGTGCAAATATGGAGGTAAACAAGTTCTTTATACATGACACTTGTTCATCCCGGACATTTTCTTTCCTACTTTTGTCCCCAAATTTCCAGAACTTGAACCCATTTCCTGAATAGGTGAATTGAATATGCTAACTACATAATCAACATGTAGATTTTTCTGCTTATCCTATTAAATTCATTAGCAATGCACGAATTGGTACCGGTTGGAATGAAAAAGCTGAAGCATGATAAACATCTGAATAAATCGGGCTCTGAGTCACGACCAACATCTTCCTCTGCACCAGTGATATGGTGAGGATGAACTTGGTCATCAGATGCCTGAACTTGTGGATTTACTGTTTTGTTACGCTTTACCGAAATTTGAAGTTTGGTGCGTTTTCTTTTGCGAAGAATGACCCTTCTGGTGATGCACGAATTGCAATTAGGACAGTATAGATCATGTGTGTTTTGCTTTTGTAACGCTGTTTCGATGTCGTATTCTGTTTCCTCGTTTATCAGGTCAGTATCTGGACTTTCAATCTCTTCAGAAGCCTCATAACTCTGAGGTAATATCTCTATCTTTCCATGCCCAACACCTGAAATCATATGTTTGTAAGTAAGATCTTCTTTTTAGCCTTAAACTAAAGTTGGCAGTTGAGTCTTATAAAAATGTAACCTTAACCTTGTATTCATATAATATCATTCCAAATTTCTCAGATTCTCCTAATCACTAGTTCCACATAGTTCAAGTATCATATAATATAACCTACTTCTAAAAAAAGTATCATCATATAGCCCATTTTTGGAATTAATTAATATCTATAATCTACTGACCTTCAGTTTCAAAATTTAAAATATTGTCATGCATCGGCTTATGAAATTGCCCATTATGATTCTGAATGTGGTCAATACAGACACTTTCATTCTGATATGTCCAACTGCAGATTCGACACTTCCATATTCCTTCAGCAACATTTTTAAGATTACAAATGTTAGAATTTCTTAGCCATATTTCATTTTTATACTTCATGTGAATTCAAATCATCTCTCTTTGTATATGGTAGAACAGAGATTGAGTGTATGAAACAAAGACAGGTCGCATTAAAAGGAGCATAGAGATTGGGACGTTTTAAGTAAAGAATATTGTACTAATCTTACACAAACAAAGACTTTAGAAACACTACTAACTGCACTACTATACATACCTTCAACTTTGTCAAAGAAAAAAAGATCCTCCGCTTCGTTTTGGAGAACCCCATTATCAGGGTTCTCATTCATTTCATCATTCACAAGAGTTGACTCTTCTTTGTCATGAGCTCCATTCGGGGTGAGAGTTGACTGAATTGCTTGTTCTTCTTCAGTCTCAGAAATTAGTTTACCATTAGTATAAATTTCGGCGACTTTGCTGCCATTTTTCTCAGTTCTTGATTTTCTTACTTGAAGAAGAGTAGTTTCCTCTTCTTCTTCTTCGACTTCCTCCACCTTCTCTCGCTCCCATCTTTGCACTTGGTTTTCCATCTCCAAACACAATTGATATGAAAATCACTGCCTGTAATGTAATGATCCTTAAAGGGAAATGAAGTATTGTTGCTTGCAGATGTTGCAGAAAACAAGAGAAATATTAGTTTATGCTGTTTCTTTTTTAAATGTGCATTTATTAAATGCAACATGAGAACAAATGATCATCATGTGGAATAGGCATCTTATAAACTACATGCAGATGCAAATGGAGTTGACTCTTTCATTATGGTAAATAAATAAATAAACAAATTTGGAATTTTGACATTTAAAAGTACTGGAATCTTGCATCACATATATAATATATATATACTCATGATAATGGACGGGAAGTGGGGCATGCATTTACAGTTGGCATGAGAATTATATTGGATTTAGCTAGCTAGCTCCATGTTTACACGTAACAACAATTTTCATGGACTTAGCAGGCGCTGAAAATGACACTATTTTGATTTTTGAGTACTGTATTAATTAATAATATATGAACAAAGAAATAAACCATCTTGCATCTCCGATCCATTGCAATGGTATTGTTTTGTATCTCAAAAATAAGAACAAAATGGTGATTAAACTCGTAAATTTCTTACAAAGTTCAAGAAAGTTTCTGAACCTCTCACTAAGGCACACTTTGATTTGTGCTTTATATATATAATTATTCGTATTTTCCTTTGGACAGCAAGCATATTTTTAGTGTTTATTAGATTTTGCATGAGGCAGAACAAATTTGGAGGGGATCAGCCCAAGTGGGGAGGCACTGTACTCCATCAAACTTTACGATTTTTAACTTGTTCATCAATCCATTTTCTAAGGGACAATGTACAAGACATAATATTTTAATAATATTGTTTCATTATTCATGTGTTTCTTTAATTAACTGCATGTCCATGCATGCAGCTCTTCAAGTAATTTTAAGTTGTAATATCCCATGAAATTAAAGTCTGAATTTTTTTTTAGTAATTTTTCTTTATATTGGGTTGTTTTTTTTGTTTTTTTGTTTTTTTTTTTAAATTCGCTTAAACGTGTTGACATTTTATGAACAAGGTTTATTCTAGGAAAGTAGATTTATTTCATATTCCAAATATATATAATATTTAATAACTTCTTCAGTATATATGTTTTCCACAACTACTTGTGCGTTGTCTTTTGTTGATAAAAAATCAACAGTGTTGAATGGGTGATCTTCAGTTGATTGGCTTCATCGCCTTATCTTGCAAGATATTAATTACACCCACTTGGTTATGAAGAGGCAGTATCAAAATCCCTTTCCCTAATTGGCACCACTTATAAAGTTATATTTTGCTATTTTGGACAAATTATTCATGTCATATAAGACAGGGATACCGAACCAAAATATCGACTTCTCGAATATCGTACTGAAATTTTTTAGATATATAAACATTTTTTTTATATATCGAATTTTTTTTCGGTATCTGTACGATATCAATATGGATTTTTTTTATATCAAAATTTCAGAATTTCGATTGCGGAATCGGTATGAATTTTTTTCATACCAATATTTTTTATACGATATACCGAAAACCCACCCCTATTGTCACGTTAGACAGATTTATGTCAGTATTTTTTAATATCACATCAGTATTTTATAAAATAAGATTGAAAGCTAAAAAAATAATCAAAATTAATGCACCGAAAATCAGTTGAAATTTTTTTTTTTTTTCTCCCTTCAATTAGACCCCCTTGGTTACGAGTTGTCTCCATGTATTATTTCCACAAAAAATAAAATATTATTTTTTCTCCCTTCAACGATTTTCACCAATTTTATTCGTTTCACACTCGTATCTCTTTTTTTTTTAATTAATTTTTTTAACTATTACTCTTGCACGCGTTACATCCTTTTAAAGTAAGTTTTTTTTATGAAAACAAAAAAAATTAAATAAACTGTAAAAATTAAATAAACAAAAAAAAAATAGTGTTTTTGTAAATTAGCAATCACTTAAATACAACAAACACATCAATTTTATATGTGGATGATATTTTCGTGACTTAAAAAAATCAAATGTCACAATGTTAATGTTATTTTGGTAAATAAGAAAACATCTAATAGCTAAGAAAATATAAGGTCGTATAAAATGATTAATTTGCCTAATAATTTTGATTTTATTGTGAATTAAATTATGATATAATCGTAATTTTATCTCAAGTTTCAGCAATTAATTAGTAGTTATAAGCTAAAAATATAGTATTTTCATAAATAAATAGTCACTTAAACGCAACAAACACATCAATTTTATAGGTGGATGATATTTTCGTAAATAAAAAACACCAAAAATCACAAAGTTAATGTCATTTTTGTCACACCCCTAAATCGGGATTGGTTTGATATCGGTGTTGTTCTCCAACATTAATTCGAAAACAACAAGCTTCGGATTTCAGAAACTAAAAAACCAGTCTAATAATTCATAAAACTGAATTTACATCATCTTTTCATATACTGGAATCAAATTTGTCTTTTACAATTGGAAACAAAACAACTAACTGAAATTCAAAGTCTAACGCAATGACTAAAAAACAATAAAACTGAAACATAAACTAAACATCAAATTAACATCGCTTCAATCTTCATCAGCCCCAGAATTGGAATTCCTCAACTGATTCTACTAGTTTAGCTGACCTCGACTGGTATTTACTTGACTGCAACCTTCCTCAACCGACCTCACTTAGTTTAGCTTGCACTCGACTGATTCGTCCTCAACTGATATTACTCAACTGGTCTATTTCAGTTTAGTTGGTACTCAACTGATCTGTACCCAACTAATCTATTCAACTAGTGTACATCAGTTTAGTTAGTACCCAACCGATTTCTTCTCAACTGAGTTACTCAATTGACTTTTATTAGTTTACCTTGTATTCAATTGATTTGCACCCAACTGATTTCACTACAAGAAAAAAGGCTAAAGACAACGATTTTAAATCGTTGTCGTATGCCTTTTAAAACTGTTGTTAAAGGTTGTATTGTTAAAGAGGTATTCAAAGACAACGGTTAAAAACAGTTGTCTTTTAAAAACGTTGTCTTTTTTAGATAAAAAACAAAAAATTAAAATTAAAATAAATACACAATTTTTTAGTATTATAAATAATTTAAAATACAAAATTCGAAAATAAAATTTAATATACAATTTCCAACATTCTAAAATAATATTTACAATATTCTAAAAAAATTTCATAAACAACAAACATTCGAAAATAATATTTACAAGGTCTGCTTCAACATAGCAAAATGTAGGTAATGACACCAATACTCCAAATATCAGCTTCCACGCTCTAAGATCTATGAAGAACTTCTGGTGCCATATAATTTTCTCAACTGAAATTTCTGTGATTGAATTTTCTCAACTGAAATTTTCGACTACTAAAATTACTCAACTGAAATTTTCGATGACTGAAATTACTCGACTGAAATATTTGAAACTGAAATTATGCAACTTAAAATTTTCTACCAGTTTAGTTCGTTTCAGTTGTCAGGTTTTCTCTTTGTTCTTTAGATTTATTTGTTTACTCACTAAGGTCTATATACTTAACTGATTCAACACTTCCATAAGTTTCAGTTATACTTTCAAATATTGATTTCAGTTAGGCTATTAAATACTCAGTTCTCTACTATTTTCGAATATGGGCTCCCCTAAGTTTGTGAAGCCTGGTTCTCTCTGATACCACTTAAATGTCATGTCCCGAAACTGGAGTTAACTGACAACAGCGTTGTTCTCAAAAATTAATTCGAAAACATGCAACAATCTAGATTTCATAAACTCAAAGTATAATAATTCATAAAACTGAAATTACATCGTCTTTCCAACTGGAATCAAATTGGTCTTTTATAATTGGAAACGAAAAAACTAACTGAAATTCAAAATTTAAAGCAACGCTAAAAAAATAATAAAACTTAAAAAAACTAAACATCAAACATCACTTCAAACTTCACCTGCCCTAGAACTGGTTCTACTCGTCATCCTCTAACTCTTCTTTGTTCTTATCTGAAAGAGTGTTTTGGTGGGTGGGTGATATAGTTGTTACTCAGTAAGTGAGAGAAATCTTCAAGCATTATTTAAAATCATTTTAACAGAATTTATTACATATAAAACATCATAACAAAGTACTAAGACAGAAACATATCTTTTCAGAAATTTCAGAGAATGAACCAAATCACTTATAAAGTTTGTGGCTAACTGATATCAATCCCTTATATGATATTCTTCTAAAGGGTGAGACCAGAGATTCAGAGTTCAGAGAGTCAGAATATATAGTCCTACCATTAGTTCATAATCTTTGGTACACCAGAAAATCACAGAGTGCATATTCATGCAATAATTTGTATATTTACATGCTAGAAATCCGAAAAACAGAATAGTAATATTTTAATACAAAACGCCCACTTACCGTAATTTGCTAAATAAATATTTCGGTTGTTCTTGCAAAATTCTACACTTGCTCAGCTGATCGCTCAACTGGACTGCTCAATTGAAATTCTTCTGCTAAACTGAATTATCTCACTCGAATTTTATGTGTTTTTGCTCAGAATTTCGTGTAATTAGAAATCAGAGTGCTATTTATAGTCAAAATTTTGAATGTTAGGCTCCCCATTTATTGCCATGATTTCGAGTTAATGTGTCAGTTACAAATCTGGAGCAGCAGCTGTAACTCTACTGGATAGTCTGCTGAACTTAGCTCAACTGAATTTGAGCTCGACTGAATTTCGGCAACTTATTTTTGGGACCTCAACTGAATTTAGTCTTCGAATGAATTTCGGACCTCAATTGAATTTCGGGTTCTCATAATTTTGGTAAATAAGAAAATATCTAATGCCTAAGAAAAGATAATATCGTATAAAATGACAAATTTGCCTAATAATTTTGGTTTTATTGTGAATTAAGTTATGATATAATCGTAATTTTATCTTAAATTTTTCTTAATTGATAGTTAGTTAATTTAAAAGTATCTAGTTTTAAGATAAAAATAATAGTAAGATAAAGAGATATATTATTATTATTATTATTATTATTATTATTATTATTATATATATATATATATATATTTTATTATCCGATAGTTTCATTATCTTATCCAAACTATTTTTTATATTATCTTTGTGCTGTCAGGCTATAAAAATAAAAAACCTTTATAAAAGTTTTTGTGGAAGATATATAAAACCTTTGAATTGTAATAATTAAGTATTTTTAATTCTTATGTAATTCCTTAATTGGCTAAGACAATACTTTCGTTATTTTTAAGGTAAAAGTATAATTATCATTCGTCACCAAATAAGGTTTTCAAATGTGTAGGGATTTCTACCCTTTATTTATCAACACTTTTTCAAACTAAGGCAATAATTTATAGCTCAAAAGAGTGAAGACTCGCGACGAATCCTCACACACAGAATTGTTCAAGTAAATACGAGATTTTCTCTAGCAGCACAAGCGATAATTAGCCAAGTTAGGGTTCTATTTGAATATGTATTTTAAAAATATTTATAGTATTTTATAAATGAAATAATTTAAATTCTGAGTTTGGGGAATTCAGGAGTTCTAGAACGGTTCAGCTCTGCCCAGAAGTATTACGTCACTGACTATAATTTTGATTCCTAAATGTGTTGAAGCACAGAATTAGATAGATTTTAGGCCTATCAATCTGTGTAATGTGAGCAATAAGATCATTACTAAAATCATCCGCCACCATCTTCTGCCTATTCTGGCTCGGATTATTTCTCCGTCTCAGAGTGGTTTCATCTCAGGCAGATTAATCTCTGACAATATTTCAATGGCTCAGGTATTAGAAGAATACATGTGTTTAGTATGCTTACGTGTCCAATTTCATTGTTATAAATAGGCATGAGTTCATTGTAAATCTCCTGAAGAAAATATTCAATATACTAATTTTGGTTCTAGTTTCTTAGCTCAACAATGGAGTTTGCAATATTCTTCTAATATGGTATCAGAGAAGCTAATTCAATAATGCTCCGATTGTTCTGAACATTGAAGATTCTCAATTCAATTTCAATTCATTCAACAATGGCGAGAGGAGGTGGAGGAAATCAAGTTCCAAATCCAAATTCGATGATTCACACAATTCCAGAGGATTCGAGCAGTCCATTTTTCTTCCAAAATGAAGATCATCCTGGTTTGACTCTCGTAGCTCATATCCTTGTAGGATCGAACTATAATACTTGGAGTCGCGCCATGATTATGGCGTTAACAGCGAAGAACAAGCTCGGGTTTATTGATTCTTCAATTCAGTGTCCGCGATCCGATGACTTATTGTGTGGATCTTGGATTCGATGCAACAATATGGTGGTGTCTTTGCTTTTGAATTCTATAGCTCGGGAAACTGTAGAGAGCCTTATGTATATGTCAACTGCAAGTGAGATTTGCGGATCTTCGTGATAGGTTTCATCAAAGTAATGCTCCGCGAATTTATCAGATTAAGAAGTTCCTCAGTGAATTACAGCAAGGATGAATGGATGTTAGCTCCTACTATACGAAATTGCGAACGCTCTGGGATGAATTACGAGACTACCAACCTGCTTCAGTTTGTAATTGTCGTTCGATGAAGGAATGGGCGAATTATCACAATCAAGAATGTGTAATGCATTTTCTTATGGGATTAAATTAGTCATATGCTCAGATTCGTGCACAGATCCTGATGTCCGAACCTTTGCTTGCTATTGCGAAGGTATTTTCTCTCGTGGTACAAGAAGAAAGACAGAGATCTATACATTGTGGTGTTCCTAAGAAGAGTTTTGATTCATCATTTGGTATTCACTCTGCAAGTTCACTAGTTGCTACTGTTAATGTAGATCACGAAGCACTCCTATGGATGTTAATCTTAAACTCACATAAGATAATGGAGAACTGGTTGCTGATTCTTCTTCGTATAGGAGATTGATTAGGAGACTCTTATATCTCACCATCACACGACCTGATTTGGCTTTTGCAGTGAATAAACTCAGTCAATATGTCTCTATGCCTTGTGTACCTCATATGGAGGCAGCTCTTAATGTACTCAGATACGTCAAAGGAACGATTGATCAAGGATTATTGTACAAGTCTAACTCAGATTTGTAACTTCAGTTTTTCTGAGATGCGGATTGGGGTGCATGTTTGGACTCTTGACGTTCTGTTACAAGATTTTGTGTATTTCTTGGAGAGTCCATGATCTCCTGACGTGCCAAGAAGCAACAAACAATTTCTAAGTCATTTGCTGAAGCAGAATACCGATCAATGGCATCGTCCGTATGTGAGATATTATGGGTGCGTTCCTTCTTACAGATCTTGGGGTCACTCGTGATAAACCAGCAATTTTGTTCTGCAATAATCAAGCTGCTATACATATAGCATCTAACCCCGTGTTTCACGAGAGAACCAAACATATTGACATTGATTGTCACATTGTGCGAGAAAAGGTTCAGGCAAGGATCGTCAAGATCATGCACGTTTCTTCGGAGTCGCAATTGGCTGATTTGAAATATTAATAATAAAAAGTTTCGAATCATCTAGGGTCAACCCAACCCAATTAATTTTTCGTGTTAGCTTTCGGGTTCAACCCGATTTAACCTGAAGCCAAAACCCCTAACCCTAACCTGATATTTTTCGAGTCGGTTCGTGTCGTGTTGGTGGGTTGTGTTCATTTTTGGCCGCCCTAATTGATCATATATAAATCTTCAAAATTTAATAATATATTAACATTTATCACAAAACCAATATATATAAGACAAATTAACTCAAACTTATATCCAAAAATATTACTAAAATGAAAGAACTAAAAAAACACGAAGAGATAATCATAGAAACAAAATGACAAATTTTATAAAAACTCGAGAATTAAACTTATATTTTGATTAAAATGTTAAAATTTACTATAATCTTAAATATTGTGTTTTTCTTCTTGCATTGCCCACTCAATTTAAGAGCCTACGAACAAAAGGTTAGTTCTATGTTTTAAAAAATATATAATTTTTTTTATAAATTCTTTGCTGCATATAAAATTAATATGGTATTCATTCAAAAAAAATTAGATTAATATGATATATATTTTTAAATATATATATATACTAGAAAACGTGTACGTGCGTTGCACGTGGGGAACATACGATAGATTAATTAAAATAAAAAAAACTAAAACAAAACTCGAGTAAGACAGTCTCACGAGTCAAGTTTGTGAGATTGATCTTTTACCATGTTTTATTAAAGTAATTTATAAATGTAAATCACAAGAAAACATTGGTTGAAAGAAATGATTGCAAATTAGAAAATTAGAAACTCTAAAAAGATCATATCAAAATGATATTTTATTGTGTTTTATTTATGTAATTTATAAATAAAAATCACAATAAAATGTTGATTGCAAAACATTTTAATTTAAACACATAAGTTAAAATAGACGTGAGATTTTCATGCTTAAGTGCAACGTAGTTTCTTGAGATCTGTCTATATTTGAGTGCTCTAACCATATTAGCGAGGGCTAGCAAAAAACATTGTGTTACTGAGGTCGTAATGAAGCTGTGCTCAGTTGCGAGGCTCTCGATTTTTACGGACTAACGACAGATGAAAGATAGTCCCTAATACTTAATAGTTATTGGGAGAGTCTATTGGATTAATAGAAACTTTAGATTAAAAAAAAAATAGCGATATGTTCACTTATATTTAGGTTGGGACTTTATAGACTTTGTGCTACTGAACAATTTTTTAGAGATGCGTAAGTATTAACTGAGATATCCAGCTTGGTATGTATTTTTATACGTTGGAATATTATTTGTGATATGATGCATATTATCTTGTAATATATATGTATGTCACGTTGAGCCTGATATTCCTTGAGATAGTTAATTGGGTAGGTCGCTCAACTCTTGTTTCTTGTAAACGTGACAAGATGTTTGATCCCTGCTTACCAGAGTAGTCATAATAATTCATGCATTGCATGTAAACATATGCATTAATAGATTATATATGTACGTGACGATTTCACTCACGTTCCTGTTTCTATAACGAATATCACATTCGATGAGATAAATCGCAAGTTATCTATCTAGGGGAAAACAATAAAAAAATTAACATAAAAATAAAAAATTTGACCAATACATGTAAATTAAAAATTTTAAACAACAAAAATTATATCACATTAATTTTTTGACCATATTTTATTTAAGTAGTTTTTAAATACAAACCGAAAAAATTTAGATAGGAATAAAAAATTTAGATATAGGAAATCAAATCATATGATGTAGTTGATATTTTTATTTAGATATATAATTTAAACATATAATTTTTGGTTAATGACCATAAGTAGAATAAGACTAATAACAAATTAGAAGCTCTGAAAAAATGAATATAACTTTTATTAAACATATAATTTGTGGTTAATTTTCGAAAGTAGAATAAAGAGATTTTTGAATTATAAGTTATAAGTTGCACATTCAGAGGTTTCTGAGTCATATTTAAGTGTTTCTATTCATATTATCGAGAACCCGCAAGGACCAAGGTGCTACAGGGGTCATCGCAAAATTTTTCTTAAGTTACGGCATTTTCGACTTGTGCAGACTAACGCGGATGAATTTATAATCCCGAATCCCTTTCTTAATTGGGACTTTGGGAGTAGATGTTGGATAAGCATACACTTTTCTTTAGGCTAGGACTATAGACCATGTGTTCCTAAACCAGTTGTTTAGATGTGCATAAGTACTGACTCAGATATCAAGTTGAATGTGCATATTATTTTTTTGCATTGTTATTTTTTGCATTATTAATAGTCATGATGTATATTTTTCCTGTCATGTTATATATGAACATTTGAGTATCATGTTGATGCTGAACCCTTGAGATATTCAGTTGAGTAAGGTCGCTCAACTCTTATTTCTTGTAACCATGTGACACCCACTGAGTACATAGAGCAGCGTATGCAAACTTACCATGACACTTTTAGTCCAAGATCATAGTTAGTATGTGTATTGGATTTTCGGAGCAGCGCACTCATACTGGAGAGAAGATGCCTATAATCTAAGCATGAGTTTCAATGTTTGATCTCTGCTTACCAGAGTAGTCATGCTTCATGTATTGCATGTAAACATGTATACTAATAGATTACATGCATGAAGATTTCACTCAGATCCCTGTTTCTATCACAAACATCAAATTAGATGATACAATTTGCAAATTGTTTAGGAAGTGGATCAATGTTCATTCGATTGCCAAGGCCTAGGAGCAGATGTTACCGATTGTTCTAGTTTAAATCTATTTCTGTTATTTTGTTGTAATTCGATTGAGTTATAATTAATTCTTAAGTTTTCAGTTATCTTTTGTTATTTATATGTTAATATTTTAATAAAGTTAGTTACATGCTTATCAAGTGATTGATTATTGATCCATGTAGGATGACAAGTAAATTAAGAAATTAAAAAAATTATATACAATAAAAAGTATATCATATTAATTTTTTTTGACCATATGTTTTAAATACAAACCGTAAAAATTTAGATAAAAAAAAAATTAGATATAGAAAACCAAGCCACATGATGTAGTAGATATTTTAATTTAGATATATAATTTAAAATATAATTTTTGGTTAATTATCATAAGTAGAATAAGGCTAATTAATAGAAAATTAGAGGCTTTGAAAAAATAAATATAACTTTTTTAAACATATAATTTGTGGTTAATTTTCGAAAGTAGAATAAAGAGATTAGCGAACTATAAGATCTAAAATACAATTCAGAGATTTTCAAGTCATTCAATCTATATTTAAGTGTTTTTATTCATATTATCAAGAGCCAGCAAGGACCAAGATCCTACCGAGGTCATAGAGAAATTGTTCTCAAGTTGCGGCATTTTCGAGTTATGCAGACTAACGACTGATGAAGTTCTAGTCTCGAATTTCTTTCTTAATTTGGACTTTGACAATAGCTATTGGATAAGCACACACTTATCTTTAGGCTAGGTCTTTAGACCCTATGTTCATAAATCAGTTGTTTAGATGTGCATACGTACTGAATGAGATATCAAGCTTAGTTTGCATATTTTTTTTGTTGCATTGTTAATAGTCATATGATGCATGTTTACTATGTCATGTTATATATGAATGTGTGTATCATGTTGAGCCCTGATAACATTTAAGATATTCAGTTGAGTAGGGTCTCTCAACCCTTGTTTCTGATAACCATGCGACAATCACTGGGTAGATAGAGCAACGTGTGCAATCTTACCTGTGACAGTTTTAGTCCAAGAGCATATTTTTTATGTGTAACACCAATTGGATTTTCGGAGCAGCGTGTTGATATTGGGGATGCTTATAATCTAAGCATGAGCTCCAATGTTTAATCTCTTCTTACCAGAGTAGTAATTTTTCATGCATTGCATGTAAACATGTGTACTAATAGATTACGTACATGAGTATTTCACTCACAACCATGTTTCTATCACAAACATCACATTCGACGAGACAACTTGCAAGTTGTACAGGAAGTGGATCAATGTTCATTCGATTACCAAGGCGTAGGAGCATAGGTGACCGATAGTTTTAGTTTAA
This sequence comes from Henckelia pumila, assembly GCF_033568475.1. NCBI lineage: Eukaryota > Viridiplantae > Streptophyta > Magnoliopsida > Lamiales > Gesneriaceae > Henckelia > Henckelia pumila. The sequence continues at coordinate 129,953,911 of NC_133123.1, read as the reverse complement.
ATCTATTTTTGTATTTTGTTGTAAATTGATTGAGTTATATAACTGATTCTTACATTTCAGTTATCTTCCGCTATTTATATATTAATATTTTAATTAAGTTAATTACATGCTTATGAAGTAATTAGTTGTGGATCCGGATCGGTAACAAGTAAATTTAAAATTTTAAAAATTTTAAACAACAAAAAGTATATCACATTATTTTTTTGTCCATATTTTATTTACTTAGTTTTATATACAAACCGTAAAAATTTTGATAGAAATAAAAAAAATAGATATAAAAAAACAAGACGCATGATGTAGTTGATATTTTTTTTTATTTAAATATATGGGTGGTCTTACCAGAGGTAGTAATTTCTCCATTTTTCGATGATCCAACGCGCTAAGGGAATTCATGTTCTCAGTATTAACCACTACCAGTAGATTTAAAAATAATGTATGATAACAAAACCAAACAAATAATGCACAACAATTAATGAAAAAAAACAATTAATAAGAAAATCAATTAATAAGGGTACCAAAGTAAATTCACAATCAAAGTGTATTTTGTTGTAAATTGATTGAGTTATATAACTGATTCTTACATTTCAGTTATCTTCTGCTATTTATATATTAATATTTTAGTTAAGTTAATTACATGCTTATGAAGTGATTATTTGTGTATCCGGGTCGGTAACAAGTAAATTTAAAAATTTTAAACAACAAAAAGTATATCACATTATTTTTTTGACCATATTTTATTTACTTAGTTTTATATACAAACCGTAAAACTTTTGATAGAAATAAAAAAAAATAGATATAAAAAACCAAGCCGCATGATGTAGTTGATATTTTTATTTAAATATATAACTTAAACATATAATTTCTGATCAATGTCAATAAGTATAATAAGGCCAATAAAAAATTAAAAGCTCTGAAAAAAAGTAATATAACTTTTATTAAACATATTATTTGTGGTTAATTTTCGAAAGTAGAATAAATAGTTTAGCGAATTATAAGATCTAAAAATGCACATTTAGAAGTTTCTAAGTCATTCAATCTATATTTAAGTGTTTTTATTCATATTATCGAGAACCAGTAAGGACCAATGTGCTATCGAGGTCATAGCAAAATTGTTCTCAAGTTGCGTTATGTTCTAAAATTATGAAATTAAAAAAATTAAAGAACAAAAAGTATACGCATTAATCTTTTGACCAGATTTTATTTAATTGACTTTTAAATACAAATCTTAAATTTTTTTTAAAAATAAAATTAGATATAAGAAACCAAATCACATGATGTAGTTGATATTTTTATTCATGTATATAGTTTTAAACATATAATTTTTTGTTAATGACAATAATGAAAAAATAACAAACAAACAATACACAATAATGAATGAGAAAATAAAAAAAAACAATTAATAAGTAAAAAAAATTAAAATGGTACCAAAGTAAAAATTATTGGTAGAAAAAAATTATTTAAGAACATAATTTTTAGCTTTATTTTTAAAATAATCAATGAATTTAAAAATAATATATGATAACAAAACCAAACAAATAATCACAACAATTAATGAAAAAAAATTAATAAGAAAAGCAATTAATAAGGGTAACAAAGTAAATTCACAATGAAAGCTACATATTTATAATAGAATAGATAGATTAAATATATAGCTTAAACATATAATTTCTGATTAATGTCAATAAGTATAATAAGGCCAATAGAAAATTAGAAGCTCTTAAAAAAAGTAATATAACTTTTATTAAACATATTATTTGTGGTTAACTTTCGAAAGTAGAATAAATAGTTTAGCGAATTATAAGATCTAAAAATGAACATTTAGAAGTTTCTAAGTCATTCAATCTATATTTAAGTGTTTCTATTCATATTATCGAGAACCGGTAAGGACCAATGTGCTACCGAGATCATAGCAAAATTGTTCTCAAGTTGCGGTATGTTCTAAAATTATTAAATTAAAAAAATTAAACAACAAAAAATATACGCATTGATCTTTTGGCCAGATTTTATTTAATTGACTTTTAAATACAAATCGTAAATTTTTTTTTAAAATAAAATTAGATATAAGAAACCAAATCCATGATGTAGTTGATATTTTTATTTAGGTATATAGTTTTAAACATATAATTTTTTGTTAATGACAATAATGAGAAAATAACAAACAAACAATACACAATAATGAATGAGAAAATAAAAAAAAACAATTAATAAGTAAAAAAAATTAAAAATGATACCAAAGTAAAAATTATTGGTAGATAAAAATTATTTAAGAACATAATTTTTAGCTTTATTTTTAAAATAATCAATGAATTTAAAAATAATGTATGATAGCAAAACCAAACAAATAATGCACAACAATTAATGAAGAAAAAAATTAATAAGAAAAGCAATTAATAAGGGTACCAAAATAAATGAAAGCGAAATCACTCAGCAATATAATGGCCGCAAGTTCAGCTAGCATAACGGAACAAGGCTTATTACTTTTCTTCCCAAATGCCAGCACGGGTTGGCCTAGCTTCGTGATTTCGCACCACCCCCTCTACTGCATAGCTATTTGGATTCCCCATTGTAAGCCGCATCAATGTCTAGCCCGCAGGTGGGTTGGGTGGCGGTGCCGACCAAGTCCTCGGGGAAGGTGATAAAGGGACACTCCTGACCCGCGGACATAAGAGTCGAGCTTCGAGCCTCATGTAACTCACGTAGCACTGCTTCACTCCAGGGGTCTGAACTATGAACCAATTTGAGTCTCTCGGACCATATCGCATAGCCGGCACAGATAACAAATAATTTAAACTCCGTTCTGGTCAGTTTTTCCTTCATCCATATGGCATAGTATCAAGGACATCCAAGCTAGTGCCGGACCTGTTTCAAAAACGACCAGAATCGGGTATCCTTCCAACAAGATTTAATGGCTGGGCATGAGAACAAGGCATGCATGGCTCGTAGAATCGAAACCAAAATAACACAACAGATATGAACTTGAGGTAGGTCCATGATGAGCCATCCAGTTAACCGATGTAGGATTATGTGACAACACTTGCCACCAAAAGATAAGTACGTACCTTCGGGAGAATTAATGAGAGAGCCTTGATAAATTGCCACCAGCTTTTATGGGACGTGTCCGATCATGAGCAGGAGGCTGGTATAACCCAATTGTAGCCTTATATATATCCATCTCTTACCGAGTATTTGCCCTTTGAATCAAATATCCAATACCTGGTAAAATGTCTCAAGATGACGAAAATTCATGAGCCCTCTTAAACCCTTTGGTTTACGAAGGCATTTGAAGGGCGGTCATACCGGACCAAAATACCGAATTTTTGGCATATCGTACCGAAATTTTTTCGATATACAGACATTTTTTTGGTATATCAATTTTTTTTTTGGTATCTATACGGTATCAATATGGATTTTTTTCATACCAAAATTTCGGAATTTCGCTATTGGTATCGGTATGAATATTTTTCGTATCAATATTTTCGTAAGGTATACCTAAAAACCACCCCTACCACCCCGCATTTCCATGATTTCCAGTGTATCCTCTTATGTCCTTCATCTATATCCCACCAAAAGTTTGAGCACTCATAATTCTCTCTCTTAGCAAATTAACTTGGGAATATGGAAGCAAGACATGACATAATTTGGTATAGCCTGAACCATTGATTTTATCAAAGTCTCTTTGCCTCCAACTGAAAAAGTTTTCCCTTTCCAGCCTTGCATCCGTTTGGTCACCCATTCCACAAGATATCGGAATTGAAGAGTTTTATTTCTATTTGAGACATTTTAGTGTGGTGATCATCCGTCTAAATTAAATTATCTCCCAAAAATATTATTTTTTTAAGCCCAAAACTGTTAATTTCTAATAAACTGTTCCTTGTTATATTCCAAAAAATTTGTTCTCAATTATCTCTGATATTTAACACGCACGTTTGCTTGCGTTTGCGTATGCAACCGTTTCTAGTATATAAAAAAAGTTATGGGCTGACATGGGCTTCCACAATCATCCGCTTCTTTTGACAAATTAACGTATAAAAAATAAAAAGAAAGTGATTGGGCTTCCACAATTTAACCCGAAGAAGCTAACTTAGACATAATAACATATTGAGGATAAACTAGAGATTCTTTATATATTCGTGAATCAAGTACGTATTATGTACGTAAATACCAAATAAATTTTATAAAATTATCTATATCTATATTTTTAGTATTTTTTTACTTTTATTTCATTATTATTATTATTATTATTATTATTATTATTATTATTATTATTATTATTATTATTATTATTATTATTATCTCTACTATTTAATAATAGTTGAGAGGCTCTTAAAAACTGCTCTCAAAGGGACAACAACTTTTGTTTCGATTTTACCATCTCCTCTCTTTACTATCCATTATCCCACTAAACCTTCCACTAACTCTAGCTACGAAAAATAAATATAAAAATAACATTTATTTTACACACGCATGAGCGTGTGCATTTGTTGCTAGTTATATATAAAGAATATGCACCTTAGACACCATCTTTTGTTTTACCAAAATTATCCTTATGTGATATATATATTATACTTTTGTTTTGTGATCTTTTGTTTTGTTTTTTAATTTTGACATTTCAAATTACAGGTTAGTCCATCGATAATTTTTACAATTATGATATTACTTTTATTTGAATATAAATCAAATTAATTACAAAAATATTATACAACACGTGCATCAATACACTAGTATCTATTGAACATCAACGCGGCTTCCCAAGACAAATTAATATTAATAAACTTTTTTATTTATTTATTATATACTTTTACTGTTGCTTTATGATTAATATATTCTAGTGACGATATGTTTTAATTCCAAACCTGTTGAATCAAACAAATTTTAAATTAGCTGAGAGGTAAGATTAAATTTTTTTAGTGGGTTATTATACACACAGAAAATGATAAGAGTATTCCTTAAAAAGTATGTATAAAACATAGAAAAAGATAGAGAAAAGTAGCACAATTCATTGTTATTTTATTGGATACTGGATTTAGTTTCGATTTTTTTTAGTTGCATATTCGGGATTCATACATAGTATATATATGTATTAGATTTTTATCTGACAAGAGAGAATATGATTTAATTGATAGGAAAGTTCGAAGAGGATGAAAATGACAAACGGAAATATAATATGTAACTAATTACGCAGTATTTTTATCGAAAGCTTTATAAATTTTTATAATTGTTAGAATTTAGTGATAGTTGTCGTTGTTATTTAATATTGATTTTTGAATTTCTTATTTTGAAAAGGATTTGAATAATGGTTAATGTTACTAATTGTGGTCAAACTTAAGAAATAAATAGAAAAATTCACATAATGATTATTACCTAGACTGTATACTGTCAATCTTTACCCGATTAAAAGAGTAAAGAAAAACAAAATATTGATGCATATTTAAAGAGATTATCTATATATAATAGATTACTAAAATAATTTATTGAAAAAATATAGTAAAAAACTAATCCATATAATGACAAGTTGTTCTATTTTTTTAATGCTTTATTCGAAAATATAATAAAGTGAGAATGTTATTTTTTATCATATATGTTTAAAATTTTGTGATTTTGCTCTGCTATATTGTCAAATTTCAGTTTTAGTCATATATTTTTCAATTTTTGGCAATTTCATCGTTCATCGGAAGTGTTGATGTGACACTGCACACGTCATCACCATGTGCGCCACATCATCGCCATCTTTTGTCATAACGTCATGATAGAACAGAACTAAAATTTCAAAAAGAAAAATAATAAAGATAACATACTAAAATTAAAACCCGTTCTGTACATAAAAGGCCAAAATCGAAAAGAAGTAAACATATGTGACCAAAAATACAGTTTTCTCTATAATAAAAGATGGAAAAAGATATTTAACATGTTAGAACATGTTTATGTAATAAAAAGGGTTAGTTAAAAAAAGTAAAGATACTTGAACAAATTAGTTTTCCATATTTCGGAGTTAAAAATCGAAAAAAATAGTATAGTTTTGAAATGTAAAAAATTAAAGAGAACAAATCAAATAAATGATATTGTTAAATATTATTAGATAGATTAGTTGAACTGATAACTCCATGCTCATCACTAAGAGTGGGGAAAAATACCGAAATACAGAAAAATCGTACCGAAAAAATTACCGAAATTACCGAAAAAATCGGTTTACAGAAAATTTCGATACGACATGATACCGTACTGAAATTTTTGCTATCAGTATGAAATTTTTTTTTTTTTGGTATTTCGGTATATACCGGTATATCGAAAAATAATTTTTTTTAATATATATATGAAAAATTTCGGTATACCAAAAAAAAGTCGGTACCGACTTTTTTGCCGGTATACCGACAATTTTTCGGTATACCATTTTTTTTTAAAATTCGATATCGGTACACGGTATAGATTTTTGCCATACCAAAAGTTCGGTATACCGAAAATTCGGTATATTTTGTATACGGTACGGTATCGGTATGAAAAAATTCCATATCGATTTTTTCGGTACGGTATACGGTATCCGATTTTTGGTACGATATACCGTACTGACCCACCCCTACTCATTACGCACTATTACACCCATGCTATAACGATGTTTATAGTTTCTGAGGGAGGAACCACCAGTAGAATTTTTGTTTGCATACAGTTCCTGAGGGAGGGAACCACTAGTAAAATTTTTGTTTATTATTTCGGATATTATCTGAAGTAACAGACAAATAATTACCGAATTATATGCACATGAATTAAAAAGGTATTTTTTACTTTGCATTAAAACCAAAGTAATAGGTCGATAATTACCGAAGTCTTTGTCCGATCCAAGAAATCCTAACCGGTTCAAATTAACACCTTCTGAGCAACTAAGATTGATTAGCACTAGCTATAGTTATACAATTATGGCTCAAAGAGAACTGTCCCCACAAAATACTATAACAGAGCCACAATGTCTTTTGTTGCAACTTCCATTAAACTTGGAAATCGTGGGCCATAATTTAGATTTGTATAAGACGGGGCAATTCATAGCGGGCGAGCCGGCCCACTAAAAATTCACCGTTTGATGGGTCGATGGCAGGCTGGTCCATCATTTCGACGGCTTGAAAATCCTCAACCCAACCCAGGTGGATAATGGCTTACGGGTTAAGCGGACCGGCCTGTGGATTGACTCATTACAAATAAAAATAAAAATCATTATAAAATTATGGGACGTTTCCTTAGTTTTCTTTAAATAATAATGAGTTAGAAACCAAAATCCGCGTGCTAAAAAATGTGGCATTAAGTTTTGCTTAAAGATTAATTTATTTTATTTGAAAAATTATAAGAAATATATCCACTTTTATTTAATGAAAAAAACACTTAAATGATAGTATTTAATAAATTATTTTCTAAATTAATAAAATAGTTTTTTATGCAAACTCATTTGTGCTCATATTCATCATTTATTATACCAGAATTCAAGTTTTTTGGTGTAGTTTTGAAAAGAATATAAAATACTCTTTTATATATATATATATATATATATATATATATATTACTATTGTATTTGCTGAGCTTGCTTGTTGATAATCAAGTTAATGTTTTTTTAACATATAATAAAGTGAATTTACAGGACAACGAATAGCTGAAATTCAATAGATATATAATTAAAAAAAATTAATAGATGTTTGAGGGCATGTTCCGAGGGTTGGACCATGTTGTTTCCTTCTTCAGGTCCCTGCCTACTCATGCACATCTCTCGATTTAACTCCCGTATAAGTCAATGTGCATCTGACTCATGTAGGATGGGGTCTCCCTCGGGGTCAACAAAAAAATTAATAGATATGCTGAAACAAAATTTTATTAACATCCATTCCTTTCTATCTGGAAAATCTTAAATACAATCAATATTAATAGTTAAGGGAGAAAATATCGAATTTTCGGTATGTCGAGGTTACCGTATTGAAAAAATACCGAATTTTCGGTATATCGAAGATTCCAGTAATGTACGGTAACCCAAAAATTTGGTATCGTAATGGTATGAAATTTGAAAATTTTGGTATATACTGATATATCGATATATACTATATAAAAACTTAAAAATATATAATATTTTTAAACAATAAATTTAAAAATCTTTAAAAATATAAAGTTTTTTCGTTATAAAACGGTATTATCGATATAGTACCGAATTAATCTTGGTATGCCGTAAAATTTAGGTATAATCGGTATACTAGTCATATGTACCGAAAGTTTCGCTATACCGAAATTTTTGATATGATATTGATATAAAATTTTCTTACACCATAATTTTTGATACGGTATATAGTATATATTTTTCGATATGATACGGTATGACATCCCTAAATATATAGGTAGATTGGCGGTAATGAATATTAATTTGTATTATTTCACTTTATATATATATATATATATATATATGCAATATAAAATAAATACTATATAATATAATATTATAATATAATATAATAAATACCATATAGGAAAATTGATTATTCTAGCCCATTTCAAAATTAGAATTTTAAAAATGGCCTTCTTTATTACACATTTTGCATTATGTCTAATATAATTAATAAATCCTAAAATACCCTTTTATTGATAATTTTTAATTTCTTTAAAACTTTTATCCCTTCTTCATTTACTATGTTGAGTTTTCTGAGACCACACATATTCTTTTTTCGTGATTCATCTATATAATTACATAATATTTCTCTATAAGAGATGATTTTAGCATTCTTTCAATTTTATTTAATTTATAATATATTAATTTTTTTAATAATTACGTATATAAATAAACATATTTTAATAAAATTATGAATTGTTAGTTTGAATTATAGTGTGTACGAAATCACCAAGGTTTACCATATATAGCCCATATATCTATGAATATACAGTAATCTAATTATGAAATTAACCATTATTTGTGAAAAAAATGAGTGGAAAAAAATGAAATTCATACAAAAAATGGGATTGATGTGCTTCAAGGCTCCTTATTTATGGGATGAGAGCAGAACGATGCTCTGTACCCTTCCTCCTTACTACGATCAACAATGAAATTGATGAGAGGATAAAATACTTTGAGATGCAACAATGAAATTGATGAGAGGATAAAATACTTTGAGATGCAGAAAGTGTTTGTGATTTGTGAATAGGGTTTAAAATGATATCTTTGTAATTTGATATAATAAAAAGACTATTTTGGCTAAGTAACTTAATTGAAGGCTAAAATTGATTATAATAATATGGTGAAAGTTATTTAAGAAAATCTCCCATAGAGCCCGTATAGGCATATAATCGGGGCTCGTTCGATGCTACCATCGAAGACACTGCCTTAATCCATTAACTGTTCGACACGTGTCCCGTCAAATTTTTCTTATTTTAAAAAAGTTAAAAACCCTGGTTTGACTTGGATTGGGTAGGCTTTTGTTTTGTTTTTTTTTTTTTAAATCTTATACATATTTGAACGCTCGTTCTCTTTCGGGCGCCGAAAAAAAAATCAGTCTCTTTGTTGGTTTGAACCTCCGCCGTCGTTGTGCCGTTGCCTTCCGTTCGAGAGTCTCCATTAATGGTTTAGAACTCCTTTGCATAAAGTTGGCTTCCCTTTTCCCTTTTTCGCTGTTCGTACCAAATTCTTGTTTTCTTTTTTCTTCGTAAGTGATTTTTCCTGGGTAGAAGATGGATCTTCTTGTTTCAGGGGTTGGATTTCTCAAATCCATTATTACACACGATTTATCATAAAATAATTGTGCAGATTATGATAAATTATAAGTGGGATATTGAATTCTCCTATATTTGTACTTTTTGACTTGAGGAATGTTTAATTTAATTAAAAACCATGTTTAGAACTCATATTTGGATGCTCACTTTATTCAAGTTTCTTGATTAACAAATACATTAACAATTCTTGCAATATATTACATAAATCGTTGGACGCACAGTTTATAAAAGTTTTTTTATTAACAAATATATTGGTATTCTTGCAATATATTAAGTTATAAATCGTTTGCAGTAATTTTTCTAATGCATCTGCTTTTCTAGATTGGCTTTCTTTTTAAAGAGAACGTGTTTGCTCGTTTTATTTTGATTTTTTGGATTTATTCATTCGTTGTTTTACTTTTGTTTTGTCTTGGTGCCATGTTTTTATTGGTTTGATCTCCAATTTTGGTGTTACTGCGACTTAAATATGTTATAATTGTATGGAATCGACGATCTTCCTAATTTTTGTATTAATTATTTATGATGACGCTAAAACTTCTGTGTGTGTTTATGTAGAAGAATGTCTGCAAATGTTGATGAGTTAAAAATTCAGTGGGCCGGGTATTGGACTTGGGCTTGGAGAGTCTATATCAATAGCAAAGTTAAAGGGAAATCCAAGTTCAGAGACCGGTTAAAATAAAGTCTCAAAACTGTCCAACAAACTCTATAAAGAGGAAACAGTCGACAGTTGAGAGGGTACAGAGCTAAGAACACAACTTATCAGATTGGAGAGTTTCCTTCAAGAATCGAAAAGGAAGATTACGAGAGGATCAGCTGAAGAACAAGAAAGAACACAAAGAGGGAAGTAAATCTCTGGAAGATTGTTCTGTATTCCTCATCTGAGTAAATCTCTTTGTAATTGTATTTCGAGGCACGCAAAGAAAGACTTGTATCTGGAATTGTTGTTTGAATAAAAGAATACCCTCCCGTGGATGTAGGCTGGTTCATAGCCGAACCACGTAACTCTGTTGTTGATTCTTTTATTGCTTATTGTCTTGATTTTCTGTTAAGTGCTGGTTTTGAGTTGGGATTCCTAAAGATTGGTGTGTTTTGGGTTAAAGATCATCTCGTGAGTTTGTAAAGATTAATTCCTAACAGTGGCGCCGTCTGTGGGAATCTTGGATGCAATGGGATTAATGAAATTCGATATAGAGAAGTTCACGGGTAAGAATGATTTTGCCCTGTGGAGAATTAAGATGAAAGCTATTCTGGTTCAGCAAGGTCTTGGAGAAGCTTTGAAATCAAAGGAGGAGATGTCATCTTTTTTGAATGAGAAGGAAAGGGCTGATGTTCTAGAAAAGGCTCAATGTGCTATCATCTTGTGTCTAGGGGATAAGCCATTGAGGGAAGTTTCCAGAGAACAATCGGCCTGTGCAATGTGGCTTAAACTGGAAAGCATTTACATGACAAAGTCATTAGCAAACAGACTCTATATGAAGCAGCGATTGTACTCTTTTAGATTTCAAGATGGAAAAGGGATTGAGGATCAGATTGAGGAGTTTATCAAGATCCTTGATGATCTTGAAAATGTTGAAGTCAAACTCGAAGATGAGGACAAAGCTCTTATATTACTCAATGCTCTACCTAAGTCTTATGAAAACTTCAAGGATGCCATGTTGTATGGCAGAGACCAATCCATATCCCTGGATGAAGTCCAGTCAGCAATTCAGTCGAAGGAATTGCAAAGAAAGATCCAAGCAAATGGTGAGTCTCTAAGTGAAAGCTTGAATATAAGGGGTAGGCCAGAAAAGAGGGTTCAAAGTTCATATAAATCCAGAGCTCGTAAGAGCAAAACGAAGTACAAGTGTTTCATATGCCACAAAGAAGGACATTTTAAAAGAGACTGTCCTGAAAAGAAGAAGAGGTTCTTTGACAAACCTAAAGATGGTGCAGGGGCTGCTGTTGTAACTGATGGTTATGACAGTGCAGAGGCTCTTGTCATGACTGACAATGATATGAAAAATGTCTGGATCCTAGACTCGGGTTGCACTTATCATATGTGTCCAACCAAGGGCTGGTTTGAGGAACTAAGTGAATCAGATCAAGGAATGGTGTTGCTGGGAAATGATAAATCCTGCCTGGTCAAAGGAGTTGGTACTGTCAGATTACAGATGGATAATGGTGAGGAAAGGATACTAAAAGATGTAAGATATGTTCCTGAATTAAAGAGAAATCTAATCTCTTTAGGAACCCTGGAATCAGGAGGATATAGTTTCAAATCTGAAAATGGAATAATCAAGGTTTCCAGGGGTGCTCTTGTAGTGATGAAGGGGCAGAGAAAAAACTCATTATACATCCTACAAGCAAAGACAGTCATTGGAGGGTCAGCTCTTATTCATCAAATGCAAGCAAGATCTAACCTATGGCATATGAGGCTTGGTCATGCAAGTGAGAAGGCATTGATGGAACTATCAAAACAAGGTCTACTCTGTGGTGATGAGGTGAAAGGTCTTGATTTTTGTGATTACTGTGTTCTAGGAAAAGCAAAGAGGGTAAAGTTTGAAAAAGGAAAACATACATCTTCCAAACCACTGGAATACATACACTCTGATCTATGGGGCCCTTCGAAAACTCTCACACATGGAGGCAGTAGATACTTTATATCCATCATTGATGACCATACAAGAAGGGTCTGGACTTATCTGCTCAAGTCAAAGGATGAAGCTGCTCTAAAGTTCAAAGAATGGTTGGTGAACATGGAAAATAAAACAGAATATAAAGTGAAGTATTTGAGGACAGACAATGGTTTGGAATTTCTCTCAAAAGAGTTCAAAGATCTGTGCAGCAAGAAGGGCATCACAAGACATTTTTCTGTGCCACATACCCCACAACAAAATGGAGTGGCTGAGAGAATGAACCGTACCCTGTTGGAAAGAATAAGGTGTTTACTATTGAATGCTGGATTACCAAAAACTTTCTGGGGTGAAGCTCTTGCAACAGCAACCTATCTTATCAACAGGTGCCCTGCAAGTGGTTTAAGTCAAATGACTCCTATGGAAGCTTGGAATGGAGTTCCAGCTGATTACTCTCACCTTAGAGTGTTTGGTTGCTTAGCCTATGCACATACAAAGCAAGATAAGCTGGAACCAAGAGCTCTAAAGTGTATTTTCATAGGATATCCAGAAGGCGTGAAGGGATTTAAAGTCTGGAATCTAGAGGCTACTGGTCCGAGATGTTTTAATTCAAGGGATGTGACTTTTGATGAGTCAAGGATGGGATACAATCTTAAAAGGGCAGAACTTAAGGTTGCAGAAGGAAACCAAGGGGTATCACAAGTTGAGGTGGAGCTTCCTGAGGTAGAAAAACCTATAACAACTGATCAACAGATTACAGAAACTCAGGAAATAACTCAAGGCAGTGATAAAACTCAGGGTACAGATCAACCAAAATCTTATAGGTTGGCCAGAGATAGGCAAAGAAGGGAGATAAAACCTCCTATAAGATTTGCAGATGCTGATATAGTCTCCTATGCACTAAGTACTGCCGAAAAGATTGAGTTTGATGAACCCTCCTCATTCAAGGAAGCTATGATCAGCAAGCACAAAAGAAACTGGCAGTTGGCTATGAATGAGGAACTTGATTCACTACACAAGAACAACACTTGGAAACTAGTAGAAAGGCCAAAAGATAAAAGAGTTCTGGGCTGTAAGTGGATTTATAAGGTTAAGGAAGATGCTACCTCTGAAAGCAAACTTAAGTTTAAGGCAAGAGTGGTAGCAAAAGGCTACTCACAACTTGAAGGGATTGACTACAGTGAGATCTTCTCACCGGTTGTGAAGCATAGCTCAATAAGACTTATATTGGCTATAGTCACACAACTGGATTGGGAGTTAGAACAACTTGATGTGAAGACAGCTTTTCTCCATGGTGACCTAGAGGAACAAATTTTAATGGAACCACCTGAAGGTTATTTGGATAGAAAAGAGAAGAATCAAGTCTGTAAACTTCAGAAATCTCTCTATGGATTGAAGCAAAGCCCTAGACAATGGTATTTGAAGTTTGATGAATTCATGAAGAAGATAAACTTCAAGAGGAGCTGCTATGACAGTTGTGTGTACCTTAAACAGCAAGAAGATCTCAGTTTTACCTATTTGCTCCTTTATGTGGATGACATGCTCATAGCAAGTAAGAGTAAAGCTGATATTGAAAAACTAAAGAATGAACTCAGCTCAGAATTTGATATGAAAAATCTTGGAGAAGCAAGGAAGATTTTAGGCATGGAGATACATAGAAACAGACAGAAGAAGAATCTGTTTTTGAATCAAAGTTCATATCTAAGAAAAGTACTGCAGAAGTTTAATATGCATGAATCTAAGCCAGTAACAACTCCACTTGGTCAACAATTCAAGCTGTCATCAAACCAATCTCCAGAAGGTTTTGATGAAAAGGAATCTATGGCCTCAATTCCTTATGCAAGTGGAGTTGGAAGCATTATGTATGCTATGATTTGCAGTAGACCAGATTTAGGTCATGCCATGAGTGTAGTATCAAGATTCATGGCAAATCCTGGAAGACCTCATTGGGATGCTCTGAAATGGACACTGAGATATTTAAAGGGATCAGTTAACATGGGACTGCTATTTCAGAAAAGGGAAATTCACTCTAAATTTCTGGAGGGTTTTGTTGATGCAGATTATGCTGGAAATCTTGATACAAGGAAGTCACTTACTGGACTTATATTCACGGCCTATGGAACTGCTATAAGCTGGAAGTCAGTACAACAACCTGTTGTTGCTTTATCCACTACAGAAGCAGAATATATAGCAGTAACAGAGGGAATCAAAGAAGCACTGTGGTTGAAAGGGCTGATAACTGAACTTGGTTTTAAACAAGAAATGATTGAAGTCCATTGTGATAATCAAAGTGCCATTCACCTATCTAAACACCAAATGTTTCATGAAAGGTCGAAACATATTGATGTTAAGCTTCATTTTGTAAGGGATGTCATTGCAAGTGGAGATGTCAAGGTGGTAAAGATTAGTACTGAGGAGAATCCATCTGATGCGCTTACAAAATCATTACCTCAATCTAAGTTTAAGCTATGTCTGAACTTAATTGGGGTAATAAACATAGATGCTGCATGATTAGCAGGAAATGTGGAGGGTATACAACATGACAGACAAGGTGGAGATTTGTAGAAGAATGTCTGCAAATGTTGATGAGTTAAAAATTCAGTGGGCCGGGTATTGGACTTGGGCTTGGAGAGTCTATATCAATAGCAAAGTTAAAGGGAAATCCAAGTTCAGAGACCGGTTAAAATAAAGTCTCAAAACTGTCCAACAAACTCTATAAAGAGGAAACAGTCGACAGTTGAGAGGGTACAGAGCTAAGAACACAACTTATCAGATTGGAGAGTTTCCTTCAAGAATCGAAAAGGAAGATTACGAGAGGATCAGCTGAAGAACAAGAAAGAACACAAAGAGGGAAGTAAATCTCTGGAAGATTGTTCTGTATTCCTCATCTGAGTAAATCTCTTTGTAATTGTATTTCGAGGCACGCAAAGAAAGACTTGTATCTGGAATTGTTGTTTGAATAAAAGAATACCCTCCCGTGGATGTAGGCTGGTTCATAGCCGAACCACGTAACTCTGTTGTTGATTCTTTTATTGCTTATTGTCTTGATTTTCTGTTAAGTGCTGGTTTTGAGTTGGGATTCCTAAAGATTGGTGTGTTTTGGGTTAAAGATCATCTCGTGAGTTTGTAAAGATTAATTCCTAACAGTTTATTATTTATACCTGAATATATAAATGTTAATTATATAATTTACTTGATTATCTGAGCAAACATGAATGCAACTATGGCATGGTCTTCTTTTGTTTCTGTTCTTGAGATATTTTTGTTAGCAACATTTTCTGGATTTTGGTTTCGGTAGTTACTGTATGTTTATAGAGCTTGTAATCAATTGTGTACTTTCCTCTCATTAATTAGAAGCGAAATTAATTCCATATTCCGCTTCCAACGAAAGTTGACAACTTGACATTGACTTAAAGCAGTAACAATTTCTATGATGTTAAAGTATTTTATTTTCATTATCTATTTTGATAAATTGAATTTTGGAGTTTTTTGAATTTTTCATTTTAATGTAGGGAAAGAACATATATTGTTTTTGTTGAAAAAAAAAAATTGGTGCTCAGAAGCATTGGGAAAAGGCTCATGTATTTAGCGCGGCTTGCTACAAGGGATATCGTAGTAAAGAAGAGACACTAAAAGCATTGGATGAATATCTAGAGAAACATTTGTTGTTGCTATGTGCAACTCTACTGGGAACAAATGTTCAAGTTCAACGTTTGCAAGTTCGAGCAAGAAACCAATCCAAAAATGGATTAAAATAGAACCCCTACAATCTAGTAATATGATAATTATAATTGTTATTGCTATTGATATGTTGTCTTATTTGATGTAACTTAATAGTTTAAGTTGAACTGTGTCTGCTTAATGTATTATTGAGATGTTTGTTTGAATGTGAAACATTAGCTATCATTGGTTAATGTGTCATGGAGATGATTGTTTATTCTTAATGCGTAACTTGACTGCTCAATTTAGTGAATATTCTCATATTTAAATCATTAGTAATCATCATACAGGAACATGATTGAGTCTTGATATTTCTACTTGAATTGGTATCCCAAATTTATAATGATTAAGTAATTAAAGATGGCATTATGCACATGGCAATTGCATTAGGATTTGAAGTAAAAAAGAACCATTTAACTTATTCCAAACATTTGGATGAAGTATTAACATTTCTTTAAATTTTGTGTCACTCTATTTTTGCAAGCATTTGGACATATTCCAGTCAGTATATATGTATATATATAGTTCTAGTTTGGTAATCAAGTTCATGCTTCCATTAAAGGCATCATGGCAGCACATTTAACAAAACCTTGGCGTGAAATGTTTAAAACATAACTAAAAATTGTATCAAAGACCGTCATTCAATTGCAAATGCAGTGACATATCTACGAAAGCTAGCATCGTTTCTACAACACCACACAAAAACAGTACCAAAAGCATCAATCACAATAACACCAAAATAAAAATAACAAAAATCGGCAGCAACATATCCACAAAAGCAAGATGCAGCAGCATATCCACGAAAGCTAGCATCATCCACAACAGAAGCAGAAGACCATCATTGAAATCTGATCAATTTTGTGGCATAGATAAATCACAGTCTCCATATTGCACTTTTGAAATCTGATCAATTTCAGCTTCTTCTACGTCAACTCTTCAAGTGATGGTAACAATCTTCCATTTTCAATCAAGAAATCAATCCATTTTCTGAAATCATACAAAAATAAAAGCATAAGAACAAATTGAACAAAAACTTAACTTTCAGATCTGAAACCAGTAAGGACCATAAAGCAAGCATTTGGTGGCGGTATAGAATATAACTCAAAATTTACTAGTGTTTTACGCAAACTGTGTTAGGTGGCGGTAGGTGGAAGCTGGGAATATATATTAAATGCTTTGCATTTAATTTGACGCGGTTTCTTCCTCCTATAAATTGGCTTCCATTCCTTCAGTTTTTATTATCCCATTTTTCTCTTCTTTTGTATTAACAAAGAGAGAAGAAAATAAAGAGAGAGAAAAAAAGAGAGTTTTTTTTTTTTTCGAAGATCTCTTGTGAGTTAGAGAATTATTTCTCGGTAATACTCGGGGTTTGGGTGTGGTGAGATATAGTGTTTTGTATACACTTGTAATATTTCTTCGGTTATAAATATTACAGCAGCTCCGTGGACGTATCCTATATTGGGTGAACCACGTAAATCTTGGTGTCCTTGTTGATTGTTTTTATTCCGCAATTATTATCGTCATGATCGTTCCGGCTTAATCCATAACAACTGGTATCAAAGCTGTTACGGTGTTCGGGAGCCTTGGTGAAAAATTTCTTAAAATTCTGAGTATGCTCTGTGGTTGCAGATTTGTCTGATCTTCCACATCAGAAAAGATTTTTTGAAATTTTATTAAGGCAGGTGAAGCGATGGCCGAAAATGACGGATCGGGACCGGGACCGGGAATCAATAAGTTCGACGGTACAGATTTCACGTTCTGGCGGTTACAGATTAAAGATTATCTGTATAGCAAGAAACTACATCAACCTCTATCCGGGGTGAAGCCAGAAAAGATGGAGGATGATGAGTGGGAGCTTCTTGACCGACAAGTGTTAGGGGTAATACGATTGACCCTAACAAAGAACGTGACCCACAACGTGACTGAGGCAAAAACCACGGAGGAGATGATGTCCATTTTGTCGGACATGTATGAGAAGCCATCTGCAAAGAATAAAGTGTTCCTCATGAAAAAGTTATTCAACTTAAAGATGGAGGAAGGTGCTTCGGTGGCAGCACACATCAATGAATTCAACACGATTGTTTCCCAACTAACATCGGTTGAAATTAAATTTGATGATGAAATTCGAGCATTTATTCTATTGGCGTCTTTGCCAAATGCTTGGGAGCCGATGCAGGCAGCGGTTAGCAATCTGCTGGAAAGGGAAAGTTATAATTCAACGATGTCAGAGATCGAATCCTTGGTGAAGAAGTTCGCAGGAGGGATTCGGGAGAAGCAACATCATCGAGATCTGCCCTAAATCTTGAAAACAGAAGTAGGGGCAGGAGTAGCGAAAAAGGTTCTAACCGATGGCGTGGCAGATCCAAATCAAGAACTGGAAAAAAAAATAACTTTGAAAAGAAATTGAAGTGCTGAAGCTGTGGTGAAACTGGTCACATGAAAAAAGACTGCATATCACCCAAAAATAATGCAAATGCTGTTACTGAGGATGTACATGATGCCTTAGTACTATCCATGGAAAGCCCGGTTGATTCATGGGTAATGGATTCGGGAGCTTCATTTCACACCACCGGTGATCATGAGGTATTCAATAATTACACTGCTGGTAATTACGGAAAAGTTTTCTTGGCAGATGAAAAACCGTTGGAAATAGCTGGTACAGGTGATATCAGTTTGAAAATGTCAAACGGATCCATCTGGAAGCTCAACAAAGTGAGGCATGTACCAAAGTTAACCCGGAATCTCATCTCAGTGGGACAGCTCGATGACGAAGGCCATAAAGTGACCTTTGGTGATGGCTCTTGGAAAGTGAGCAAAGGAGCCATGATTGTTGCTCGAGGAACGAAAACTGAAACCCTCTACATGACTTCCAGTTGCAGAGACATGTTAGCAGCTGTGAATGCTGGAGCTAACTCAAATCTATGGCACTGTAGACTTGGACATATGAGTGAGAAAGGAATGAAGATGCTCATGTCAAAAGGGAAACTACCGGAGTTAAAAACTGTCGAATACAAACTGTGTGAAAGTTGTATTCTTGGAAAGCAGAAAATGGTGAGCTTTTCGAAAGGCGATAGAGAACCAAAAGCAGCAAAGCTGGAGCTGGTTCATACTGACGTGTGGGGGCCATCTCCTGTGACATCCTGTAGTGACCCAACCCGGATCCACTACCTAATCAGAAATGTAGTAAAAGCGCACGCAATAAAAGCTTAAAGCGTAAAGAGCGGATAATTAAAATACAACAAATCCAATCGGCAGAATACAACCGACGCTGTCACAAGTATAAATACTGTTATACAATCAAATCGAAGGTTCAGGGTAAATAAATCCCTACCCTCTACAACCTTGGACTCTCCAAAGCTCAATCCTGCTGGGAGCCGCCTCAACCGTCCAGCCTGAAACCTGCCCCGCCACAAGGTACACAATACCCAAACACAGGGGCGTGAGCTATAACGCTCAATACGAAGCAATGATATAATTACAAATATTCGCACACAGATGATTTAAAACCCAAGTGAAAACACTTGCTCATGGCGCTGGGAATATACAGCACCGGCTAGAGAGCTACTCCGCGGGGTACTCGTATATTCCATATCAGGGCTGAGCCAACCCCATCCTGACCCAAATCCAAAACAAGATACAAGTCCCATATGGAAACTGTCATACCTGACTCGAGTCCAAAATGAGATCATCGTTCCCTATGGAGACTGTCAATGACTCACATCTCTCCGGATGCAGTCACACGTAAAATCATGTATGTGCTAAGGCGGTAAAACATGCTAAAATATGATAAAACATATAACACATACTCATGCAACATATAAGCAAATATATCATGCCGGCTATCTCGGTCAGTACTTACGTACCTCTAACACTGCTGGTCAACTCCTAGCACACCCGTCTAGGTCCAAAGCCTACAAGTCTGCTCTACTGCGTCTACACATGCAAAAGTCCATGCATCACTATAAACGCTCTAAAAGCCTTAACTAAGCTATTGTATACTCTTAAATATTTTTAGGATGCCAAAGCTATACATGCGTCCGTCGTCAGCCCGCTGGTGTAGAATCGCCTCAAAACTTAGGCACACCTCCGCTACGACGCCGGGATCGCTAGGCAACTTCCGGATTCCCAATAGGATGCCTAGAACTCCGTAGATCTAAGTAAGAAGGTTCGAAAACCAGAGGAAAGGAGGGGAAATCGGTGCACAGAATGAGGGCTCGGACCCCTTATTTATAGGCGACGTTCGGAACCTCCGAACCCAGTTCGGAATGTCCGATCACGATCGGAACTTCCGATCGCCCCTTCGGAGCTTCCGATCGCCCGATATTACGTCAGCCATGATGTCACCTTGCTGACGTAACCGATGATGTGTACGCTGAGTCCGATCGGAGCTTTTGATCTTGCCGACGGAGCTTCCGATCTTGATCGGAGCCTCCGATCCTGGCACGGAGCTTCCGATCCACTTCGGATCCTCCGAACTCCTCTTCGGATCGTCCGATCCTGTTGAACCAATTCAACTAGTTCGAGTGCTCTGAATCCATTTCTGAAATCCGTTATCCCAACAGGAATTTACTTAATCATGTTTTACTTAATCTAAACATGATCACGTGATTAATTACTCATTTAATCACTAATCAGAAATGTGGGTTACTACACATCCCTTGGCGGCTCACGATATTATGTCACATTTATCGATGATTCGAGCAGGAAGGTTTGGGTTTATTTTCTGAAAAATAAATCTGATGTTTACGAGACCTTTAAGAGGTGGAAAGTCATGGTGGAGAATGAGACCAACTTGAAGGTGAAGTGTTTACGGTCTGATAATGGTGGAGAATATGAAGATTTTAAGTTCAAGAAATATTGTGCACTGAACGGGATCAAGATGGAGAAAACCATTCCTGGTACACCTCAAAAAAATGGTGTAGCTTAAAGAATGAACAGGACCCTGAATGAGCGAGCCAGGAGCATGAGATTGCACGCTGGACTGCCGAAATCATTCTGGGCTGATGCAGTTAACACTGCAGCGTATCTGATCAACAGAGGACCTTCGGTACCACTTGATTGTAGAATACCAGAGGAGGTCTGGAGCGGCAAAGGAGTAAACCTTTCGTTCTTGAAAGTGTTTGGTTGTCTCTCATATGTTCACATCGATTCAGCCAACAGAACGAAACTTGATCCGAAATCAAAGAAATGTTTCTTTATTGGTTATGGAGATAATGAGTTTGGTTATCGGTTCTGGGATGACCAAAATCGAAAGATTATTCGGAGCAGAGATGTTATTTTCAATGAGCAAGTTTTGTACAAGGACAAGTCAGACATTTCAGCAGGAGATAAATGTCCCGAAGTCCTGAAGTCAAATGAGGTACCATTGATAGATATTCCTATGAATGAGTCGGAGGATAGTAACCAGGAAGAAGAAACTGCACAAAAAATTGATCCACAAACTCCGATGATTGAACTCAGGATATCGTCAAGAACAATCAGACCACCTCAGAAATACTCCCCTGCACTTCACTATATTTTGCTGACTGATAAAGGTGAACCGGAAACCTTTGAAGAAGCGATGAAAAATGATGATTCAACCAAGTGGGAGTTAGCCATGAAAAATGAGATGGATTCACTGTCATCCAATCAGACATGGGAGATGACAGAACTTTCGGAAGGCAAAAAGGCATGACACAACAAGTGGGTGTACCAGATCAAAGAAGAAGTTGACGGTAGCAAGCGGTACAAGGCGAGACTTGTTGTGAAAGGTTTTCAACAGTGGAAAGGCGTTGATTACACCGAGATTTTCTCTCCAGTGGTGAAACTGACCACTATCAGAACTGTACTTGGATTAGTGGCGAATGAAAACTTACATCTAGAGCAGTTGGATGTAAAGACGACATTTCTTCATGGTGACCTAGATGAAGAAATTTATATGAAGCAGCCACAGGGATTTGAAGTACGAGGGAAGGATAAAATGGTATGCAAACTTCAGAAGAGCTTGTACGGTCTCAAACAAGCTCCAAGACAGTGGTACAAGAAGTTTGACGGATTCATGAATAACAACGGTTTCCTGAGGTGTCAGGCGGATCAAAGTTGTTATGTGAAAAATATTGATGGTTCTTATATCATTCTACTGCTATATGTGGATGACATGTTGATAGCAGGATCTTGTCTGGAGGAGATTGATAAACTCAAGAGAGAGTTATCAAAAGAATTTGCAATGAAGGATTTGGAAACTGCAAAACAAATTCTTGGTATGAGGATCTTGAGAGATAGGATGAACGGAGTCTTGAAGTTATCTCAGGCAGAGTACGTGAAAAAGGTGCTTAGCAAATTCAACATGGATGAAGCTAAACCGGTTAGTACTCCTTTGGCTAGTCATTTCAAACTAACCAAAGCCCAATCACCATCGACGGAGCATGAGCATGCTTATATGAATAAGTTTCCTTATGCATCTGCTGTCGGAAGCCTCATGTATGCAATGGTGTGCACCAGACCAGACATAGCACATGTAGTGGGAGTTGTGAGCAGATTTATGAGCAATCCGGGAAAACAACACTGGGAAGCAGTAAAGTGGATTTTCATATACTTGAAAGGTACTGCTGGTTTATCTCTGTGCTTCAGGAAGACTAATCAGGACTTACAAGGATATGTAGATGCCGACATGGGTGGTGACCTAGATGGCAGAAAGAGTACTACTGGATATGTGTTCACATTGGGTGGTACGGCTGTAAGTTGGGTGTCCAAGTTGCAAAAGATTGTTGCACTTTCGACTACTGAAGCTGAGTATGTTGCAGTGACAGAAGCTAGCAAGGAGATGATATGGTTGAGATCATTCTTTGAGGAGTTGGGTCAGAAGCTTGAGGATAACACATTATACTGTGACAGTCAGAGTGCTATTCATTTGGCAAAGAATCTTGTCTAACATGCTAGGATGAAGCATATACAGGTTCGGTACCATTTCATCAGATCTGTTTTGGAGGATGGAATCTTGATGCTTGAGAAGATTCCTGGAAGTAAAAATCCTGCTGATATGTTCACAAAGGCGGTGACCACTGACAAACTGAAGTTATGCTCGACTTCAGTTGGACTGCAAGCATAAGAGAGAAAGCCCGAGCTGCTGCATTGACTGTGTGAAGCCATGATTGGAATCAAGTCTTCAAGTGGGAGAATTGTTAGGTGGCGGTAGGTGGAAGCTGGGAATATATATTAAATGCTTTGCATTTAATTCGACGCGGTTTCTTCATCCTATAAATTGGCTTCCATTCCTTCAGTTTTTATTATCCCATTCTTCTCTTCTTTTGTATTAACAAAGAGAGAAGAAAATAAAGAGAGAGAAAAAAAGAGAGTAATTTTTTTTCGGAGATCTCTTGTGAGTTAGAGAATTATTTCTCGGTAATACTCGGGGTTTTGGTGTGGTGAGATATAGTATGTTGTATACACTTGTAATATTTCTTCGGTTATAAATATTACAGCAGCTCCGTGGACGTAGCCTATATTGGGTGAACCACGTAAATCTTGGTGTCCTTGTTGATTGTTTTTATTTCGCAATTATTATCGTTAAGATCGTTCCGGCTTAATCCATAACAAACTGCAATGACTAATAATGTAGAATAACATTGATGAAGTTTGTAACTTAGCCCTATTCTTTCTATTGCTAGTCTCAAATGCCTAATGCGAAGTCAGCAGGCAGCAACGAGAAGAAAGATTGGTTGTTGATTATGGTATGCAATTGCAAAGAAACACAAATAAATATTATATGACTTGCTTGACACAATAAAAACCAAATATATTTTCACAAGTTGAGGTGGCAGCAACAAGTAGAAAGTAAAGACCGATAAGAACAGAAATAATAACAAGCAACAAATTAAAATATAACAAAAAAGAAGCCTACTGTCTGCGAAGAGAAACTCCATGGGCAGTGGCGGTAGTCGAACCAACAACACGGTGGTATTTTTTTTCCAATTTTGAAATGTACAATGACATCAACGGAACGATGGAGGCGTCGGCGGAACTACGGGCGACGATGATGGAACTTCTTGTGCGGCCGTTTGAACGAGGAAAGAGAGGTTTTTTATCCCTTCCGTCTCAAATGTGAATTCAAAATGAGCATACAAATCTGATGGGCAAAAAATACACCCGCCCAAAACACAAACCATGGTTGATTTAAATTTAAAAAAAATTGAAAAAGGAAAAACAAAAAAATATGACAGATGTCAAACAATTAATGGATTAAGGCAGTGCCTTCGGTGGTAGCATTGAACGAGCCTATAATCGGGTAGCAAACAAAAAATCATATTGTTTAAATTGTCAATTTTATGAAATGGATCTGATCCAACTCCATCCATTAAAAAAAAGTTAATTTTTTTCTATAAAAATATTATTTTTCACGGCATGTACGAACCGAGTCGGCCATTCAAGGGACACCTACTATATAGAAATTTAGTAAGTCTGTTGTGAGACGGTCTCGCAAATCTTTATCCATGAGACGACTCTATTTTGCCCATATTTTTAATTAAACGTAATACTTTTAAAATCAAAAATAATATTTTTTCATAAGTAATCCAAATAAGAGATCCATCTCATAAAATTGATATATGAGTCCGTCTCATAAAATTGATACATGAGTATGTCTCGAGAGAGGTTTTGTGATAAACATTTATATATATTGCCACGTTACCCTTTTTTAAAAAACTTTATTTTCATATATACCATTTTTTAGCCGTGTTTCCATGCATGCCATATATATAAATACATATATATATATATATAATATTGGGCTATTAATATGGAGTAGGGTGGTCATTTGGATTTTTGCGATTAAATTAATGTTATTTTCAAGGCTAGCTATAAATCACACATCAGGGTCAAACTTTTTTCGTATTCTGGAAATTAATTAATTAATTCCTCAAATATTGGAATACGATAATAGCACGATATATATAACCTTTATATTATATATATACACTGAAAAATTTATAAGAGAGAGTCTCGTAGATCAATTTTGTAAGACGAATTTTCGATTTTATTAGATTCGTGAAAAATAAAATTTTTTGCATAAATTTTTTTTCCCCATAAATCGAATCGAATATGAGATTCGTTGAACAAAATAAAACAATGAAATAATTTCATTAGAGGTTTGTGCTATTTACCGTCTCAAAAGTTGAATATATGGTATCACACACATGTAAATATATGCGTGTAAACCTACCATATAAATATATATGAATTATTTATTAAAATCAACGGCCGTAATTAAGAGTGTCTAATAGGAAGAGAAAGAGCCGTGTCTTGTCAGGCTTCTCTCTCCCACCCACAAATTCTATTTCTACATAAATCTCAGATTTCACAGCAAAAATTATCTTCTACATCGATCTGTATAGATAAACAAATAGTAGTGTATGATTATGAAGGAACGAATTCTTGATTATGTATTGGTGCCATTGGGGTTGATTGCGATGGTGGCTTATCACATCTGGTTGCTCCGCCAGATACTCAGCCGTCCCGCCACCACCGTCGTCGGCATCAACGCCATCAACCGCCGTTTATGGGTTCGAGCAATGATGGAGGTAATTAATTAAGTCTTACAAATCTCTTCTTTATCGTTTCCCATTTAATTAATTATATGCCAATAATTAAATTTGGTTTTATCTGCATGCAATGCAATTAGCAGAAGCAGCCTGCTCTGCTCTGTGTTTCTTTTTTGCATTCACTAATTTAATTGGTTTTATCTATTTATTTATGATTATATAGAAAACACACATGGCAATATCGGCTGGCCACTTTGACCCATTCACATTTCACACAACTAAATACCGTCTTTTTTGTTTTTGGAAAACTTGTTTTATTTTTATTTTTTTACTTCAAAAATACATTCATGGCTAATTAATTAATTTTATACTCCAATTTATTTGTGTTTTTTAACGTTAAAATAAAATGTGATATTAAGCTCTTCTTTTTTCATCTCACCATCTAGTTTTCATATTTAATTTTATCTTTCCAATTCTTTTATCAATTTATCCAATTAATTAATATCATTAAATACTTATATAATTATTTTACTAAAATCTTCATTATATATGGATAAAATGAGAAATATCTTTCTCAAATTTACTTTCTTAAATACATTTTAATACGCCTAAATACTTTCTTAATGTGTGAAAACACACCTGTCTATTCATATGAACCGAATGAAGATTGAAGCATGCACTAATATTATTTAAAGGTGTAGCTGTTGTATTTTTTTTATAAATACATGTTGACATCAATCCCAATTGCTAGTTTTTTAAATATAAACAATTGTATGGAAGCTATATCTATATCTGATTACCTCGAAATATGCACATTTTTTTTTTTTAATGGTTGCAACCTCTAAAAATAAGTGATTACGGAAATTCTTTTCACAAATTTATGAATAGAATTTTCATAATCACTTATTTTTAGAAGTTGCAAACACTGCCTAAATGAACGTGATGTTTTTCCGTTACGATCAATGATTTTAACTCCACTAGGTGCATATCTTATGTTCTAGAGGGTTGAGTCCAATTCTTGAAATAAAATATAATTTTAATTCACATATTATAATAATAATGATGATTAAAAAAAAAAGAAAATCTATCTGTTTTTGATCCTCAGGATCCATCCAAGAACGGGGTTCTATCGGTGCAAACTCTTAGAAACAACATAATGGCATCAACCCTTTTAGCATCGACGGCGATAATGCTCAGCTCCCTGATAGCCGTCCTGATGACCGGAGGCGGCGGTGGCAACCGCCCTATGCAGGTGGTTTACGGGGACCGGAGCGAGCTGGGGTTTTCGATAAAGTTCTTCTCTATATTGGTGTGTTTTCTGGTGGCATTCTTTCTGAACGTTCAGTCAATTAGGTACTATAGCCATGCAAGTATACTCATCAACGTCCCCATTAGCCTGAGCCAAAAAGATTGCAGAAATTGTGCGAGTGCCGAGTACGTGGGAAGTATTGTGAATAGGGGGAGTTATTTTTGGTCATTGGGTTTGCGAGCATTTTACTTCTCATTCCCTCTGTTTTTGTGGATATTTGGGCCCATCCCGATGTTCTTGTGCAGCCTAGTGCTGGTTTTCTTGCTCTATTTTCTCGACGTGACCTTTGATTTCGGGTGCGTCGTCAATGTTTCTGCCACTCCACAAGATGATCAAGAGAACAATATTGCATGTGTGGACGTGGAACTAGCAACTATGTAACTTTTTGATCATTATTAATTATCATCTTATTATTAATTAATCACCACCGATTACTTTTCTATAAATTTCCTCCACCGATTTTCACTTTGTTGTGCTAATTAATAAGATTGCGTACAGCCGACGTGACATTTTTGAGATTTAATAGGTGATTACCACATCATCCGATGCACACATAAGTATACATGGTGGTTGCTCATCATATAAAAACTATATATATATATATATATATATATATATATATATTTATTGCGCTTATTTCTCAGCCTTCTCATTCTCAAAAACACTTGCGAGTTACGACATTGTCTTTAATGAAGCCAAAAATTGATGTAAGAATGAACTCCGTGGGTTGTTATTTGTATCACAAAACAAAGTGTTATGCTAAGGGTTGTCCGACGAAGAAACTCAGACGCTCAAGTCAGTATTTGTCTAATAAAACTTCTAGAGAACTATAGCATGTGACTATATAGAGCGTACCTTAAAAATGAGATGATTTGAGCTATTTATATATATTCGGAGAGTTTTGCGGGTTTAAGCCTCTTGTGGGTTTTTTTTGTAATTTATGAGTTTTGATAAAGTGTCTCAATAAATAATTAAGTATGATTGGTCTCAATTAGGCCGAGCAAATGGGCTTGGGTCCGAGAGACAGTCAAATTGAGTCATAACTCATCACTCTTACAGATAAATTTTGTGAAACGGATCTCAACATTGACCCGACTCATAAAAATTATAATTTTACATTGCAGATACATGGGTTTCGGGTTAACCTATTCATCTCACTGACAGATTCTTTTTGTTTAGTGTTGTATTTCCCATTTGTGCACAATTTCACCGGCCAAACTCCTTGATTGACCTCTGCGCTGATTCATTTAGGTTCCAAATTTGGATCAGATTTACACTTTTTTTCCCAAAATAAATAAAAAAACAACTGGTGCACTGAAACCAACTCCCAACTTCTCTTCTTTTTTTAAAAGAGAACACGTTTATGCACCCAAAAAGGAGAAAAAAAACTAAGTGGGAAAAGGAAACTCCATTCATGATACACTTAAAAACTTCAGCCACTCATAATCATGCCCAAAAAGTGAATTATGGCTGTCAAACTTTGTGCACGAGAAGATTCACGTGTGTATTTGTCAGCAAGGATTGCATGCATATTGAAGTGTTTTTTGCAATTTTTATGATGTGATATCTAATGCAACCTGTTCACTACATAATTAACAAAAAACTCTAGCCATGATGTTTAAATAAATAAATTCCCAGATCTGCAATCACAGGTCTTAAAACTTAAACCATGTAAAAACTTCTCAATTACAAAGAAACAAATTGAATAATTTATCAAATTTTGCAAATTAAGTGACAAAATATACACAAGTCCATAACACGCCCCAACCAAATATCACTTGTATAAAAGATTCACATACTAGATAATACGAGTCAATTTACCATATCTTAATAGAAAAAAAAAGGCGCCTGTGAAAAACGATATGATTGTGTTTATTTGCTATGATAAGTATATAGTTAGATAAGCATATGGTTATATTAATAATCTTATCAATCTCATGTTTATTTTTTTTAGGGACCGCACGTATTAACTCATAAAGCCAATCTATATTTATTTAATATAAATTAACTTTAAACTTTGATGATTTATCACAAATAAAAGATGTGATAAATAATCATTTTTGAAATATGTGTTATGATTGCAGTTGTTTATTTTATATGGAGTAAACAATGTAAAAAGTATGCAGCGGAAAAATAAAAAATTGAACACGAGATTTTTAACAAAAGACCTACGTCTACAAGGCCACGCCCAGATTTCAAATGATTTCACAAATGTTTCAACGTGTTACAACTAAATAAGGACTTAATCAAAAAATCACAAGACTCGCTCTTGTTCATGACGCCTTAATGAAGAACACTTTTGGTGAAGTTATTTGGCGAGCACCACTCGTCTTGATCCGCTTTGCTTGAAATCCTTTCAAAGTCGCGGATTGTTCTCTCCCGAGAGCATAACCTTCCTCTCCCAAGGAATGCATCAATCTTCAATTATAATTTTGTATCACCATCAAACTTGAACCGCCAACTCAGAATATATTTTAGTGATACTTCACTCAGCTTGTCTTACTGAATATAAGAACACACAGTAGAACGCCACTCTAATTTTTGTATTCACTCGTGGTCAAGAGAAATGACGTTCCACTCACCACATATATTCTACTCACCTGCAGATATCTTATCAAAAACTTTCAAGATATAAAATCTCAAGATATTTATTTTCAACACTTCAAAAATATACACCAAAGATTATCACAAAGATATCATCATCTACGCCTAATCAAGACTAGTTTGATTATATCAAAAGACTCAAAGGATAAGGCTAGCAATATGAAATATTAATCAACACCAAAACATAAAGATAATATCCCTATATATAGTGCTCCAAAGCAATCCAAAATAACAAAACAAATCTAAAAGTTAGAAGTTCAGCTGCACAAAAAAATCAATGAACAACAATTTTTTTATTAATTTTCTTTTCAATTGAGAAAAATTACATTAATATCCTTAACTTCCTAAAAAATAATCATGAAAAACCCATTTAAAAAATTATAAAACATGAAACTTTAAGATATATTTAATACATTTTATTTGATTTTAACATATGAAAAATTCATTTAAAAATTATAAACATGAATTTTTTTAATAATTTAAAATATGATTAATACATTTAATTAAATTTTATCTTATTCATGGAATTTTTTTTTACTCAATTTATTAATTTTTTTAAAAAATAAATAATATTTATAATCAATAATTTTGGTGAATGAAAATAATTTACATGTGATTCCATATTAATTTACATTCTTCAATAAAATCATAATCTCAATTTTACAAATACAAAATAAAAATAAGATTATATATTATAAGCAAATGACAAAATTATAACTCGTAACTTGATCATAATTTCAATCACAAAATTGATCAATCAAACTAAATATGTTATTTCTTATCCATCATTATTTCACATCCTATAAATTAGTCTAAATAGTCTCGATATTATTTAGCTGTATATAATTAATTTCACTGACTAAATATATGATTGTACCTCAAATCTTAATAAAAACTCGAGCTTTTCGTATGCTCTGCGTGCATATATATATACAAAAAAATTTGTGTTAATTTTTTTTTTAAAAAAATTATGGTTACAATTATAATAAATATATAACATTTTTTTTTTGTGTTATATGATTTTTTTTAAAAAAAATTATATGCTTATAATAAATTTTTATGTTAGGAGTGATATAATCTTTAAAAATTCAAACTCTAGATAAAGATAAATATATATTTTAGTAAATTTTTTTTTTTGAAACAGAAACAAACCTTAATTTCTCAAGATAACATAGTTACATCGTGTAGCAGTTTATCATGTAGAAATAAGGGTGGTGGCTCATGCCAAATAGAGGGATTTGATTGTAGACAGGATATTCTTCTAGCTAGAATATGAACTAACTCATTTGTCTGTCTTCGAACCGCCGTAATAGAACATTGAGGTTCCGTTTGGACGTATACTTATAAAACGTTTTTATAAAAGGGTTTTTAAAATTTTTTTTATAAAATATTTTAAAAGTTGTTTTAAGAATAAATTTGTGTTTGACAACTATTTTATAAAAATATTTTTATAGTTAAAAATGTGTTTGGATAAACATTTTAGAAAAACAATTTTAAAGTTAAAAATAATTAATAAGGTGTTAATTTGGACATCTATTTTATAAAACTTTTTAATATTACTTTTTTTCTCATTTTTTTATGTAATGGAGAGATATTTTTATTTTTATTTTTTTATATGTTAGTGATTGATTTCTTTTATTTTATTTTTTTTTCATTTAGTGCATAATTAAATATATAAAATTTAAAACATATAAATTCTCATTTAAAATATTGAAAGTAAAAAAATGGTAATAAGTACATTAAATATATATAATTTATAAAACTTACAATCTTGTTCAGAATATTGAAAGAAAAAAAAACATAATTTATAATAATAAAATTTCTACCGAATTAATCTCGATGCTAGTAATAATTTCAATTTTTTTTTTTTCAAAAAAAAACTTTCATGTAATAAAAAGAAAATTAAATATTGAGTCTGAGTTTACAAATATTACCATTGAAATATATCCCTAAATTTATATTAGAGTTGATCACGAACTTTTGAGATTTTAATTCACTCTTTTAATACAATTGCAGTCATCTCTTACAGTGGAACGAACACTCGAGACCTTGCCGCGACGATAATATATATTGTCACAAATTGTATGAACTGCAATTATACAGCAAGCAAACAAGTTATGAATACATCTGCAAGTTATCTTGAAACAAATTAAGTTTACACAATTGTTTTTTTTCATCTTTGAAGGCGGCCATCGTCCCTTCTTCCTCAAAAGACGTTTCCTCATAAGCCTCTTTCTCCTTAATCTGATTTTCTTTGCAATTTTCATTTTCATCTTCTGCTCAAGATTCATCTGGACCTTGGATTCCAAAGGGAGATTCTCGATGGGCACACTTCCATTTTTGTCCGAAGGAGTAGAAGAATCGGGAGCACTGGATTCGGTTCCATCAACATCAGAAGATGCCTTAACAATCAATAAACCTCTGCTTTTCGAAACAAGAGGTGCTTGAATCGTGTATCCAACAGACGGTGCTGGATGCTTGGCGATAAAGTTGTTGCCCAAACTTAAGACTAGAAACAGAAATACCAATGCCACATAATTCAGAAACATTGACAGAAAATACTTGGCTTATAACAGTACTTTATTAAGCAATGATTTTAAAAGAAAAATAGAAGCAGTTCTCTGTTTAAAGACAATAGTTGATATAAATTTTATAAAAGTTGGAGTTCAACAACTTTTCCGGCTTGTGATTTTTAAAGAGTCTTTTTTTTTTTCTAGAATACACGATCATATATTGATTGATTCCCTCAGCAATTTCACAAGATAATTTTTTAATAACAGAAATTGTACGTACTAAAATTTAGGAACCCATAAACACAAATTTGAGCAGAAAATAAGTAAACATACATTTGGTAGAGTGTTAGGGATCTCTCGTGTACTTCAGCCACCCATAAGAATTGCGCGACGAGGAATCCAAGATTCGAGAAGTTTGGCGGCGCCGGCGGCGAGCTGGGATGGGAAGGAACGAGAGAAAAACCAGGAAGAAATGTTAGGGTTACGGGAAGAGAGACGGATTTATTTAACTAAATAACCCTTTTTTTACCATGATTTGGAAATATAATCTTCTCAATTTTTTCTTTTGTTTTGTTTTTGCATTTCCTTTGTATTTGAAGGTCATTTTGCAAATTTTTTTTGAAAAAAGATCATAAATCAAAAAATTTCGTTGACCAAGATCATTTTTCAAACTCTCTCGAAGAGAAACGGGGTGTAATGACCCGTTTGCAAAATAACCGGATCTGCGACCCGTTGACCCTTTTTGACACGCGTGTTTTTAAAAAAAACCATCAAAAAACACCTTCTATTTGTTTTTAAAAAAACTGAACTTTAAGAACACTTTTTGAAGAAAATTTTGGGCTAATTGTATCCATACCCCCTATGAAAAGTTTAAAAAACATAAAACACCATGTGTAAAATTAATAGCATGTTAGACCCTATGTTTTAAAAAAATTAGCATAAAACCCCTATGAGAGGGTATAAATGTGTCCGAGTTTGTATAACATAGGGGTGAAATGTGCTACATTTTAAAAAATTCAGGGATGCATTAGCTTATTAATATTTTTTAGGGGGTTTTATGATTTTTAGACTTTTCACAGGGGAGTTTAATGCAATTAGCCGGAAAATTTTTCAAAAATGTTTTATACGAATTGTATCCAAACACATATTTTAAGTTTTTAAACTTATAAAACATTAAAAATGTTTTTAAAGTAGAAAAGAAGTCTGACTCTCCTGACTCACGAGCTCTTTGCATCTTCGCACTATGTCTCCAAACTTCTTCGTAATAGATATTTTAGTATTTTTTAAAAATCTGAAAAGTGGATTATGCTGATTAGGATTATTCTATGCTAATCAGCATAGATTTTAATCATTTTACGATATTTTTTTTTATTGAATAGAAGTGGAGAACAATTTTATAATTTCTGAGTGTATTTTTTGGCATTTTTGACAATTTACCATGAAACCAAAAAATAGTTAGTATAGGCTTCTCAACCTCAATAAGACAGTATATAAGTATATATATAACCCGAAAATGGTTGATATTAGTATGTTATAAAATAAATAAAACAAAATTAAATGGATCGAGTCTTGTAAACCCCCTTACCCGACCCAGACTCATTCAACCTTACCCAAAAATAAATACGTACGTCAGGCCCCAATTTGGATCGAGTATGAGATGAATTAATTATTTTGAATCAACTTTTGTTTATTTGGATCCTTTTATATATTTGACATAACTGGGCTATTTATCGTAGCTCACTCCAAGTGTTAATGGACTTGTACTTGAAATAATTTGTGAAATTTTAATATTAATTAATGTGAGATGGTTTTATTGATCAATTTTGTGAGACAAATCTTCTATTTGAGTTACTCATTGAAAAAATATTACTTTTTATTGTAAATATGTATGACATTGGTTGACCCATCTCACAGATAATGATCTTAATTGAGATCGTCTCACAAAAAACCTACTCAAAGTTTAAATAGGTCTGTGAATAGATGTTCTTAGGTAATTACAATTAATATTTTCCATTCTTAATATATATCTAAGAACAATATGAAATTTATTCATTTATATATTTGTTTTTGATGCCATTGGATTTTGTCTATAATTAATACACTATTCAAGAACAAAAAAAAAAAAAAAAAACGAGGGAAGGGCATAGTTTTAGGATTTGGTAGGAAGAAAAAACTTTGGGAAAATGAGTCGTATATATGTTTTGAGGCAACAAAACCAACCAAAGGAAGCCCTACAAGTCCTCTGATCAAACCAATTAATTGCCATGCACCACAAATATAATTAAACACTATCGATGATATCTCTATATAAACAATCTCTCTTGCATGCATTTACCAAAACATTAATCAAGCTAGTGACTGAGCATATATATATAGTTTCATCATCATCTTCATTCTCTGTCGTTGCGGCCTCTTTAATTTGATCGCTTACCACCGACGATCATGGGCGGCTGCGCGAGCAAACCCAAAGACTTGGATACCAAAGAGGCACCCGCCCCCGAGTCGACTCCTGTAGATCAAACTGTCCAGGCTGCAGATGCCGTTCCACAGGTAACTATTGTATTATAAATATATATATACGGAATAAACTTTAGTTTTCACGTTTAACGCGGGTAGCCACTGATATAATTCCTTGTTTCTATGGCAGGAGAACAAAGATGGAGATGAGACTACGAAAGAAGAACCTTTGGTAGATGTATCCGAACCAGCTTCAGCTCCAGAATCCGAGAAAACTGAAGAAACACCGGTAGCCGAGGCCGTCGCTGAGGAGCCACCGAAAGAGGAACCGAAAGCTGAGGATGCTGCACCAGAATCTGGTGATACACACCAGTAGTTAAAAGTATAATTGTAAACTGACAAGAAGTCTTAGGTTTTATTTTGAATTAATATATATGTAATATTTTGTCATCGGGTGAGGTGGGAGTGTTTTTCCAGGTACATTATGAATGAGAATAAAATTTATGTTATGGCATAAAAAATTTATGCATTATTTATAGATTTCTCAAATATTAATTTTATCAAGAGAAGTTCAAAAAGAGGCAGCTCCAATGCCCATTTTCATGAGCTCGAATAACAGGTTTCCTCCGAGGGACTCGAAGAAAGATGTCATCGATCAACTTGAGGGACTATGCTACAGAAACGCCTACACACTGCCATGGATGCACACAGAGATTTAGCATCGTTCAATCTGCTAAATACCGAATGCAAGATCTCATCCGGCAAACGATCAAAAACATTATTATTTTCTGAACCCAGCTGGCTCATCTTTATATATATCCGTACGTGTAATTCTTTTTTTCTGAAAACTTATGGAATGTGAATTAATATTCTAGTGGGATTATTCTTGCAAGTAATTTGGGGGAGGAATCATGGGTTTATATAGATGGTGGCGAGGATAAGGAGGAATCTGGAACGAGAAATGCGTGGAAAAAGTAGAAGATGCTTACGCGGGGGAATATGTATATATATTTCACACGTTTTTGTTTCGGGGGAGCTGACGCTGTTGACTCAGGGAAAAAACCAACGACTAGCTATTTTAATTTAGCGACTTTCTTGTCGTGTAATGGTCGACAGCTGGCTTTTCGCTTTCGGGAAATAAATCTTTTGGTTTTTATATTCTCTAAAAAAACTCGAGGCTGACGCTGTTAAAGTGTGTGAGATTGTTCATATATAATTATTAGATATTTAATTCTTAGAATAAATTATGTGGGTAGAGTACTATATATGTGTAATACGGATGATCAAAGAAGAATGTAGATGTTGAATTTAATTAATCAGCTTTTATATGTGGTGGATACAAATTTTTGTTGGGGAGTGAGAGTTTTAAGAATCGTGTATACTTTTAAATTTGTGGATAGATCTTCGATGCAGTGGTGATTATTTGGTTAATTTCATTATTTATTGAATCAATTTTATAAAGTTTGATTGATCAATCGTTTTTTTTTTTTTTATTGAGAAAGGAAATTGTTATAATGAGATTTAAAATTCGAGACATCGAATCATATTTAAGATTTTAGTGTCAAATGAGCTACACGTCATCGATATTTGATTGATCGATGTTTTTTTCTCGACAAATTGAACCGATCAAAACTGATGTTTTTTCTCGACAAATTGAACCGATCAAAACTTTCATCAGTATCAAACACACTGATCAAGTGAATTAAATATTTCTTATTGACAAAAACTCTTATGAGACGATCTCAATAGTCATTTTTTTGAGACGGATTTCTTATATGGGTTATCCATTAAAAAGTATTATATTTTATGTCAAAAGTATTACTTATTATTATAAATATGTGTAGTTATTTCAGTCAGTTGAGCACCATAAATGTTTTCAAGTGTGCGAAGGGGCATATGCGAATTGGTAAAGTCTGAGGTGACGTGGAAAGAGATTCACCAGCGTTGCGGGTTCGATCCTTGTGTGGAGCATATTCTCTGCTGAAATATTGTGGGGTATGCTCTGGGGGTTGACCATGTTGCTCTCCCCTTAGGTTCCTATCGCTCGTACACATCTTTCGATTTAACATCTGCATGAGTCAATGAGCCTCTGACTCAAGTGAAATCAACCTTTATCTTAAGTGTGCGATAGATATATATGCTCAAGAAGATGCGGTGAATATGGCGTTCGTAGATGGATAGAAAATATAATAGGCAGATGCAAACATAGCCAATAATAAAATAGGAGATGAGAGATGAGAGATGACAGAACATGATGTATCATGACACAAAATTTGATTTGTACAACTCTTATAGGAACTCGATTAAACTGATATAACACTGCCATTTCAAGAGTTCTCGTGACGACAAGCCAAAAACAATTACAAGATCTTCTTCACAATTATAGTGGCTCAACATGCACATGCAGTGAAAGATTAATTTGAGTTAAGAAATAAATGCGATACATTAATAAATGCGTCTACCAAATTAGCACTAAGATCCCTAAACGGATCACATTCAGACTTGGGAAGAGGTGCCTTTAATGAACTCTTTAAAAGAGCAGAGAATAAGGTTGATCGAGAGTTTTAATGGAGAATATTTATTATTTGGGAAAACTCCAATTTTGGTCTTTTATATTTTTTATTTTGCGATTTTGGTCCTCTATATTTTTATATTTTAGTTTTAGTCCTGCAAGTTTTGATTTTTGGCGATTTTAGTCCTTTTTATTCGAAAATGCTTACGTGACAAGCTCTACATCAGCACTGCATTGGTGCCACATCAGCACCACATCAGAAAAAGGACTAAAATTACCAAAAAAATAAAGATAACGGACTAAAACTAAAATCTGAAAATATAGAGGACCAAAATAGCAAAGTGACAAACATACATGACTAAAAAACAATTTTCTCAAGTTGATCCACCATGTAGCTTATCTGCATCCATATGAAAGAAAATAAAAAGCTTATCTCGATTGATCCGAGCACGATTCGGAAAATTAAGAAATTCAGGCAGAGGAAATCATATTACCAAACATTTTGTTCACATTGGTTTAACTTGTTCATTTTCCATATAATCAAACTGGTTCAAGTAAAATGAAAGAATATACTCAACAGTCAAGAACCTTGTTCAGATTCATTTAACTTGTTAACTTTCAATTGCATAGCATACTAAACAAATTTAGTTTTCGTAATCAACCGTCTATCACGAAATATCAACCTGTAAGCAGTGAGATAATTTAACTTTCCAACCAATCTTCTATACCTCTCAGGATTCTCAAATAATTCACCATCTTTTGAAACAAAAAAATCATTTCTCTTAGAATCTGTTCTAGCGAACAAGAGGTTATTTTGAGAGCAACAAGTGCATGAGAATGTTTAGAGTGAGCGCAACCGGAACAAGGAGATAGGAGTTCTATCAGCATTTTTGCTTTCAAGCCGAATCAAAATTGATTGATAAGATCAAGATCGTTCAGAGATTTGATTCGACTTTTCAAAATTCGATGAAGAAAAGTCAGAACTGAACCAGTATGAGATTCAGGTTGGTGTTGATGCCCTATTTGTGTTTAAGAATTTTGTTGTGCCAGATGTTTCTGATGGAGACATCGTATCTTGATATTGGCACATTGCAGTCTTTTCAGTATTCTTTCAGATGATCGAAAGGTATACGATGATTGCAGAGTCAGTTCTGGTAATAGCAGATGAAGAACAATGTTAAAGGTATGTTTTTCCGATGTTCTGAACTATCTGCAGTTGATAGCAGAGAGAGGACGACCCAACGGTCTGTTATACAGTTTATTCAGGTTCAGAATAAGATAGAGATCATGTTTCGATGGTTTCTTCACGAAACTTCTTTGAATAGTCTGAGTTTGAGGTACTATATGTTTAATATTGACCGATTTGTGAAAGCTGCTACTGTTTTCCATACATGATGATTCTCAGTTGTAATCAGAGGATAGATATTCTGTCAGAATTTTGTCAGATTGTTTGATTGCCGAATATGGTCTTTCAGGCAGAGAGATCTTTGTTATACCCTTTCTTTTGGTATAGTCTTCGGGGAGGCTTTTGTTAATTCCATTACATCTGAGTACAGTTTAGTATTCTCAAAATGACGGACAGTCAGAACAGATGATTTGGATTAAGAGGCGTTTTCGAGCTGTTGTGCTAGGCCGACCCAATATCTGAATAGCCTGATTGGGCTAGGTGAGGTTGAGCGGTCCATTCAATATCTTAAGCTCAATTATTACCAGACTTGGTAATTCATGGTACCTATCCTGAAGGTCCATGGTTCGAATTAGAGGAAGATATGAAACTCCCTGAATCCGGGAGGAGAAGATCTGGAGTATGGTGCTTGATCTTTGCACTAGCTGACGAGTGTCGCTAACTCCTATGGAGTTCTTGTACAACAACAGTTATCAGATGATTATCTGGATGACATATTTTGATGAGTTTTACGAGCAGAATGGAAAATCTCTTTTGTATTGGGATGATTCTTTTTCTGAGTCACCTGTTTTGGGACCAGATTTGTTTCAAGGTTTATGAACAGATGATGATTGTCTGTCGAGAATGAAGAATACTTGGACTAGACGGTCGAAGTATACGAATTTTAGATGCAGACTTTCGTATTTTTGATTGGAAATATCGAATATTTCTGAAAATTTCTACTTTCAGATGATTTATCAGATATGAGAAGAGAGAGAAATCGTCTTTGAGATTGATTAAATCTCACTAGAGTCTGGAGATGATAGACAATTTTGCCTACAGACTTGTTTTGTTCCGTCTCTTTCTGGTTTTCACGAGGTGATTTCCATCTTTCGTTGCGGATTATCGCCAGATTCGTGTTGCTGAATTACCCAACCAGATGTTCTTATGTTCTTAAATTGTTGAGATCGGAATTTGACGAGTTACCGAATTGCCTGAGACGACTGATTTAGAGTATGACCGAACAGAGAAACAGCTCCGAAACAAACCGATTCAGTTCGTGTTAGTACAGTTGAGCCGTTACGGTTTTGAAGAAGAGATTTGGGAATTAGAGTCCGATTTGAGACAGTTTTTTTTGGACTTAATTCTGAGAGATAAATTCCCTTCCAGTTTGGATATTATTCCTTATCTTTTGGAGATTGAACTGTATTCGATTTCGAGGACGAAATAAATTCTTAGAGGGGGAGAATTGTAACACCCCAAAATTATCCTAATCGAGATTTTAGGAGATTAATATTGATAATCAGATATTAGGGAAATTGAGGTTTTAATTGATATTTGATCAGGGACTATTTTGCAATTTTTGGATTTTTCAGGGACTAAAATGAAAAAAATGAGATTTGTTATAATATCTTGGCTTAGGAGTTGGCTTGGTATTCATTTTATTTCTTCCTTCTCCTTTTCCAAAGTCGTCTCCTCCATTGAAGCATAGAGGCAAGATCTTCAAGATTTTCTTCTCCGGGTTTTGCTCGATCCGCCAGGTAGAAATTTAATTCGAAGGCAGATTAGCGATCACGGCTGCAAGAGCTTAGTTCTACCGTAAGTTTTTCTTCGATCCAGTATACTTCGATTTTGGGATTTGGTCAGAATTTGTTTAAATTCGGATATGTCGTTCTTGAGCTTGCATGTATCGTATATTTGAAGTCGGATCGGAAAAAGAACGTCGTTCGGATTTGTTTTGATTTTTAGAGCATAATTCAAAAATTGGGTTTTGAGATTTGTTGGATTTTGGATTGAATTGGATAATTTTGCCCCAAGTCAAGCACGCTTAACTTTGGAGTTCTTATATGATGAGCTTTCGAAAAGAAGATGCACCTTCTTGATATGAGCAGTACATATGAAATCTTTTAAACCCTCCTCAACTATGTAGTCCCATACCTACACAGTCTCAGAATCCCCTCTCATTCCGGCACGAGATTGTTTCATTCATGTCTCCCTCCGCCT
This sequence comes from Henckelia pumila, assembly GCF_033568475.1. NCBI lineage: Eukaryota > Viridiplantae > Streptophyta > Magnoliopsida > Lamiales > Gesneriaceae > Henckelia > Henckelia pumila. The sequence goes on along the minus strand of NC_133123.1, from coordinate 129,913,558 downwards.
AGAAGCCTACCAGGAGCCACTCATTGTCCGTGCAACCTCTTGGCACCGGCGATCACTCCCTGCCTCTTCAGCCCCGGGCGTCACATGCCCACCAGCTTCCGCTTGGTTCGTCCCCGAACCATACCGTACTAAGAGAGGTCGGCTTTGATACCATTTGTAACGCCCCACTGTATCAAGACGGGTCTTTTCAGCGTGCTTATGTCCTCACTCACACGCACCCTGGAAAACTTCCCAGGGGTCACCCATCCTATAATTGCCCCAAGTCAAGCACGCTTAAATTTGGAGTTCTTATGTGATGAGCTTCCGAAAAGAAGATGCACCTTCTTGATATGAGCAGTACATATGAAATCTTTTAAACCATTCTCAACTATGTAGTCCCATACCTACACAGTCTCAGAATCCCCTCTCATTCCGGCACGAGATCGTTTCATTCATGTCTCCCTCCGCCTAGAAGCCTACCAGGAGCCGCTCATTGTCCGTGCAACCTCTTGGCACCGGCGATCACTCCCTGCCTCTTCAGCCCCGGGCGTCACACGATTCGTTCGAATTGATTGAACCGTGTTATTTGGGTTTGATTGTCGTTATTGATCCTCTTTTTCCTCCGTACAGACTGGTTTGAAAACTTTAAGAGCCTAGAGTTAGCAGAATTCGAATCGTTGAAGAGTTAGTCGAAGAGCGGTAAAGAGTTTTACCTTGATCGTTTGAATTATTGGTTGATTATATTTTGATATAAATATCTTATTGTAGCTTATCCAGAGTTGGAGCTTTTGAATCGAAAAGATACAATCAGCCATCGTTTAAGCGGGATAGAACACTCAAGATAGATTGATTGTTGAGTTTCCCTTAAATCACATACTTGCATCAATACTTGTTCCAAAGTGGGGAACTTGTATTTTTTGATTGAAATATTGTTCTTTATTAATTGAGTTATGGTTTAATGCTTTTGTTTTCTATATGCATTCATCTTGAAACTAAATTTTTTATTTCAGCGGGCATAACGACTTCTTTTATATTAGACGTTTTGGGGGCTATATTGCGAGTGGCCTGGGTGTAGAAGTTCACCTAGTGTCAGTATACTCCTTTTAGTCGCACCAAAGTCTAGAGAATGGAGATACGTGACACCACCTCGATCGGGAGAGTCGGTGGGTTGTTTACGTGATCTCATCCTCGGGATCCCAAAAGAATAGCAAATATTCCTTGGTTATCAGAGTTGATATCCCGGTTTTAAAGACATGCATTTTATTCGTATTAAAATTGTATATGCAGTCTTTATATCATGTTATTGATAAAGTACTTGTTATTGCATGTTATGTTTCTTTTACTGGGAATATCATTATCACCGGAGTTATCCGGTTGTTGCTTTATTTTGTATGTGTACTTGGCAACAGGTGGGGTAGGATCGAGTCAGAGGAGAATTGGTTAGCATCGAGATCGAGGGATAGAAATGGACTTCGATTTAGAAGTTGAAAAGCATGCCAATCTAGTTTATACTTTGAAGCATGTCGAACTTTTGTTGTAGTTGAAGCTAAGATCGAGCGAGCGTTTTTGCAAAATGTTTTTTTAAGCAGAGAAAATCTGGCCCGATCCGTCAAACTTGACGGATCGAGCGGAGCACTATTCATCAAATTTTTTTTTATTATTTTCTTATGGATTTTGATTTATATTTTTTTAATATTTATTATTCGAGATTAATGATTAGAACCGAGATCCTCACAGTAACAGACTGAAAAATTGTTTGATGGATGGAGAAGGGGATAGTGCTAGTCTGGAAGAGGGGGTGTTAAAATGTGTCCAAATTTTTGAAGAGGTGTCAGATCAGACAAACATATCTCTCAAGGTGTGGGTTTGCAGAAGAGGGGTTCGGGACGTCCACCCAAAATAATCAAATCGATTAATTCATTAGCTACCCGCGGTGGTCCTAATAAGAAAGCCACAGATCCTGAAACTCTTTCTCAATGTTGAACGGTCTCATTTGGAACGTGCGAGTTATTGGGAATAAATATTCTCAACGTAGGATTAAATTCCTGAAAGAATCGAACCATCTATTGTTCCTAGCACTTCTCGAACCGATGCATGTGTTAGATCAGGGGTGGATTACTAATAAACTTAGTTTCTCTTCTCTGATTGCTAATGTTAATAATAAGATTTGGTTTTACAGTGTTGATGATATTTGTGCTACTGTAACTATCGATCATGAGCAGTTGCGGATCCTCTGGATCATTCTCTTGGCATTGTTAACCATCCCGGAGGTATGCGTGAGTTCTCTGATTTCATAGTTTCAGCTGGTTTGGCGGATGCAGGTTTTGTCGGTTCTAGATTTACCTAGATGAACCAAAGGATTTGGAAACTCCTGGATCGAGTCCTTATATCTTCTTCTTGGGAGAATTTTTTTAATTCATTCAAGGTTGACCATCTGCATCGGGGAAATTTGGACCATTGTCCTCTTCTGATTTCGGCTCCTTTCTTGCCTAAGCCGAAGGTGTAGCGCCCCACTGTATCAAAACGGGTCTTTTCAGCGTGCTTATGTTCTCACTCACACGCAACCTGGAAAACTTCCCAGGGGGTCACCCATCCTATAATTGCCCCAAGTCAAGCTTCGGCTTAGCGCCCCACTGTATCAAAACGGGTCTTTTCAGCGTGCTTATGTTCTCACTCACACGCAACCTGGAAAACTTCCCAGGGGATCATCCATCCTATAATTGCCCCAAGTCAAGCACGCTTAACTTTGGAGTTCTTATGTGATGAGCTTCCGAAAAGAAGATGCACCTTCTTGATATGAATAGTACATATGAAATCTTTTAAGCTCTCCTCAACCATGTAGTCCCATACCTACATAGTCTCAGAATCCCTCTCATTCCGGCACGGGATCGGTTTATTCATGTCTCCCTCCGCCTAGAAGCCTACCAGGAGCCGCTCATTGTCCGTGCAACCTCTTGGCACCGGCGATCACCCTGCCTCTTCAGCCCCGGGCGTCACATGCCCACCAGCTTCCGCTTGGTTCGTCCCCGAATCATACCGTACTAAGAGAGGTCGGCTCTGATACCATTTGTAGCGCTCCACTGTATCAAGACGGGTCTTTTCAGCGTGCTTATGTCCTCACTCACACGCAACCTGGAAAACTTCTCAGGAGGTCACCCATCCTATAATTGCCCCAAGTCAAGCATGCTTAACTTTGGAGTTCTTATGTGATGAGCTTCCAAAAAGAAGATGCACCTTCTTGATATGAATAGTACATATGAAATCTTTTAAGCTCTCCTCAACCATGTAGTCCCATACCTACACAGTCTCAGAATTCCTCTCATTCCGGCATGGGATCGGTTCATTCATGTCTCCCTCCGCCTAGAAGCCTACCAAGAGCCGCTCATTGTCCGTGCAACCTCTTGGCACCGGCGATCACTCCCTGCCTCTTCAGCCCCGGGCGTCACAGAAGGGTTCTTTCTAATTTCAGAATATCTGGTTTCTTCACTCTGAATTCATGCAGACGGTTTGTTTAAATTGGAACAATCCGTGTGCACAGAGGGGCATGTCTTGCTTGATGATTAAATTGAAGAGGCTTAACAATCATTTAAAATGGTGGAATCTGGAGGTGTTTGGTAACATTCATGATAAAGTAAAGTATATGGATTTGGCGGCAACCCAAGCCACAAGATAAGTTTGATTTGGATCAATCTGAAGTTAATAGGGTGACTCTTTCTCTGGCCCAAGCTAAATTGTCGCTTTGTCTATCTATGGAAGAAGAGTTTTTGAACCAAAAAGCATCGGCAAAGTGGATTGTTGAGGGGGAAAAATAATAAATTGTTTCATAATATGGTCAATAGGAGGTGTACCAGGAACAAAATATACATGATTTGGGAGGATGGGGTTGCTCTAGAATCTCATGAGCAAATATCGGATTATGGTGCTCGGATTTTTGAGGAGTTGTTAACTGGAGAGCCTTCTGCTTGTAACAAAGCTAATTTCGATCTCATTCCGACATTAATTGACGGCAGTGATAATCAAATGCTGGGAGCGCCTATCTTGGATGTGGAGGTTTTTGACTGTATCTGCTCTTTGAATGAAGACAGTGTTGCAGGTCCGGATGGGTTTTCATATGGGTTTTATCGGAGATGTTGGGAGTTCATTCGAGGGGATGTTATGGATGCAGTACATGAGTTTTTTGCTGGTTTTCCTCTTCCCAAGAGTTTCACGGCCACAACGATTATTCTGCTTCCTAAAACTGAAAATTCTCAACGGTGGACTGAGTTCAGACCGATTAGCTTGTGCAATGTGATCAACAAAGTTATTACAAAGCTAATCATAGTTCGGTTGAGTCGTATTCTGCACAAGATTATTTCCCATTCGCAGAGTGTTTTTGTTGCAGGCCATATTATTTCTGATAATATTCTGCTTGCTCAAGAGGTGGTTCATAATCTTAATTATCATGTCAGAGGTGGGAACATTATCATGAAACTTGATATGGCTAAGGCGTATGATCGGGTTCAGTGGGATTTTTTGCTTTAGATGTTGCGGGCTTTTGGTTTCGCTGAGGTGTTCTGTCAGATGATTATGCGGTGCATTAAAAACTGTTGGTTTTCCGTGAACATTAATGGATCTTTGGTTGGTTTTTTTTCTTTGCACCGAGGGCTTCGAAAAGGGGATCCTCTTTCGCCCCTGTTATTTATTATTGCGGCGGAGTATTTTTATCGGGGTTTAGACAATATTTTTGCTCGAAATAAGAGTCTTCTTTATCGTACATGGAGGCCGTTTTGTCTATCGCATTTGGCTTATGCAGATGACCTTATTATTTTCTCAAATGACTCGATTTCTGGTATCCGTAAGATTCGGGATTTCCTTTATCATTATGAGCAATGGTCTGGAAAACTTATTAGCAATGCTAAGAGTGTTATCTTTAATTTACAGCTAATAATTGTTCGGAGGAGAAGAAGAGTAGTTATTATAGTATTACTGGATTTGGGGAAGATGCGCTTCCTTTTCGGTATCTGGGTGCTCCAATTTTTCTGGGCCACCAAAAAGTCCTCTCACTTTAATTATATCTTTGCTAATGCCAGTAAGAAGTTGCAGGGATGGGAGACACATATTTTATCTTTTGGCAGCAGGCTTGTGTTGATTAAGAGTGTGCTTTGCTATATGCCTATTTATTTATTCCAGGTCTTACAACCTCCTGGAACTGTTCTGCATCAATTTGAAATGTTGTTTGCTAAATTCATATGGGGTTCAAAACTAGGGGAGCACACTACTCATTGGATTTCTTGGGAACAAATCTTTCATCCAATTTCTGAAGGTGGATTGGGGATTCGCAGACTGAAAGATATGGTCTCAGCTTTTTCTATTAAGCTCTGGTTTAGATTCAGAACTGTGGAGTCGCATTGGAGCAGTTTTCTTAAATTGCGTTATTGCCATACAACTTTTCCTTCGGAGGTGCAACCAGTGCAGATCATGTCTCCGACGTGGCATAGAATGATGAATATCAAAAACCGTGCAGAACCGAAGATTGGTTGGAATATTGGTGATGGAAATATTAGTTTCTGGTTTGACTCTTGGCTCCCAAATGGACCTGTTTCTTCTTTGTCACCGATTCAGGGGTCTTCATCCAGGATGATTAACTGGTTCATGATTGATCGTCATTGGAATTTAGAGCGGTTGCTTCTTGTGGTTCCTCAAGATATTGCATTTCGGATCATGGAAATTCCAATCCATACATTTTCTAAGGATTATGCTATTTGGAAACCTTCGAATACTGGGCTGTTCTCGATCAAATCAGCTTTGGAGTTGGTGCGACATAGACATGCTGTTGTTGGATGGCTGAAGGGGTGCTGGTCGAAACTCTTTAGACCTACAATCTCCATTTTCTGTTCGAGATGGTTTTATAGCCGACTTCCGGTGGATGCTATTCTTCAGGCTAGGTGAAACGCCTACTACTAATAAAATGCGGAAAAACTTTTTTTTTTTTTAAATAATACTATACATATACGCCCATACATATATGTATATAAAAATAACATATATTTCTTAAATAACCTGAAAAATATTAAATAAATTAATAAATCCTTAAAAATGTTTCATGCATCAATTTAAAATGATAAACAATGCTGCTGAAAAATCTCATATGCGGAATAATAATAAAATAAAACATGTTTCAAAATTCCATCATAATAGACTAAATAACTGCGACGGTCACGGGGTCCACTGCTCCGTGAGCTCATACGTCCTCACCACCGGTAGGAGCTACATAAATGTCATCATGCTCACCTGCACCATATAAGCGTAGTGAGCCTAGGGGCTCAACATGTCTAATCCTTTATAACAAGGTTAAAAATAATGCATCACGTAGATACTAATACATATACATGTACATGCTCATGCATGGAAACATTTTTCATAACATAAATGCTGAATCATAAATCATAAACATAACATAACTTTCTTCATCATACATAACATAATTGAGCATGTCATAAACATAAAAACTGAGTATGGTCATATCCATGAATGTGACTAATAACTGTGCCGACTGATCAGTCTAAAGAACCATCGTACGTGGCGGTGGATAAATCTACCTCTATGCTGGTAGTAAACTACCTCTGTGCCAGTGGTAAAACCACTTATTTGCCGGTAGTAGAACTACCTCTGTGTCAGTGGTAAAACCACTTCTATGCTGTCACATCACTTAAATTTCCATAAAAATATTTTCATGCTCAATTCTTAATCATAAACACATCATAAAATATTTCATGTATGCATGCACTTAAAATATGTCCGTAATATATATTTAATTAATTTTAATAATAAATATACTTTTACTTAAAATAGACTTCATGCATAAAAATAATTAAATATATATTCCGGAATTAGTTTATTTTCATTGGTTGGTCCAGACTGCTGATCACTCACTCTAAGCCCATTAAACTTAAATAAAATCCAATAATCATATTTTAGCCCAAATAACTTAATTAAACTTAACTTGACCTAAATAAAATATTTAAGCCCAATTACTTAACTTAAGCCCAATAAAACTCTAAACTGGCCCAAAAATTCTCATGGACTCCCAAGCCCATAAAAATCATTGTGCTAACTTAAATAAATTATTTAAGGCCCAAATAAAATTATTTGGAGGTCCAAATAATTTTATTTCTAATTAATTTGCCCAAAAACCAATTAAAACATTAAACATTTAAAAATTTAAAATACTCAAGCCCGACCCACCTAACCCGGACCCGGACCGACTTAACCCGACCCATGACTACCTGACCCGACCCAGCACCCAACCCTGACCCATAACCCGACCCAGCAACCCCCCCAAACCCCAAACCCGATCACCCCTCTCCTTCTCTTCTCGGCTGGGCAAGCAGCAGCCATGTCAGCTCCGGCCGCCCCTGGCCGGAGCACCACCTCCCATGGATAGCCCACATCCAGGGGGTTCTAACACAACAAGAATCAGACCAAACCATGGCCCGAGGAGTGAGAACGAAGCTCTGAACCAGACGCCTTCCTCCTCCTCGCGCGCAGACTGAGCAGTCGCCAAACTTTCGTTCGTGCGGCTTCCTCCGACAACCAAAGACCGTGAAACCACTTCTCAATTTTAGCCAACATCTAAAACTTTTAAACCCAACAAACCACGCACAAATCCATGGCCTGAGTAAGGAGAACGACCCCTCTATTCCCAAAGCCCTAACCTGCGCGTCTGTGTGCATCAGAAGTGAATAGCTTCGTTTCCAGCCTATGACACCCTAAAACTCTGAACAAACTCGACCCTAAGGCACCTTGGGACCCCTTTGACTCGAGCCCTCAGCCCTGGACCATACCATGCTGAAGAAAAACATGAGCCATGCCAAGTAGACACTCAAACATGCATCAAACATCCATGAAATTGCATAATTAGAAAATATCTGATAAAAATCTGAATAAAACCCAACATGAATGGTTAATAGCTTATATGGTGTTCAAACGAAAGAATAAACATGCCTTAAACGAAGATAGATTGAGAAACGAGACAATAATCGCGTGTATGGCGCTCCGGGACGACGAACGAACCAAAGACTCCAAGAATCTATGAAGGATCGGCTATGGAGATTGCTTTCTGCTGAACGTGAGAATGGGGGTGGGAGGAGATGGGAGTTGTCGGCTGAGTGGGGTTAGGGTAGGGTAGGTTTTTGTTTTAAATTTTTGTAACTAGGAATAATTTGGGATAATAACTAGTATAAAATAATTAGGTAGATAATATAACATAAATATAAGATTTTAAACTCTTAAAAATACCTACTAATCTGATAACTAATCAAAAATCCCGAAATACTAATTTATAGTATTTTTAAAAATTAATAAAAGTCATTAAAATGACTTATTTTGGCTAAAAATCAACTCTTAAATAAATATATAATTAAATACTAAAATTTTCTTGACAAAATACCTTAAAATAAGATTTTAAGGCTCATAAACTCATAAAATATTTTTGGCTAAGAATTTTGGTATCTCGTCCGTCCACGGTCCCGTCTACGCGATCAAAATAATAAATATTCTCAAAAATTCAAAAATACCATAACTGCGGGTTAAATGATAAAATAAATTTAAATCATGCATATAATTCACATAATAACACATAAATGTCATTTAACCCAAATATAAATTTTTAAATAATTATTTTCCCTAATTATGCATGCGAATTTACGTATTAAAATTTTCGGGTGTTACAATTCTCCCCCCCTTAAATTGAATTTCGTCCTCGAAATTTGACTGATTCAATTCTAATAACGGAGTTCTTCAAAATCCACTTCACTAAACCAACTATCACATATCTATTTCCCAAGTTTCGGTATCCCAAAAGTCATGCTTCTGCTGCGCACTCTGATAAACCAAATATTTTTGCTTCACTAAAGGTTCCTTAAAAGAATGAGTTAGGGCATACCGGTGATCAAAGAGGTGTTTGGGTCTGCCTCAGCTGCTTGTATGACAAACACCCTCCCTGTGGTGCTCTTCTTCCTGGGACAATTCATGGACGTGTGCCCCGGCTCCTTGCAATGGAAACACACATTCGACCCACTCAAGCACAGACCCGAATGTGGTTTCTGACACTTCGGGCAAATTGGTACTCCTCCTGACTTAGGGGCCCCGCCCCTCTGCTGCTGTTGTGGCTGAACCTGCTGACTCTGCTGGTTAAGGTCCCTAGATGGCCCTGTGAACTATTTCTTCGCAGATGACTGCGAAGATGGTTGATAGGATTCTAGCTGGAATTGTCTCTTACGCTGCTGTTCCTTTTGCATATTTCTTCTTCCCTCCTCAGAGCGCAATGCTCTACTAACGGCAGCCTCATAAGTAGCGACATCCAACATACGAACGTCATGCTTAATGTCAGCCCGCAATCCATCAACAAACTGCCTCAGTTTATCCGGCGCACTGTCAGCAATAAGAGGCACGAAACGACACCCTCTCTCGAACTGGGTGATGTAATCCACCACAGACTTGTCCCCCTGACGGAGACTCATGAACTCCCGGGTCATGCGGCTACGCACATCCTCAGTAAAATACTTGGCATAGAACATACGTCTGAACTCTATCCACGTCAAAGTAGGTAGGTTCACGCCCCTAACAGCGCCTTTCCATCAAGAGGCTGCATCCCCTCTCATCATATACACCGCACACTTGACCCTATCAGCATCTGTAATTCCCATATAGTCAAATATAGACTCCAATGATCGAATCCACCCCTCAGCAATGAGCGGATCAGTGGTGCCTGTAAACTCCTTTGGTCCCTTCTTCTGGAACCGCTAAGCTACATCCTCATATGTGTGAGCCTAGGACGAGTAGCTTGCTACTCTAACAAAGCAGTGATCCCTGCCATCATGTTAGCATTGGCCTGCTCCAATGCTGAGAGAGGGTTCTGCGGAGGTGGAGGTGGAGGTCCTCCGCGTCTATTCATCTGTCTGGGAGGCATTCTGTACCACCACATATTTCTTTACGTAAATCGCAATGCATAACTAAGGGTTTCAAAAGTCATACTGAACATGAAATACTTAAAATTAATACATAAGCTCCTTCTAAATCTTCATAAAGCATTTAAAACTTACAGATCGGTAGCAGATTTCTGAGCTTCACGTGACAGTAGACACCCTCCAAGGACTGCGCTCTGATACCAATTGAAACGCCTACTACTAATAAAATGCGGAATTTTTTTTTTTTTAAATAATACTATACATACGCCCATACATATATGTATATAAAAATAACATATATTTCTTAAATAACCTGAAAAATATTAAATAAATAAATAAATCCTTAAAAATGTTTCATGCATTAATTTAAAATGATAAACAATGCTGCTGAAAAATCTCATATGCGGAATAATAATAAAATAAAACATGTTTCAAAATTCCATCATAATAGACTAAATAACTGCGACGGTCACGGGGTCCACTGCTCCGTGAGCTCATACGTCCTCACCACTGGTAGGAGCTACATAAATGTCATCATGCTCACCTGCACCATATAAGCGTAGTGAGCCTAGGGGCTCAACATGTCTAATCCTTTATAACAAGGTTAAAAATAATGCATCACGTAAATACTAATACATATACATGTACATGAGCATGCATGGAAACATTTTTCATAACATAAATGCTGAATCATAAATCATAAACATAACATAACTTTCTTCATCATACATAACATAATTGAGCATGTCATAAACATAAAAACTGAGTATGGTCATATCCATGAATGTGACTAATAACTGTGCCGACTGATCAGTCTAAAGAACCATCGTACGTGTCGGTGGATAAATCCACCTCTATGCTGGTAGTAAACTACCTCTGTGCCAGTGGTAAAACCACTTCTATGCCGGTAGTAGAACTACCTCTGTGTTAGTGGTAAAACCACTTCTATGCTGTCACATCACTTAAATTTCCATAAAAATATTTTTCATGCTCAATTCTTAATCATAAACATATCATAAAATATTTCATGTATGCATGCACTTAAAATATATCCGTAATATATATTTAATTAATTTTAATAATAAATATACTTTTACTTAAAATAGACTTCATGCATAAAAATAATTAAATATATATTCCGGACTTAGTTTATTTTCATGGGTTGGTCCAGACTACTGATCACTCACTCTAAGGCCATTAAACTTAAATAAAATCCAATAATCATATTTTAGCCCAAATAACTTAATTAAACTTAAATTAACCTAAATAAAATATTTAAGCCCAATTACTTAACTTAAGCCCAATAAAACTCTTGATTGGCCCAAAATCCACTGACTGGCCCAAAAATTCTCATGGACTCCTAAGCCCATAAAAACCATTGTGCTAACTTAAATAAATTATTTAAGGCCCAAATAAAATTATTTGGAGGTCCAAATAATTTTATTTCTAATTAATTTGCCCAAAAACCAATTAAAACATTAAACATTTAAAAATTTAAAATACTCAAGCCCGGCCCACCTAACCCGGACCGGGACCGACTTAACCCGACCCATGACTACCTGACCCAACCCAGCACCCAACCCTGACCCATAACCCGACCCAGAAACCCCCCCAAACCCCAAACCCGATCACCCCTCTCCTTCTCTTCTCGGCTGGGCAAGCAGCAGCCATTCCATGGCTACTGCCGCCCTGCTCCGGCCACCCCTGGCTGGAGCACCACCTCCCATGGATAGCCCACATCCAGGGGGTTCTAACACAACAAGAATCAGACCAAACCATGGCCCGAGGAGTGAGAACGAAGCTCTGCACCAGACGCCTTCCTCCTCCTCGCGCACAGACTGAGATGTCGCCAAACTTTCGTTCGTGCGGCTTCCTCCGACAACCAAAGACCGTGAAACCACTTCTCAATTTTACCAACATCTAAATCTTTTAAACCCAACAAACCACGTACAAATCCATGGCCTGAGTAAGGAGAACGACCCCTCTCTTCCCAAAGCCCTAACCTGCGCGTCTGTGTGCATCAGAAGTGAATAGCTTCGTTTCCAGACTATGACACCCTAAAACTCTGAACAAACTCGACCCTAAGGCACCTTGGGACCCCTCTGACTCGAGCCCTCAGCCCTGGACCATACCATGCTGAAGAAAAACGTGAGCCATGCCAAGTAGACACTCAAACATGCATCAAACATCCATGAAATTGCATAATTAGAAAATATCTGATAAAAATCTGAATAAAACCCAACATGAATGGTTAATAGCTTATATTGTGTTCAAACGAAAGAATAAACATTCCTTAAACGAAGATAGATTGAGAAACGAGACAATAATCGCGTGTACGGCGCTCCGGGACGACGAACGAACCAAAGACTCCAAGAATCTATGAAGGATCGGCTATGGAGATTGCTTTTTGCTGAACGTGAGAATGGGGGTGGGAGGAGATGGGAGTTGTCGGCTGAGTGGGGTTAGGGTAGGGTAGGTTTTTGTTTTAAATTTTTGTAACTAGGAATAATTTGGGATAATAACTAGTATAAAATAATTAGGTAGATAATATAACATAAATATAAGATTTTAAAATCTTAAAAATACCTACTAATCTGATAACTAATCAAAAATCCCGAAATACTAATTTATAGTATTTTTAAAAATTAATAAAAGTCATTAAAATGACTTATTTTGGCTAAAAATCAACTCTTAAATAAATATATAATTAAATACTAAAATTTTCTTGACAAAATACCTTAAAATAAGATTTTAAGGCTCATAAACTCATAAAATATTTTTGGCTAAGAATTTTGGTATCTCGTCCGTCCACGGTCCCGTCTACGCGATCAAAATAATAAATATTCTCAAAAATCCAAAAATATCATAACTGCGGGTTAAATGATAAAATAAATTTAAATCATGCATATAATTCACATAATAACACATAAATGTCATTTAACCCAAATATAAATTTTTAAATAATTATTTTCCCTAATTATGCATGCGAATTTACGTATTAAAATTTTCGGGTGTTACACTAGGGGTATTTTTTAGCATCGAAATGCCAGTGATGTCATCATCTGGAGTCGTTTGATCACTTGTTTTTCTATAGTCCAGTTTTTGTTTACGTCTGGAACTTTTTTGCTTCATGCTTTGGTGTGCAAAATTTTCTAAATTTTTCCAGTTGGAAAGTGGCGGAAGAGTGGAGGCGAAATGGTCATATAAGGGAATTAATTCCTTAGATTATTTGTTCATTTGTAAAGATAGAAATGATAGTAAACATAGGGGTGTTCACATCCGTTCGGCTAGAATGACTGTGCTTATTCATGAGTTTATTATTTCTCTTAGTCGTGTAGGTGTTTTGCGTCCGGTGCATTGGGTGGGTTATGTGGTTGCGGAGAAACTGGGGTTGCATTCTAGAATCATGTGTAGTTCTCACATTCGGTTGCATTCAATGGGTGCATCCTCCAGTTGGATATTTTAAATTAAATACGGATGATTGTTCGAAAGGTGGAGGTCAACCGGGGATTGGTGGCATTATCAGAGACCATGCAGGCAATTCGATCCTTGTTTTTCATGATGCCATTGGTGTTGGAACTAACACAAGAGCTGAACTAAGTGCAATTCTAAAGGTTATGTAGCTTTTTTTGCTTTATGATCTATTTCCGGTTTGGCTAGAAGTGGATTCCATGGTGGCGTTATCCATTATTGATTCAGCTACTACCAGTTGGGTCTTCTCAGCATTCAGACAGAATTTCAGGGAATCTTGCATTCTTCTGTGGTTCGAAAATCTCATGTATTTCGAGAAGCTAATGCGGCGACATATGTGTTGGCTAATCTGGGATTGGTAAAGGGGGCGGCCATTTTGCATCCTCAGGACATCAAGGGGCAGTTAAAAGGCATTTACAGATTGGATAGATCTGTCCTGTCTTATATTAGAATTAATTCTACCTTTTGATTTCTTTGTATTTTATGGAATTGAATACCTTTTTGGAGCTCTTGTAATTTGAGAGGTTTTGGTACAGTTCTCCTCTCTTTTTTCCCTGTTTTTTAATAAACGGGTAGGGGTCCGCCAAACCACCCTCCACAACAGGCGGCTTTCGAAAAAAAAAACTTGGGAATATCCTTTTGCCACTAATCGTGCCTTGAATTTGACCTTGTAAACTATTGTAGTGTCTTATTTAGTTTTGAAGATCCACTTGCAGCTTAGGACCATCTGCCCTTTTGGTTTATCCAACAAATTTCAGGTTTCATTCTTGATTAGTGATTGGAGTTCCTCGTCCATGGCCTTCTTCCAGTTATCCTTAAACTAACTCCTCATTAGACTCTTATAAGATGGAGGTTCATCATACTCCACCTGCACCGCGGTACTCAGTGCATGAGATATCATGTCAGCTTCTCCAAATCTTACGGGGGTCGAATTTCCCTTCTTTTTCTATCTCTTTCCAGTCTATAGGATCTCAACTGATCAGTTCCCTGAAAGTCTTCAGTTTCATGGACTTGACTGATTTGATCATTCAGTTGAGGATCAGTTTCATGACTCTACTGATCATGTTGTAGCTCCACCTCAACCGATGATTCCTCCAGACTATCAGTTTCTCCCTTGGTGATTTCTTTTATAATATTATAGTTCATCCTTGTCTCATTAAAAGTAACATCCCTGGTATTAAAACACTTCAGCCCTATGTTTTCCAGATTCCATACTTTATAGCCATTTACTCCTTTAGGGTATCCTATAAAGATTCACTTCAAAGCTCTCGGTTCCAGTTTGTCTTGCTTCACATGAGCATATGCCAGACAACAAAAGACCCTTAAGTTTGAGTAGTCAATTGCAGTTTCCTTACACAGTTTCATAGGTGTTTTGAATCCCAAGCTACTCGATGGGCATCTATTCACCAAGTAGGGAGCAGTTGCAAGAGCCTCTCCCCAAAAACTATTTAGCAGCCCTGCATTTAAGATCAAACACCTGACTCTTTATAAAAGAGTTTTGTTCATCCTTTCAGCTACTTCATTTTGCTGAGGTGTTCTTGGCACTGTGAGATGTCTTGAAATTCCATTTGAGCTGCACAGATCCTTGAACTTTTTAGACAAGAATTCCAAACCATTGTCAGTCCTCAAGCATTTCACTCTATGTCCAGTTTTGTTTTAAGTTTGGAGCAGCTTCCTTGAATCTTCCAGATGTTTCATCCTTAGACTTCAACAAGTTTACCTACACTCCCCTTGTATATGCATCAACAGTAGACATGAAGTATCGACGGCCTCCATGAGTTTGAGATTTGTAGGGACCCCAAAGGTCTGAGTGAATGTACTCTAGAGGCTTAGTTGAGGTATGTTGAGCAGTTCCAAATGATACCTTTTTAGCCTTCCCTAGAACACAAATAATCACAGAACTCCAGTTCTTTGATTTTATCCTCACCCATTAGCCCTTGTTTGGACAACTCCAGCAGCCCCCTTTGTGATGACCCGAGTTCTAATCTCTCAATAAACATTAATCAACAATAATAGACAAGTATCAATGTCTAAACAAAAGAATAAAATTTTTTTTTTTTTTAAATAAATTGCCCTGCGCACGCGCGGGCATCACCCCTCGCGCGCGCGCAAGCCAATGGGACCGAGGCCCCCTGGCTTGGCCCGCGCACGCGCGAGCAGTAGCTCGCCCGTGCGCAGGCCAATCGGCCAGAAATTTGGCTGCACTCTGCTGCTGTTCAAAAATTGAGTTCATGCATCCCTTTGATTCAAGATCATCTCCTACCAAGGTATAGACATGGTATAATCAATAGCAACATCTATCATGCTATACAAGGAATACAATTAGATCACTCCAAGGCCTTAAAACATAACCAAGATGCATCAAGATACACAAGAAGCTATATACAATTCAAGTTCAAGATACATCATATTGATTCAAGGATTTATATATCTATTCAATCCCAACTACAACAAACAAGAGTACAACATCATCATAATCAAGTCTTGGTACAAATATCTAAACCATAATCATGTTTAAGGCTCCATTTCACTACAAGACAGCTCATAATCATCTAAACTCGAATCATCACGCTATGTTCATCTCATTCCTTGTTCTTCATGTACGCCTTTGCCCGGTTCCACTTCCTCCTATTGCAATGACACATACAACAAGACAATAGCCGGATAACTCCGGTGAGAAATAGATTTCCCAGTAAAAGCAACTAAACATGCATAACAACATATATCAAGATCATGATATAAAAGTAAGTACAATGCATGTTTTCAAAACAAGGTTCATTTCGTCATTCGTCAATTGGGATCCCGAGAAGTAGATATCATAACTAATCCACCGACTCTCCCGATCGAGGTGAGGTTACTTATCTTTCTTCTCTAGACTTTGAAGCAATCATATATGCAAATCAGACGCTAGGCTAAAACAACCACCCAGGCCATACATATACAATTCCTCAAATCATCTATTCGAACGTTTTCGTTCATTTCAAAATCAAAGAATAAGTCTTCAAGATGAATGCAACATATATCATCATCAAGGCATTCATAACATCAAAACTTATTCAACAACTCAAATAAAAACACATAAGAGCAATTAAGCAAACAAGTATGTGATTTAGGGGAACTCGATACAAACCATCTCGAGTTGTAGTCCCAATCAAATAGTAGTCCACTTTTACCTTTCAAATGTGGTGTTTAGGATGTCTTCAAACTTGTCAAAGTCTGTACAAGATCAACCACCAAGACTATATCAAAATCTGCTCAATATCAACCCCAAACTTCAACAAGAATTTCAAAGGCAAACTCTACCAACCTTGTTCTATTGTTTATCGGTTTTGGAGTTGACGTTCTTGAGTTGATATGCCCTGTTCAACCACTGAAATGATAGCATAACAATCAAGGAACCATTAACTAATAGCTCAACAACTTCTAAATGCAAGAACAGTAGCAAAACACTTCAATTCACGAGTTCAACGGCATATCGGTAGTACTTCGGCGATTCCGAACTCAATACAACATTTCTAATATGAACATCAGCTGTTAAAACTTCAAGATCAACAGAACAGCAGATATATATAGATCGAATCATAATTGGGAATCACAAGAACATGATATACAACTCCATCTTCAACCCAACTTCAAGATTATACAAGATAGAATCTCAACACCACAATTTCATAACAACATCTGATATCTGTCCATTTCGAAATCTCAAACCCCGAAGAACAAAGAGGAAACTTACATCAAATCGAAGGTCGTCTTCCGAGGATTCCAGAACATCTTTCGGAATCGAAAACGGATAACCGTAGCTCAAGATATCACAATTTGAAAGATGAAGAAAAGTTTGGAAAATTCTGCTCTCGGTTCTTCCTTTTTCCTTGTCTGAATTTTCTGATGGAATATAGTGTAGTACACGTGAACATGCTGAGGAATAACAAGTGTCCAGCTCAAAATAATGATTTTGCACTTTGGCCCCTCAACTATGCAATAATTGCAATTCAGCCCTCACATTCTCATGTTATTCAATTTCAATCCTAATCAATTTAAGAATATTAGAATTTGAATCAAAACTCCAAATATTCCCAAATTAATTATTCTCGGATTAAAATTAAATAATTCTGGGCGTTACAATTCTCTTCCACTAAGACTCGATTTCGTCCTCGAAATCCAACATTAATATCAACAGATCATATAACATATATCAGATAACAGAAAACAAAAGGAAACTCACATCATTGAAACATCTCTGGATATCGTTGTCGCATATCTGATTCTGTTTCCCAAGTAGCTTCTTCAACACCATGACGACTCCACTGAACTTTCACAAGTGGAATAGTCTTGGTTCGTAGTTGCTTCTCTTTTCGATCAAGGATCTGAATTGGATTTTCAAAATAACTCAAGGTCTCGTCGAGTTCAGCCTCATCAGATTGAAGCACATGAGATTCATCAGCAAGATATTTTCGAAGCATCGATACATGAAAGACATCATGTATTCCAGATAAAGATGGAGGTAAAGCTAATCGATAAGCGAGATTGCCTATTTTCTCCAGAATTTCATAAGGACCAATATATCGTGGAGACAACTTCCCTCGCTTGCCAAATCTGACAGTGCCTCTGAACGGAGAAATCTTCAAAAATACTCGATCCCCCTGTTCAAAAGACAAAGGTCGACGTCGAATGTTGGCATATTTCGTCTGTCTATCTTGAGCTGTCTTCATTCATTTCTGAATAAGCTTCACCTGGTCATTCATATCACGGATCATATCAGGACCAATATCAGGTACTTCAGAAATATCATCCCAGTACAAAGGAGATCGGCATTTTCTTCCGTATAAAGCTTCAAAAGGAGCCATTCCAATACTCGATTGATAGCTGTTGTTGTACGAGAATTCACAAAGAGGTAATGAATCTTGCCAACTCGTGCCAAAATCAAGCACTATAGCTCTCAACATGTCCTCCAATGTCTGAATGGTACGCTCAGACTGCCCGTCTGTTTGTGGATGATAAGCTGTGCTCAAACGAAGCTGAGTACCCAAAGCACTCTGTAAACTATGCCAGAAGTGAGATGTAAATCGAGGATCACGATCTGATACAATAGACTTCGGCACACCATGTAATCTGACAACTTCACGGACATAAATTTCTGCCATCTGATCATGTCTGTACGTCATACGATAAGGTATAAAACACGCAGACTTCGTCAATCTATCGATAATCACCCAGATAGCATCATAACCTCTAGAAGATCGAGGTAATCTCGTCACGAAATCCATGGAAATATGATCCCATTTCCATTCTGGCACGGATAAACTCTTAAGTAAACCAGGCGGTTTCTTCCTTTCAGCCTTCACCTGTTGGCAGTTCAAACATCGAGACACAAACTCAGTGATATCAGACTTCATTGGCTTCCACCAGTATCGAGTCTTCAGATCATTATACATCTTCCTACATCCAGGATGAATACTATAACGACTACAATGCGCCTCTGTCAGTAGTTGTTGTCGCACATCAGAAATATCAGGCACTACAAGGCGATTGTGAACATAAAGAAGATCATCTCGAACCCGGTATTCAGATACATGCCCTGATCTGACTTTCTCAATCGAATTCTGTATATTCTGATCAAGTTTCTGAGCATCTCGAATTCTTACCAATAAAGCTGGTTCAGCTTGCATTTGATAGAGTCGAAGAGGTTGATAATTCGTATCAAATACTAACCCAGACAGACAACAGTCTTCAATCAAATTTGATACACCAATCGTCGATAAGGACAAAGAACATACCTTTCGACTGAGTGCATCTGCTGCCGCATTCGATTTCCCTGGATAGTACTTAATCTCACAATCAAAGTCTTTAAGCAAATCAAGCCACTTCCGCTGTCTCATATTCAATTCTGACTGTGAAAATAGATACTTCAGACTCTTGTGATCAGAATAAATCTCAAACTGCTCCCCGTACAGATAATGTCGCCAAATCTTCAAAGCAAATACAATGGCGGCCAATTCAAGATCATGAATCGGATATCTGGTTTCGTGAGGCTTCAACTGTTTTGAGGCATAAGCAATCACATGTCCTCGCTGCATCAAAACACACCCTAATCCTCGATGAGATGCATCACAGTAAACAGTGAAACCACCAGTACCTGAAGGAATCGTCAAGACTGGTGCACTGGTCAGTCGTGTCTTCAACTCAAGAAAACTAGATTCACAAGCTTCAGACCAGATAAAAGGAGCATTTTTCTGAGTTAACTGAGTAATTGGCTTCGCAATACTGGAAAAATCTTTAATAAATCGACGATAATACCCAGCCAATCCCATAAAACTACGAATCTCAGGAACAGATGTCGGTCTTGACCAACTGATCACTGCTTCTACTTTACTTGGATCCACAGAAATACCATTTCCAGATATAATATGTCCAAGAAAGACAACCTGTTTCAGCCAAAACTCACATTTCGACAGTTTAGCATACAGTTTCTCGGCTCTTAAAGTTTTCAATACCGTTCTTAGATGTTCAGAATGATCAATCAAATTCTTTGAATATATCAGAATATCATCAATAAAGATAATCACAAAATCATCGAGATACTTCTGAAATACACGGTTCATTAAAGCCATAAATACAGCTGGAGCATTCGTCAAACCAAACGGCATAACTATAAACTCATAATGGCCATACCTGGTTTTGAACGCAGTCTTAGGAATATCAGAATCCCTAACTCTCAGCTGATGGTATCCAGATCTCAGATCGATCTTGGAATACACAGAAGAACCCTGCAACTGATCAAACAAATCATCAATACGAGGCAAAGGGTATTTTTTCTTTACCGTAGCCTTGTTCAGTTGCCGGTAATCAATACATAATCTCATTGAACCGTCTTTCTTTCTGACAAACAGAACTGGAGCACCCCAAGGAGAAACACTGGGTCGAATGTATCCCTTGGCCAATAAATCTTCTAACTGTTCTTTCAACTCTTTTAATTCCACTGGTGCCATTCGATATGGTGCCTTCGAAATCGGTGCAGTTCCAGGCATCAGTTAAATGTTGAAGTCAATCTCACGATACGGAGGTAATCCTGGAATCTCATCCGGAAAGACGTCCGCAAATTCACTAACCACTGGCAAGTCAGCCAGGTTCAGGCTAGGTTTCAACAAATCCACTGCATAAACAAGAAATCCCTCCGCTCCTTTCTGCAAAAGTCGGGTCATAGATAATACAGAAATAAGAGGAATCTTAGCACGTGAACCCTTACCATAGAACTTCCATTCTCCAGCCATCTCAGGTCTGAATCTCACTACCTTCTGAAAGAAATCGACGGTAGCTCTGTACTTATTCAGCATATCAATCCCAATAATACAATCAAAATCAGACATACCAAGTACAAAACAATCGATTTCAATCTCATTACCCTCATACTGTAGTACACAATTCTTTACTATCTGAATCGAGATAAGACCCCTCCCCAAAGGAGAAGAAACAGATACTACAACTGGTAATGACTCAACAGGCAAAGAATGCAATGCAACAAATTTGGCAGATAGAAACGTATGGGATGCACCGGTATCAAACAACACATAAGCAGAATAACCAGAAATAGAACAGTTACCTGCAATCACATCATCAGGTGCTCCCTGTGCCTGCTCCTCAGTCAAAGCAAAGACATGAGCCTGCTGTCTCTGAGGCTGATTGCCTGCCTGACTTCCACCTGGTCGAGTCTGCTGCTGTGGATGTGCTGGCTGGAAAGAATGAACAGAAGAGGCCTGTCTTCCAGGTTGAGCCACTGATCGTGATGACTCTGCACCTCTTGCCTGTCCAGTATTTCTCTGAGGACACACCCTTGCAAAATGACCCATCTGTTGGCATATATGGCACCTCCCAGATACACCTCGGCACTGATCGGTTGGATGATTTCCACCACAACTGTTGCAGAACACTCTTGACTTCTGCTTCGTACCACTGGAACTCGAAGAACTGCTCCCAGACTTCTTAAACTGTTTTCCTCTTGCTTGCAAGAACCCTTTCTTTCCACTGCTACTACCACCTTCAAATCGAAAAGGTTGCTGTTGCGGAGTTGGAGCTGCAGGTTGTGACTGTCTCGGAGGTTGTGCGGTATACGAAGCTCCTCGCTGCTGTATCAAACCAGCTTCCGCTCCCTTGGCACTGTTCAAGGCATCAGCAAAGGTATTCGATCGCCTTGTATTCACCAGTGTAAAAACATCCGGACTCAGGCCATTGATAAACTGATCAGCCATAGCCTCGTCACTGTCAGCAACATGTGGAGCAAAACGTAGTAATGTAGAGAATTTTGCAACGTAGTCTTCGATATTCAAATTCCCCTGTTTCAGATTTGAAAACTCAGCCCCTTTATCCTTGCGGTAAGACACAGGAAATAAGCGTTGGTAGAACTCAGTTTTGAAGACATTCCAAGTCAGTACAGTTCCTCTACGCTCCAAAGCTCTTTTTGTAGTGAACCACCAGCTCTTCGCAACTTCATGCAACTGGTGCCCAATCAATCTAACTCTCCGTTCATCCCCGTAGTCAAGTGAATCAAATAGCATCTCCATATCATCAAGCCATCCCTCGCATTCAACAGCATTTTCTGTACCTTTGAAAGTAGGCGGCTTGTAGGATTGGAAACGTTTCAGAAGTGTTTCCATAGGAGTTGCTGTCATATCAGTCATATCTCTTGACGTACTTCCCTGTTCATTACTCGGCACTGCAGTAGCTCGAGGCACTATCGGTGTAACAACTGTCGGTGGAGTATGAACTGTCTGTTCTGGTAGAGAAATAGGAACATGGGGTCTCAGAGGAGGTCGGCCTGGTCTTCGAGACATATCTGATTATCAACATGGTTAGGATACCAAATCATCAAATTATCTCAGTCCTCCTCTGATCATCTTACCTCTGATCAAGACTCGGTTCTGATTCAATCTTAAATAAATAATCATAATCTTCAAATAAAACATGCTTCCAATCAATTCAGATAATCAGGTAGCATGTCATAATTCATCAGGATATATGCCTCTATCAGTTCAGATATTCCAATAAGCATGCATCTTTAATCATCGTAATCATACTTTCAAATAAAATAAATACAACATCTTGTAATAAAATACTTGAAAGTAAATCATGCTAGCATTTAAAACATGTAATTCAATCACGTAATTAAATCATAGCATGATAAAAAAAAAACATAAATAAGTAAGGCAGAAGACTCGATCTACCCCACTCACTATCTATCTAAGTCCAGAATGTTCTTGCTCTGATACCACCTGTTGTGATGACCCGAGTTCTAATCTCTCAATAAACATTAATCAACAATAATAGACAAGTATCAATGTCTAAACAAAAGAATAAAAAATTTTTTTTTTTTTAAATAAATTGCCCTGCGCACGCGCGGGCATCATCCCTCGCGCGCGCGCAAGCCAATGGGACCGAGGCCCCCTGGCTTGGCCCGCGCGCGCGCGAGCAGTAGCTCGCCCGTGCGCAGGCCAATCGGCCAGAAATTTGGCTGCACTCTGCTGCTGTTCAAAAATTGAGTTCATGCATCCCTTTGATTCAAGATCATCTCCTACCAAGGTATAGACATGGTATAATCAATAGCAACATCTATCATGCTATACAAGGAATACAATTAGATCACTCCAAGGCCTTAAAACATAACCAAGATGCATCAAGATACACAAGAAGCTATATACAATTCAAGTTCAAGATACATCATATTGATTCAAGGATTTATATATCTATTCAATCCCAACTACAACAAACAAGACTACAACATCATCATAATCAAGTCTTGGTACAAATATCTAAACCATAATCATGTTTAAGGCTCCATTTCACTACAAGACAGCTCATAATCATCTAAATTCGAATCATCACGCTATGTTCATCTCATTCCTTGTTCTTCATGTACGCCTTTGCCCGGTTCCACTTCCTCCTATTGCAATGACACATACAACAAGACAATAGCCGGATAACTCCGGTGAGAAATAGATTTCCCAGTAAAAGCAACTAAACATGCATAACAACATATATCAAGATCATGATATAAAAGTAAGTACAATGCATGTTTTCAAAACAAGGTTCATTTCGTCATTCGTCAATTGGGATCCCGAGAAGTAGATATCATAACTAATCCACCGACTCTCCCGATCGAGGTGGGGTTACTTATCTTTCTTCTCTAGACTTTGAAGCAATCATATATGCAAATCAGACGCTAGGCTAAAACAACCACCCAGGCCATACATATACAATTCCTCAAATCGTCTATTCGAACGTTTTCGTTCATTTCAAAATCAAAGAATAAGTCTTCAAGATGAATGCAACATATATCATCATCAAGGCATTCATAACATCAAAACTTATTCAACAACTCAAATAAAAACACATAAGAGCAATTAAGCAAACAAGTATGTGATTTAGGGGAACTCGATACAAACCATCTCGAGTTGTAGTCCCAATCAAATAGTAGTCCACTTTTACCTTTCAAATGTGGTGTTTAGGATGTCTTCAAACTTGTCAAAGTCTGTACAAGATCAACCACCAAGACTATATCAAAATCTGCTCAATATCAACCCCAAACTTCAACAAGAATTTCAAAGGCAAACTCTACCAACCTTGTTCTATTGTATATCGGTTTTGGAGTTGACGTTCTTGAGTTGATATGCCCTGTTCAACCACTGAAATGATAGCATAACAATCAAGGAACCATTAACTAATAGCTCAACAACTTCTAAATGCAAGAACAGTAGCAAAACACTTCAATTCACGAGTTCAACGGCATATCGGTAGTACTTCGGCGATTCCGAACTCAATACAACATTTCTAATATGAACATCAGCTGTTAAAACTTCAAGATCAACAGAACAACAGATATATATAGATCGAATCATAATTGGGAATCACAAGAACATGATATACAACTCCATCTTCAACCCAACTTCAAGATTATACAAGATAGAATCTCAACACCACAATTTCATAACAACATCTGATATCTGTCCATTTCGAAATCTCAAACCCCAAAGAACAAAGAGGAAACTTACATCAAATCGAAGGTCGTCTTGCGAGGATTCCAGAACATCTTTCGGAATCGAAAACGGATAACCGTAGCTCAAGATATCACAATTTGAGAGATGAAGAAAAGTTTGGAAAATTCTGCTCTCGGTTCTTCCTTTTTCCTTGTCTGAATTTTCTGATGGAATATAGTGTAGTACACGTGAACATGCTGAGGAATAACAAGTGTCCAGCTCAAAATAATGATTTTGCACTTTGGCCCCTCAACTATGCAATAATTGCAATTCAGCCCTCACATTCTCATGTTATTCAATTTCAATCCTAATCAATTTAAGAATATTAGAATTTGAATCAAAACTCCAAATATTCCCAAATTAATTATTCTCGGATTAAAATTAAATAATTCTGGGCGTTACACCCTTTCACTGACATGTCCTAATCACATGTGCTACAGTCTTGTTATATTGTGAGGACCTCGTCTCTAAACATCTAATCTCGAATAAACATGCAATCCAAATTAAAAGCCAAGGCAGAAAAGAAATTTTTTTTTAAAAAAAAATGCCCGGACCCCGTGCACACATCCATGCAGTACGGGTTCGTGAATTTAAATGAAGGGCACACGGACGCCACACTAGCTCCATATCCGGGTCCGTGCAGAATCAAAACACTAAAAACATGACTTTCTGTCCGACCACACGAACGCTCGCCCGGAGGTGGCACGGGGTCCGTGCACTCACAAATCTGCACACTCCAAAACTTGTGAGGTGACATGGACCCTTGCACGAAAGTGGCACGGGTTCCGTGCCCTGTTGCACCAGCAAAAGAAAAGCTTCAGCAGAACATATTTCATGCTAACACAATACAATTATTCAATTCCAACATGCTACAAACTCATAAAACATACATAATATAGTACATAGTAGTTCTAAAGTTGTACATTATTCAAACCAGTAGAACATGCTTCGGTTCTAGATTACAATCCGAATACAAAACAAGTTCGAATTACACATTCGACTTATAAAACACCAAGTTCTCACTTCTATCAACTCAACCACCTAGACATGTGATCTCTGACTCGATCCTGCCCCACCTGTCGCCAAACACACATACAAAGACAAGACAACAGCCGGATAAATCGGTGAGAATAATATTCCCAGTAAAAGAGACAAACATGCTATATAAAATAGACATCTCAAAATGAAATACATCAACTTCCAAATATTAAAAATGAGAGTAAATGAATGCATGACTTCAAAAGTCTAGATTATCAATCTGGATAATCAAAAAGTAAATCGGTTCCTCGATTCTTTGGTTGGGATCCCGAGGGTGAAATATCACAACAATCACACCGACTTCCCTTTTTGAGGTGGACGATGTATACTTCAATCCTCCAGACTCCGGAGCATTCAATAGAGAGTTTATCGGCCACTATATTGCCTGCCAGTGCCACTCGACTATAATACCCAGATCGTCTAATTCAAATGAAACGAATCGTTCAGCTCAATATGAATGCATATGAAAAATAAACATTCAATCATGTTATTCAAGTAATTCACATAGACATGCAAGTATGTGATTTCTCTAGGACACTCGAATCAATCCGGATTCGAGTTAATCGTCCTATTCCATCCAATGTCGTCTTATACCTTCTTCTTGATCTGAAGTAGCTTCCAATCTTGATCAAGCTACAATAACATGAATTCCAATCAAAATCATACAACTCAATTCCAAGAATGAGATCAACTCGATACCAAACCTCGATCAATTCTTTGACGAATCGAATTCTGTCAATTCTGAACTCCACGATCCTCAGTCAAATCTGTACGGACATACATACGAGTTCAATATCAAACAAAAAATTCAAAACCATTCAAAAACTTAATTCCAATTCCTAAAATCCAAAAATGTGAAACCGGCGGCATAACGGCTATAATCTGATCAACCGAAAACAACAAACAACAATTTATCAAACCAAAACAACTCCTAACATCAATAATTCATCTAAATCAAACCAATTCCAACAAATCTAAAAACCCAAACTTTCGAATTATGCTTCCAAAATTCCTAACAAATCCGAACGTCGTTCTTTTTCCGATACGATTTCGAATATACGATCTATCTTAGATCAAGAACGACATATCCAAAAATCATCCAATTCTAACGGCATCCAAAAAATTGAAGTAAAGTTGATCGAAGAAAAACTTATGGTAGAACGAAGCTCTCGCAGCCGTGATCGCTAATCTTCTTCAGATTGAATTTTTAATGGACGGATCGAGCTCAGAATGAAATCACAAAGCTTAAAGGGGGGCTTTCTCATCTTCAATGGAGGAGGGATAGATTTGGAGGAGAAGAGGAGAAAATAATAATGGAAGGGAAAAGGGCTTAGTCAACCTTTAAATCAATTGACCAAGTCAAAATCCAAAAATTGCATTTTAGTCCCTGAAAATTCCCAATTTGAAATCAAGTCCCTTATCGAATACCAATTAAATCCTAAAATTTTCTAATCTCTGATCATCAATCTTAATCTCCTAAAATCTCGGTTAGGCTAATTTTGGGGCGTTACATATATTCTCTTTATCATGCACCATAGCTGATCCACCAATTATGGTCTTGGCTTGTAGCACATAGAGAAAATTGATCCTCAAACCCTTCATCACCACCATAGGTCCTTTCATCACCTTCATGACACCATTCTCAGCCTTGAAAATTTATCAAGTTGCATCCAAAGTGCCCAATGAAATAAGGTTCCTTTTCAGTTCTGGGACAAACCTTACATTAGTTAAGGTTTTGGTCACCCCATCGTGCATATTCAAACTGCTTGAACCTATTCCCTTGACTCTGTAGAATTTATCAATTCCCAGAAGAACTAACCCTTGTTCTTCTTCTACCAGTTCAGCAAACCAAGCTTTAACTGGACACATATGGAAGGTGTATCTCGAGTTTAGAATCCACTCAGTTTTTAAACCTTCATCTATCATCATCAAAGCCTCGACATCAGCATATCCTTCTGTTATGTTAACTGATTCACCTACCTCCTTTGACTTATACAAATATATATCGTTCCTTTAGGACAATCCCTCTTGAAGTGTCCTTCCTTCCGACAGATAAAGCACTTGAGCTTGGGTCTGCTCTTTGACCTTCTCCTTGATTTTTTTGAACTTTGTGGCCTCTTATCAGTTCTCCCTCTTGCAACCAAACTTTCACCTAGAGGATTACCACCGATCTGCAATTTTTGTTGTAACTCCTTGGACTGAATATCCGACTGAACTTCCTCCAGGGTGATCGATTGATCCCTTCTATACAACATTGCATCCTTGAAATTTCCATAGGATTTTGGCAGTGCATTAAGCAAGATCAACCCTTTGTCCTTCTCTTCCAGTTTCACCTCTACATTCTCCAAGTCATCCAAGATTTTAATGAACTCATCTATCTAATCTTCGATGTTCTTCCCATATTGAACCTTGAAAGAGTATAATCACTGCTTCATGTTGTGGGAACCTCGGGTTGCTAATCTCAAATCTTAAGGGGCAATTAATGAATAAGCATCATAAATCTAATAAGGAAAGAATAAGGATTAAACAAAAAATTTTTTTTCAAAGGGGGGGTGCGCCCGGGCGGTTAAAAACAGCCGCCCGGGCGCCCTTGTTTTTTTCCAAAATAGTAGGCTGAGCCCCGGGTGCGCCCGGACTGTAATTTTCTGCCGCTCGGGCGAATCCTGGGCAGAAAAATCTGCTCTGATCTTTTGTCAACAACTTGATCCTTTCAATCAATCCAACTCAAGTCTAAAACATGATATATAAGATCCAAATCATGCATATAAACATAAACAAGATCTCAACCATCTATACATGCATTTGTTACATCGAACAAGTCTCTAAATAACGATAAACGACATAAACTATCTCAAGTTCATACATGCATTTCAAAACCAACAAGTTCTAAGGTTTGATGCTTCTAGATCTCAAGACTTCATCTACAACCCGAGTCCTCACATGCTAGACTCTCTCTCCCAGCTGTCAATAACGTCGTTGATCAGCTCCTGCACTCTCTGTTGTCATGCACACATACAAAACAAGACAACAGCCGGATAAACTCCGGTGAAAAATCATTCTCAGTATAATCGACATATAAATGCGTTCAATAAAATTCATATCAACTCTAAACATGTCAATTCAAGAATAGAGTTAAAATAACGCATATATCAACTCAAACTTCAAATCAAGACTTCAATTTATATAGCGCGCTTATCTCAAGAATTGATTCTTATCACTTCATTGCCATCAAGATTTGTAACCGATCTTGACATGGATATCCATCTATCGTAGCCATTCCGGGCTAGAAAATAAGGTTAACCGCAACCTTGGCATAGAATCAATTCAATATACAATCATATTAAAAGCAATAAAGATCCACTACCTATGATGGATCGACAATAACATAAGTTCTACCTCAAGAACAAGTATTTAAACAAGTATGTGATTTGTTTGGGATAACTCAAGAATCATCATTCTCGAGTATCGAATCCCTAACTCTCGATGTCATCTTATACCTTTCATTCTCGAGTTTGTCATGTTCCACATCTGGATAGGAAGTACCACAACTCCTACAAAAAATTTGATCATTCAAACATCAATCAATCTTCAATCAAATTCACTTCAATCTTGATCACTTCTTCTTCGGTTTCAAGTTGAGGTTCTTGAGTCAATAGTCTCCTATTAAACTCTAAAACATATCATCAAAACATGCATATCAAACTTCATTCTATTCAATCATTTCAGAATTGAATCAAAATCATCAATATAGATTCAATCAACATCATTTCAAACTTCAACTTCTTCTTATTCGGTACAACTCGGAGTCGTGAATCGTTAGCCTTCGAAACTCAACTGAAATCGAGAAATAAAAATGCCATAACATTCATAACATCTAAACAACTATCTCAACTCAGTTATAGGCTATCAAAACGATGTCAAAACATCATCCGGCGGCATAGCGATTCAAAATCGGTAATCGAATTAATATCGACTTCGAAGCTAACTTCTTTAACTTCAATCCAATTCATACGTCCATTCAAAATCATTAATACATCATTCTAATCCTCATAACAGCAACTAAGTATATCAAATACAAGCTAGATATCATAACAAATTCATTTCTTAATCCATATTCGATCCGGTTTCGAAAATAAAAAATACAACACGTCAAGAACATAATCATATACCAAAGTACTGATATCTACCAAATTTCGTTCTTCAAAACATGCCAAGATGATTAAATACTTACATCAAATCGAAGGCCTCGTCGCAAAGATTCCAGAACACTTTTCGGAATCAAAATCGGACAATCGGATAAAAAATTACGGGGTTTTGAAAATTGGAAATCAAAAGAACTTGAAGGTCTCGGCTACCTCTGTTCAAAATTCTGAATGAAATATCTGAATTACACGTTGAAGCTGACTAAGACATGTAATTTCGGATATATTCAATCAATATTGCAATTTAGTCCCTCAAGTCTTCATTAATTGCAATTGTCCTCGGCCTTCTTTTTAATTCAATTTCAATCCAAAATAATTTAAGAATATTAGAATTAAAATTGAAACTCTAAATATTCTAAAATTAAATATACTCGGATTAAAATTAAATAAATTCGGATTAATTAAATAATCTTGGCTTTTTGCACTTTAGCCCTTGCAACTTCGATATTTGCAAATCAGTCCCTGATCGGGTTGTATCTTCAAAATTAATCTTCTTTAATTCCCGAAACATGGAATTTAATCTTAAATCCCATAAATATTCAAATTGAATATTTATTCTTTTAATTTAAGAATTCTCGGAATTTAATTTTTAAAATCCGTAAATTCTCAAATTAAATATTTTCGGCTCGGAAATTAAATCTATCATGTCCATAACTTCTCAAATCAATATTAGCCCATAATATGAAATTTAATTCTCAAATCTTATAATTAATAATTTAATATTTTCGGGCCTTACACGTGTAGAGTATGTGTAATGTCCTGGGCCCTCACCCTCTGCTTGTCTCAGCTCTGGGCGGCCCAGCCATATTCATGATATTCTCCCACCTGAATGGGGAGTTTTTTCCCTCCCCAGGATTCGAACTTGGACCACCAGGCATATATCCAAGTTCAACTCAATCCTGGCACCACTTAGCTCAAGTGGTACCAAGGTTGAGTTGAATTTGCATATATGCCTTGTGGTGCAAGTTCAAACCTTGGGAAGGGCAAAAACTTCCCATCCAGTTGGGAGAAGACTATGAGTTGAGACCCACCCAGAGCTGATCCTAGATGATGGCAGATACAGAGGGTGTGGTCATTATAGTATGTTTTAAAGGGACTTGGTCATGTGGATACTTTCTAGCTTGTGCCAAATTGAAGAGGCTGACTTCTCTCTTGCTACCTCCCTTAAAGATTTGTCTCCCAGACACAATATGATAGCACAATGTGTCTTTTCCAAAATGTCTTCTTCTCCTTCTCGCTCAAGGTAGATGACTTCTCTTCCTTGATCTTTAATGCTTCTGCCAACCCCTGCTGCATCAAGATAGCTCTCATCTTGATTCTCCACAGAGCAAAATCATTCTTTCCTATGAATTTCTCAATATAAAACTTCATTGATCCAGCCATACTCGTCCTATCTTCCCACAGACGGAGTCAATTGTTGTGTTTCCACAATAATCCAAGACAAGTATTCAATGAAAAATTGATAAATTATCGTCAAAACTAAAATGATCAGTTTCCAGTTAATCACACGAAATTTAAATGACAAGAACAAAATTAAAGAACACAAGATTTACGTGGTTCGGCCCAAAAATAGCCTACATCCATGAGTGGGGCAAATCTTTTTGAGAGACTGGAGTATTACAAGTACACTGTAAGTTACACCTTCAAGAACTCAACACAAAACACAACTCACTACAACAAATATGCTCATTAACAACACTGAAAAGACAACGGTTTTATACACAAACTGTTGTCTTTTTGCCTTTAACAACGGTTTTTACAAAAACCGTTGTCGTTAATCGTATTTTTAATTAAAAAGACAACGGTTTTTAAAAATCCGTTGTCTTATATTCGTCAAAGACAACGGTTTTTAAAAACCGTTGTCAATGAGCGCGTTTTTGATGTTCTATGACAACGGTTTTAAAAACCGTTGTCTATTAGAGTTTTTCTGAAGTTCTAAGACAACAGATTGTAATCTGTTGTCCTTGTTATTTATTTATTTATTTTTTATTTTTAATATTTTAAAAAATATAATAATATTTAAAAAATATAATACATATAACATTAACCCATATAGTACAACACTATGTCTGCCTTAAGAAGAATCGAGAGAAACCCAATCCCTAGCCAAACTCTTCGCCCCCTTCAACCCAGCTCACCTCCGGCGCCGATGGATCGCCGAAAAATGGTTGTCCGACCTCTTTGCACCTAGCCCAAGCCTTGGCAACGTCAATCGTGAGTTTAAAGCTTGGATCGAAGCTTCAGTGTCGCGACTTTCACGTGTAAGTTTTGTTGCTTTCTTCTCTTTCTTCGGGCTCATGTTTCTAGGTATTTTTAGTAGATGTTGAGAGTCTAGATTTATTGTTGTTTGGATTTTAGGTGAATGTCGAGAAAAGGTGAAAAGCGAGACTCTATTTTGTGTTTTTTTTTGGGTTCTTTCATTAGCTCATCCGTTTGTGTAAAACCATTGCCTGTGATATTGTTTTCGAGTTCATACCACAAAACTCATGTTACTCTTTGGTGTTACGCATTCCTACGGGAGTATCGGCAATCCGTGTTGATTATCTTTTTGCTAAATTTGTCTATGTTATAATATATATGGCTCGGTCACTCTGTTCTCGGTTGTAGTTTCTACATATAATATGAATTTCCAGTTTCCAAATAATTCATTTCTTCCTGGTTAAAGCTAGACAGGCAATTTTTACCTTTTGTAATACTGGATCGTAGTATTTTAAACCTTGACTTCACCTCACCGTATCACATTTTTATATAAAAGTCATGCAGTAGTTATTTCAAATCTGTTTAGTTAGCGACCTCTTGTTTGAATTCGTTTAATTTGATTTTTTTTCCTTTTTGTTAAATATCTATGGTAGTGAGGATATATGTATGTGCATGGGCCTCTGTATGCCTTTCCTTGGTTAGAAAATCCTGTTTTCTTGATGAATCCATGGCCAAAGACTTGTAATTTTCCGATGACTTGAAGCCTTTGTCTTTTTCCCCATTCTTATTTATATGATATTTTTTAATTCTGTTGTGTGACATTGGATGTGTTTTTGTGTTCATAAATGATTCTTTTGATTCCTGCCAAAGTCTAGAAAGAATCCAGACTGCTTAATGGAGAACCTGTTTGGAAAAATTTCCTTTTCTTCTTTTGGCAGTACCCTGGAATTTATACGTGTTTAGGTTATGGTCATGGACATAGACATTTTCTGCTGTTTTTATTGATGACTATCGGGTTTCAACTGATCTGGTTTGACCCTATTTATTTTCCTTTATCTTGTTTGGATACTTTTATTTTAACATAATATCATTGCACATGGTTCAAGTGTCAAACAGGTTAGCTTTTACGATGATGATGTTCGCTACTGGCAACATTGGCGTAATCGTTCTGCTGCTGCTGAAGCTCCATCAGCTGTCAATAATCTAACTTCAGCTTTCAATTCCCCTGCACCATCCACAAAAGGACGTCATTTTCTTGGTCATATGCTGTGAGAACAAAGCTATTTTCTGAACAGATTTATTGGGATTAAAGATATTGGCGAGATATTTTGTTTCTTTTCTGAACAGATTTTCTCAGTTCTTGGAGAATAAATGTAGGCGTGCGCATCCATTTAAAAGAGTGAAGTAATCAATTGAAAGAGTGCCCCCTCAAACAATGGCTCGGTAATGACGAGTTCTGGTGTAGAATTCTAGAGAAATCCCATAACTTTTGCGCTTGGTTGAGAAGAAAAAGGTCAGTGAAGAAATGTTTTCCCTGTATCTGATTACTAAATTCAGTTTATCCTGTAATGAATGATTCTTTTATTGGAAAAAAAATCGGCTAATGTTGATAATCAGAACCGACCCATTAGGGGCAGATCTCCTCCTCGAAGAAATTTTTCATGAGTTTGTGTTTAGTGTTTTTAAAATTACAAGTTTTGGTTGCAAATCCACTGAATCGCCCAAATTATTGGTTGAATATTGAATTTATTTGAGTTTGTTGCAATCTTTTCATCATTCTGTTAATTGTGAGATGTTCTTTCTTTGAAAATCATAAACCCATCAACTCTTGAATTGGTGTGACCTTGTGAGGTTGGAGTGTAGATGAAGTTGTGCAGGTATCAATAATGCAACAGTACTCAAGGTATCCATGAAAGAAAAAGGTGGAAATATTTGCATAAAATAGCGATTATTTCCAGTTGTGTTAGATAACTTCTCTGTGTGTTTTCTTGGCCATAATGGTGCGTGTTCTAAATTGATACAGGATTATTTCCAGCTGTGTTAGATAACTTCAGTGCCAATGTCTCTGTGGATGGGAACTGATCTGTGAATCTTGTCTGTGGTATACTGCTGGTAAGATAATCCTCTTCTTCATTTCTTATTTTTGATTTTTGAAATATGAACATCAAAAAGTGGTTCTATTTTGTTACTGTTTTCTTTGCCATTGAATTCTTTTCACAATTTTTCATTATGTTCTAGGTTGAATATCAAATCATAAAATTTATTTTTCTGAGAAATTCGCTCCTTTTCACTCAAATATTGGACATTAGTAGAATTAGTTCTTTCCTTATTTTTCCATAGTCCGTTGATTGGTGGATTAGATCAATATTTAAGGATTTTATTATAAAGATTAGAAACTAGTGTTAACTGGTATATTTCTTCAACAAAATAGAATGATAAAACATTGATTAATTTTTTTTAAGTTTTGAAGGATTAGACTCAGTGCTGGTTTCTTATTTGTATGAGTAATGGACAAAGCTTGGATGTCAAAGAACAGATTATCACATGAATATGAGGTTGGGGTAGAATCTTTTCTGCAATTTGCAATGCAAAATGCCAACGATCCAAATGAAATACCTTGCCCCTGCACAAGATGTGGTAATCTACAGATGAAAGATGTTCGCACTATAAGGGCACATTTGTGTTCTAATGGCATGGATTTAACATATCATACATGGATTTGGCACGGAAAAAGATCTACGGTCAAGAACCCAATGAATGATAGTGATCAAGTAGGACCAGATGAACACAAATATTTTGCCGAGGAAACTATAGATATGGTACATGATGCATATGATAGCTATGCTGAGAATCCAAGCCAGTTTCATAAGATACTTGAAGATGCCGAGAAACCTTTATACTCTGGATGCACAAAATTTACAAAGTTAACAGCACTTGTGAAATTATTTAATTTGAAAGCAAAATATAGTTGGAGCGATAAAAGTTTCACTGACTTGCTAAGTTTGTTAGGAGAAATGCTTCCTGATCACAATGAATTGCCTTTATCCTACTATGATGCAAAGAAAAGCTTCAGTGCATTAGGAATGAATTATGTGAAAATACAAATGCCAACGATCCAAATGAAATACCTTGCCCCTGCACAAGATGTGGTAATCTACAGATGAAAGATGTTCGCACTATAAGGGCACATTTGTGTTCTAATGGCATGGATTTAACATATCATACATGGATTTGGCACGGGAAAAGATCTACGGTCAAGAACCCAATGAATGATAGTGATCAAGTAGGACCAGATGAACACAAATATTTTGCCGAGGAAACTATAGATATGGTACATGAATGCATATGATAGCTATGCTGAGAATCCAAGCCAGTTTCATAAGATACTTGAAGATGCCGAGAAACCTTTATACTCTGGATGCACAAAATTTACAAAGTTAACAGCACTTGTGAAATTATTTAATTTGAAAGCAAAATATAGTTGGAGCGATAAAAGTTTCACTGACTTGCTAAGTTTGTTAGGAAAAATGCTTCCTGATCACAATGAATTGCCTTTATCCTACTATGATGCAAAGAAAAGCTTCAGTGCATTAGGAATGAATTATGTGAAAATACATGCTTACCCTAATGATTGTATCTTGTACCGGAAAGAGTTTGAGGACTTGTCCAATTGTCCTATTTGCGGTATGTCTAGGTGGAAGTTGGGTAATAATTCTGTGGTGAATGAAGGTACTCCTGCAAAGGTTCTGTGGTACTTCCCACCTATTCCTAGATTTCAAATCGGAACAAAGAGGTGTCTAAAGAGTTAACTTGGCATGCTGATAAAAGAATTTGTGATGGATACTTGCGTCATCCAGCTGATTCGCCGGCTTGGAAAGTAGTGGATCACAAATGGCCGGATTTTGCATCGGAGTCAAGAAATCTTAGATTGACCATATCAGCAGATGGGATCAATCTCCATAGTTTGATAAGTTCTGCATATAGCTGTTGGCCAGTTGTGATGATAACTTACAACCTTCCTCCATGGTTGTGTATGAAGAGAAAATTTATGATGCTGACTTTATTGATTTCTGGACCCAAACAACCTGGAAATGATATTGACGTTTATTTAGCACCTCTAGTTGATGACTTAAAATGTTTATGGGAGATAGGTGTTGATGCATATGATGCATATCGGAAAGAATATTTCTCGCTCAGAGCTGTCTTACTATGGACAATCAATGATTTTCCTGCTTATGGGAACATGACAGGTTGTGTTGTGAAAGGATATCAAGCATGCCCTATCTGTGGGAAAGAAACATATTCGACCAGGTTGAAGCATAGTAGAAAAATGTCATATACAGGTCATCGAAGGTTTCTTCCTAGAAATCATCCTTACCGAAGGCAAAAAAAAGCTTTTAATGGGAAACAAGAGTTTAACCCCGCACCAAAACCATTAACTGGGCTTGAAGTGTTGGAAAGAGTTGATAAGATTAACTATCGTGCGGGAAAAATGAGTGGGAAGCTTCAGCGCAAGGAGTTGGAAACAAAATCATGTTGGAAAAGAAAATCCATATTCTTTGAACTAGAGTATTGGAAACATCTACATGTTCGACATGTGCTTGATGTGATGCAGATTGAAAAAAATGTTTGTGAAAGTCTTATTGGTACGCTACTTAATGTTCCAGGAAAAACAAAGGATGGGGTAGCCGCTAGACTAGACCTTGTGGAGATGAATGTGAGGACTGATTTGGCACCAAAGACGGAGGAGAATAGAACTTTTTTGCCAGCAGCTTGTTTTACACTAAGTAGGACTGAGAAAAGAAAACTTTGCAATTCTTTGTTTGGAATGAAAGTCCCTACAGGTTACTCCTCCAATGTTAAAAATCTGGTGTCAATGAAGGACTTAAAACTTGTTGGCCTCAAGTCACATGACTACCACACTTTGATGCAACAATTGTTTCCAATCACCATCCGCGATGTCTTGCCTAAACATGTTAGAGATACTATCATCCGGTTGTGTGGGTTCTTCAATGTTTTATGCAATAAAGTGATAGATGTCTCAAAGTTGGATGGTCTGCAAAGAGAGATTGTTACCCTATTGTGTATGCTTGAAAAATATTTTCCACCATCGTTTTTCGATATAATGGTTCATTTAACTGTCCATCTTGTGCGGGAGGTAAAATTGTGTGGACCTGTTTGGTATAGGCAGATGTACCCATTTGAAAGATTCATGAAGATCTTGAAAGGCTATGTGCGAAATCGCAATCGGCCGAAAGGGTGTATAGTCGAATGTTACGTTGCTGAAGAGGCTGTGGAATTTTGCTCCGACTACATGTCTAACGTTCATACAATTGGGATCCCAACAAGGCATCGACAATTACAACTTACTAGGCCTTTATCTGGTGCCGTAGTGTACTCCACTAGCCTTGATGAGTTGCATCAAGCGCATCGCTATGTGTTGGAAAATGATGTTGACGTTGATCCATATATCGAGTAATTTCTCTAACTTATTAGTAATTTCTTTCAACTTTTTTGATCTATTGTTTAACATAAACACATTTATTTTTTTTATTAGGGAACACATGACATTTCTGAATGAAAAATTTCCCAATAAAGCTAAGTCCAAAAAGTGGTTACAAGATGAGCACAACCGCGCGTTTGCTAACTGGTTACGTGACCGTGTAAGTGTCATAAGCATTGAAATATAAGTTTTGAAGTTCGTGATAAAATTTA
This sequence comes from Henckelia pumila, assembly GCF_033568475.1. Lineage (NCBI taxonomy): Eukaryota > Viridiplantae > Streptophyta > Magnoliopsida > Lamiales > Gesneriaceae > Henckelia > Henckelia pumila. Next base: position 129,875,980 of record NC_133123.1, on the reverse strand, counting down.
TCACATTGTGAAATATAGGTTGGAAGTGGTGTTGGTCATTCCACCTGTCAAATATCAGAAAGATTAAAGTGGATAGCCCGTGGACCTAGCAATCAAGTGTTAAAGTACTCTAGCTATCTGATTGATGGGGTAACTTATCATACCAAAGAGTGTGATGATACACGAGTGGTTCAAAACTCTGGAGTAAGCTTAATTGCAAAAACAATGCAAGTTGCCAGTGCAAAGGACAAACATCCAGTTGTGCCAGACATGATTTTCTTTGGAGTCATTCAAGAGATATGGGTACTCGATTACCACAAATATCAAGTTCCAATGTTTAAATGTAATTGGGTTGAGAATAATAACGGTATTAAAGTTGATGATCTTGGTTTCACGTTGGTGAACTTGAAAAGAGTTGGATTCAAATCTGACTCTTTTATCTTAGCCAGTCAAGCAAAGCAGGTGTTTTATATTGAAGATCCTCAAGATCCTACATGGCATGTTGTACTTACTACTCCTACCAAGGAGTACATTGAATTCATATCTGAGGATGTGTTGGAAAACTCTGTAATTCATTATCAATATTTTACTAGAGGATTTCTACCAATGGAACCATTGGATGTTGATGAAAAAGATGAAAATGAACCACCATGCATTCATGAAGATTGTGATGGAACTTGGGTTGACAATGCATAATGTAACCCACTGAAATCCTTTTTTTACTGTTTAGTATATAAATCTCGTTAATCTATTTTCTTTGTATTTTATCTTGAAATTTATAGTTCGTTTTCATTATCACTCTTTATTTCGTTTTAATACGTATGCCTAACAAGATGTCAACTTTTGCAGGAACTGTCATTGGGGAAACTTGAGGTCTGATTTGGCATTGAATAATCTTCTAATTTCTGGCACTATGGAAGCTCGTGAACAGTTTCGTAAGGGTTATCACAATGGTAAAGCTGCTGAAAACAATGAGGCAGAACCGGTGGAATCTACTGAGACCGAGATGACAAGAAGTTCTAGAGGACGTACACGTTTGGATAAGGTCATTAGGCAAAGGGTGCAGGGAGTTAGAAAGGATGTAATGTTCAATAAAATTGGACAGCCAATAGGAGAGTTTGCGGCTGAAATGCAGAGTTATATAGGAGTTCTCGCTCGAGAAAAGATTAAGATCAGTTACAAGAATTGGAAGAAAGTTCCAAGTGATGTTAAAGAGTTAATATGGGAATCAGTTAATGTAAGTAAGAAGTATTTGACAGTTTAAATAATTTAAATGTTATGTATGGGTTGATATATACTTTTCTTTACAGCTGACATACAATGTTAGCCCAAGCTGGAGGAAGGGCTGTTTGCATTCAGCGAATAGTAAGTGGCGGCAATACAAGGCGCATCTAACTGAGAAGTTCATTTTCTCGAAGTTTGATAAACCAGAGGAGTTGAAAGAACCGCCAAGTGGCTACGGTATTCCACGGGATGATTGGAGTTCCTTTGTAATCACTCGCATGTCCGTTGACTTCATGGTAAGATCGATTATTAATTACTTCTTAAAAACAATTTAACATGTCATTATTATATATACCGATACACATGTGGAGAATTATCTAGAACTTAAGTGCTGAGCAAAAGAAGAGAAGAAAGCAGAACATATACCCACATCGGCTTTCCCGTAAAGGTTATGCACAATTTGCTGATGAAATAGTAAGTATTTTTTTCATAGCCTATCTTCTATAACAATGGCAATCGTTTGATATTTTTTATCTTGTTTGAAGGCAAGTGAATTATGTGATGATGATGATGTCAATCGGGCTCTTATTTGGAAGAAAGGACGGGTGAATAAGGAGGGTGAAGTTGAAGGAGATGATCTGAAAATGAAAATAGAAAATATTGTATGTAATAAGTACATGAATCCAATAGTATTTATTCAACTAAACTATTTTTTGGTAAAAAATAATTTCTTGTGCTTGACAGGATGAATATGTGAAGAAAAAACGGGATGGTAAGTTGCAATTTGAAGGGTCAAAAAAGGATATCCTTTCAAATGTACTTGATTCAGAAGAGCATGGTGGACGTGTCAGGGGTGTTCGAGGTCATATAACTCCAACTGTCTACTTTAATGTTGGTACATTATGGAAGAGGCCTACTGGTGATGGCCACTTATTGATGCAGCATAAAAAAGAGTTGTCAGAGGCAAAACTATTGATTTCAGAACAATCTACTCGCCTTGCAGATCAAGACGAACGCATAAAAAAGTTGGAAGAAATGTTCAAAAATGGTGCATGCGCCTCTGAGATTGAAGAGAAAGGTAGTTGCTCCGTAAAGTTACATCTCAGGAATGAAGACGAAATCAAAACAGAAAAGAGTGCCCCATATTATGCAACTTTCATTGATGATGACATGCAAATTCTGAGCAAAGACGATTTCTTGCAGGTATTGCCTACGCTACTGTTATTATGTAATTGAATGAATGTCACCCGGGAGTTGAATCAATTTATAACATGATGAAACTTTGTTTTATAGGGCAAGTTGGTTACGTTGACACTGGAATCTAATATTGTAGTTGCATACGGTACAATTGTTCATGTCAATGGAGGTGGTAACTTACTTCATGGAGTTCCATTGCCCGTAAATTGTATGCGCATCGCCATTGATGAGGCTGTGGAGAAATCAGCACAGCTGCCATTCCCAATTCCAAATGAATGTGATACTATTGGTGATGCTGTAGGTTCTCACGTGGCTTGGCCTGTGCACTTGGTATTGATGCGGGATGAGGTAAATATGATATTATAGTTGGACTTAACTTGTCCAATAAAATTTAGTGAACTGTACCTAACATATACATCTACATTTGCAATTTTTAGAAGCATGGAAAGAAGAAAAATGTGAAGAAAACAAGTACTATTTTGGCATCGCATGTACCGAAGTCCTTGAATATGTTGCATTTTTTCTGCAAGCATACTCTTGATGAGGAAAATAATATATCAATCAATTTAGATCATGATTTGTTTGATGAAGAATACGAACTACTTGTGCTCCTTGAAGACATCATTCCCTTTTATGAGTTGGAGCCAGTATCTGCCAATTGTATGGTTGTTTATATTTGGTAGGTGTTCAATTAACATGAACTTTTATACCTTAATTTTTTTAGCATATACGTTGTACATACTTTAATTAATTAAGCATAATAACATTTTTCTGTTGATAATGGCATGCATCTTTACAGAAAGATGAAAAGTGATAACAAGGTTGAGAAATATAGGTTCATGAATCCACACACCATCCAATTCATTCCATTTGTGACCAACCTTGACAGAAATGGTAAAATTGAACACTTCAATGAAAGAGCGACTGTTTTGGCAGATAGGTTGAGTGGTTCATCAAGAAATCAACTAGTTTTGGTGCCAGTTAATGTTGGGTAAGCAAATGTTATAATATCATATGAAATTGATTTTTGGAAACTGTTTAGGGAAATGTATGCACTAATAATATATTTTTACACATAGATTTCATTGGATTCTCACTGTTATTGATCCTTACGTAGAGATGGTTTATTTTTTGGATCCACTGAGTCATCGTAATCGTTATGAAGACTGGAAATATGTAGTGAATATGTGAGTACATATTTGTTTTTATCGAGGACTTAATTATGTGATTCAACATTAATGTGTTAATATTATGTATGAAGGAGCTTGAAATTGTTTAATTCTAACAAAGAAAGGAAAGGCAGAAAACAGGCAATATGGGAAACAGTAAAGGTATGTATGCATGTCTACTTGTGATTCATCTACAAATATTATTTATAGATGAGACATTCTGCTTTCTTCTACATAGGGTCCTCGACAACCAGATGCAAAACAATGTGGTAATTATGTGATGAGATTTATGAAAGATATTATTGAAGAAAATGTTAACAGTGAAAAGCATTCACTGTCCGCTATAGTAAATCTTCTCAAATAATTGTTTTGTTATTTTTTTCCAAAGTCATTAACATTTATTTGGGTAATAATATAATTTATTTGTGGTTTGAAGTTCGTGAAAACAGAGTACTCAATGGCTCTCTAAGTGACAGTCCCCCTGTCTCCCCCCTCTGAAATTGATGAATCCGATGATCACTGTCCGTTGGCTACATGCCCCACTGCACCTGGGGTCGTCGCTAAAGGATGTCCTGTTCATTAACGTCTATTTGTTGTCTGTTTTGCGGAGTGCATGAAGCATCTACGAGTCATTGTCTATTTTTCTGCCCGATGGTGCATAAGGTTTGGAAGTGTACTGAATTTTGGTCATATTTAAAGAAGTGTAGTATGTTGTCTCCTATTGATTGTGCATTATTGATACGAGATAAATTTTCAAAGAAAGAGTTTGAGTTGTATGTGATGTATCTTGGGCCACATGGAAAGATTGCTGTTAGATTAAACATGAGCAACTTAAGCAACATGTCTCGATTAAGATTGATTGGGTGATGCCTTATTTGATTGAATTCCATAAAGAAAGGGACGTAAGTTTGATATTTAATAGAGATAATCACCTAAGGAAAAAACATGGAAGAAACCGTGTGTGGGAGTCTTTAGACTTGATGTGGTGCAGGGTACGACGAACTCAATGGATGTTTTAGTGTGGCTCTGAAATATTTTTAGCTGCCATGTTACACAACTTAATTTTTTACTGTCTATTTGATTATCATGATAAGAAAAATAAAGCGTGTATGTTCTTCTTAAATGGTTCTCCAAATGATGATGTCGGAATGAGGATATCATCGTATTTGGTTTGTGATATATAATTTTTTTGTGCTTGATCGTAACCGAAAATTTTTTGTTAGATAATAGTTGAGATAGGTTAAACTCTGCTATGAACGGCTTAAGAGCCCAATCAAACCAGCTGATTGAGAAAGGTTGCAGGGGATGGTAATGGTGGTTTATTTTGTTCATTCGGGCTTGTGAGCTAAGCTAGTTTGTTGTTTTTTTTGCATTTACTGGTTGGAAAGAAAATCTTGAGGTGGGCTGTGGAATTTTGTCCTGTTTCTTTGAGATGTTTACTGTTCAGAAAGATTCAGTATTTTTTAAGCTGTTTTTGGGAATTGTAATGAGGAGTTGCTTGAGTAGCCATTCCAAGTTAAATCTGAGAGCCTTTTTCATTCTGACACAGGTAATTTGTTCTTCTAACCCTTCTTTTTTTGGGGATCTTATGTAATTTTTGTTTTCGACATTATTGATAATTTAAGAAATTGAGAAATTAGAAGCTTTACCCATAGGGAGTCGCCTCAAATTGATGTTTTACCCGAGTCTGGATCTTTTGGAGCCAGAACGGGGTTGTGTTGCCATGCAAGATGCTCAAATTCTGTAGGGAACTCTAAGATATTTTATGCAGTGTTGATGTCTGAAAATGTGTGCAAATGAATTGAATATGACAATACGTAAAGTATTAAAATGTGCCTGTTATAGGACACTAATGTGCCATAATTTCGTAATTGGCTTGTAACACTATTTGGTATTTGCTGTTACTTGTAGTTTTGGCTGTCGGGTGACTGGAAGTCATGTCGGGCATGGGCATGAAGCTGTGGAATGAACTTGCTGTTTTGGGAATGTGGAATGAACTTGCTGTTTTGGGAAATTGAGGAGAAGGGCTTTGTTTCAAGATCGAACTCTTAACAATTGAGGAGAAGCTGTTTTTGAAAATCATGATCGAAAATACTTGTAAATTGGTCAGATAAGTAGATCTATATTTTTTGTACAACTTCCATGACATGTTGGGTTCGAAATTACTAGCGCTACAATTTCTATAAAAGTATTTAGATGTATGTCACAGCTTTTGAGACTTGAAGATATATATTATTTCACATATTTTATGTATATATGTAGTAAATATTTTATTTTGTATGGGTATATACCACTAATTAAAATAGACAATGGTTTTTTAATTCATTGTGAATAATAGCTCTTGCGGAAAGGCAATTTAAGACAATGGTTATAAACTGTTGTTAAAAATAACATACGACAACGGTTTTAAAACGTGGTTGAATAATAAGAAAACGACAACGGATATAAGAAGTTGCATATATGTTGTCGTAACCTACATAAGACATCATTTTTAAAATGTGGTTATTTCTAAACATACGACAACGGATATAAAGTGTTGCAAATCTGTTGTCGTATGCCAACATAGACAACGGTTTATAACTGTCGTAAAATACAACTTAAGACAACGGTTATAAACCTTGGTCAAAAGGTGTGGTATGTCAACATAGACAACGGTTTATAACTGTCGTAGAAGACAACTTAAGACAATGGTTATAAACCGTGGTCAAAAGGTGTGGTATGCCAACATAGACAACGGTTTATAACTGTCGTAGAAGACAACTTAAGACAACGGTTATAAACCGTGGTCAAAAGGTGTGTACCACAACAGATATTTAATGTTGCATATCGGTTGTCATATGTTGGAATCCACAACGGATATAAACCGTTGTCGTATGTTATACTTACGACAACACATAAAAGTACAACGGTTTTTCGACCCCTACGACAACGGATTAAAACCGTTGTCGTTTCCAGTTTTTCTTGTAGTGACTGAAATCAAAGCTTGATTCCTTTGATTTCCCTCGCAGTCGCTCGTGTTTAAACTGCTCTCGAATTCACTTACTAACTTCGTAAAACCTTCTTCCTTCTCGTCGTTCTCGACTGAGTGAAATATATATGAAGTAGACTAATATTGACGTGTAACTGCTTGCGTACCCTCCTGAAACATTATCTGACACCTTCTTGATATGCGCCGACAATACGCTAACAATCGCCAACAACCTTGTACTATCTGCGCAGAGGACTGAGTGATCACTGGCCAGCTAACCACCCAGTCGAGCAGATGTAAGCTAAACATTCCCAGACTGATTTCCTCTTCGCAACTGACTTAATTTAGTCTCGGCTGACTCCAGATTTAGAATACCAAGACTGATCCAGTCAATGTTACATCGACTGCTTCTCTTCTTCAGTTGAGTCTCAGTTTGGTGTTCAGTTTAGCAATCAGTTTGGCTTGTCACTTCAGTTTTGGGCAACGCACTAGTTCCCACTCTCAATCTCTTTTCCTCGGTACAATTTAGGTCCCCTCATCTGAGATCATCCAGCTTTGTAGGCACATAAGTTTAACACCATTCTTTAATATATAAGAACAATATGAATTTATATTTTTTCTTTTGATGCCATTAGATTTGTCTATAAATACATTATTCAAGGAAAAAACAACGAGGGAAGGGCATAGTTTTAGGATTTGGTAGGAAGAAAAAACTTTGGGAAAATGAGTCGTATATATGTTTTGAGGCAACAAAACCAACCAAAGGAAGCCCTACAAGTCCTCTGATCAAACCAATTAATTGCCATGCACCACAAATATAATTAAACACTATCGATGATATCTCTATATAAACAATCTCTCTTGCATGCATTTACCAAAACATTAATCAAGCTAGTGACTGAGCATATATATATAGTTTCATCACATCATCTTCATTCTCCGTCGTTGCGGCCTCTTTAATTTGCTCGCTTACCACCGACGATCATGGGCGGCTGCGCGAGCAAACCTAAAGACTTGGATACCAAAGAGGCACCCGCCCCCGAGTCGACTCCTGTAGATCAAACTGTCCAGGCTGATGCCGTTCCACAGGTAACTAATGATCGAAGCATCGCATTCTATGTAAATTTTGCTTTTACGAGCTAGCTAGGGTACTAGCCACTGGTTTTCTTGTTTGTGTGTGTCAGGAGAACAAAGATGGAGATGAGACTACGAAAGAAGAACCTTCGGTAGATGTATCTGAACCAGCTCCAGCTCCAGAATCTGAGAAAACTGAAGAAACACCGGCAGCCGAGGCCGTTGATGAGGAGCCACCGAAAGCTGAGGATGCTGCACCAGAATCTGGTGATACACCAGTAGTAATTAAAGTATAATTGTAAACCGACAAGAAGAAGAATAAGAAGTCTAATTAGGTTTTATTTCGAATTAATATATATGTATTTGTCATCAGGTGAGGTGAGGGTGTTTTTTCCAGGTCCATTATGTATCAGAATAAAAATAACAAATTATCACAGTTTTTGTGCATTGATTATATATAGTTTTCAGCTTACAACTTAAGAAGTGGTAGCATGCAGTTGCCCCATGCAGTCGGAGATCACCGGCCAGCTAGCCTACCAGCTGAACAAAAACCATGCATGTGACGACGTTTAAAAATATTAAATATTGATTAGCTAAACCCCCCAATGGGTTAATCATTGTGAGTTTTACTCACGGTTTTCTTCCATTTTTCATGTGAAGGATTATATATATTGCAATTCACTCTTGATTAGTTCTTAATTTTAATCAATATTCTAAAAAGCGCTAGGCGGTAGGCGAGAGGCGACTCACCGCCTAGCGCCTAGCCGCCTAGGCGACCGTCTAGACGGGATGGCCTAGGCGGTTTTAAATAACTTGGGATATTATTGATTTTTACTATAAAATATAATTTTTATATCTTATGTTTTTCATTTTTTGTACGAAAATCTTATAAAATTTTAATAATAACAATAACAATAACAACAACATAAATATTAATAGATATCAAGTCTTCAATATAGATTTAATTTTTTTGCTTGATTTTCTTTTCTGCGCTTCTTATTTCTTTCTGTGTTTGTTTCTCGCTTCGCGTCTCTCTTTTAATTTTTAATTTTTAAATTTTTTTAATAAAAAATAGTAACCGCCTAGGCGGATTTCTGTTAGCCAGGCGGCTTGGACGCCGTCTAGGCGGGAGATTAGGCGGACAACTCCTAGAGGCATAACCTAGCAAGAAAATGAGGCGGTGGACGACCGCCTAGCGCCTAGGCGACGCCTTTTAGAACACTGTTCATAACAAATATTTGGACTTTCTTCAGCAGCTTGTGTAAGTAATATTTCAAAAATAATTCCGGCGGATTAAGACAACTCCTTAGAGGAGGCTTATATGGTTCATCTCCACATGCTCACGCTGGCTTCGATTTACTTATTTTTGTTGCTCTTAGCTTTTAACGGCCTTTGCTTTTAACTGTGAAAACTTTCATGAAGGTAACTTACTTGCTTTAACTTGATCCAGTTAGAATTGATCACCTGCAGGATTTACAATCCGTAAGTCCAATTGCAACCCATTCTTTTGCGTTTGATAATCAAGGTAGAGCTTTATTGTTATTTTAAATGTTATTTATGCATCTGTCATGTTTAGCCTCCTTTGTGTTTTTCTGGCAGTGAAGTGTGTGTCAGAATTTCAGTTACATTGTTGTAAAGATTTCTTCATCCAACCTTCTTATCTAATTAGGAATCCTCATGTGATGATGTTTCATTTCCAGATGGACTTTGGCCAAATTACAATGATGGCACGTGGCCTGCATGCTACGTACTCTGGCAAAAAATTTGATATCAAAGAGGTATTAGTTTGTAATTTTTGTTGTAGAGCTTGAACACGTAGAGTTGCTCTATATTCTAGAACATGTGACATTCTGAAATGTTGGTTTTACACTTTGAACGTTCACGTTGAATCTGGAATATCACGGTCCTTGATTAACACTAAAGACTTTGATCCGACATTATCACGAAGTTGCAAGTTTTATTTAATTTTTTTTTTCACAATTTATATGATATTAACTTGTTTCATTTTTTCAGGCTCAAAGCATTAGGATGGTAGTGAAAAATTCTTGGCCAACAAACGAGAGATGATCGGGAACAAATTTATTGCAGCAAATTCAGCAGGTCGTTCTCGGCTTGTCTTGATCTCCCCCATCACCTCACCCAACCCCTTGCACCGAATATGTAGTTTTTTTTTGCAGTGCTATGTAATGATTATTTGACTAATTATGTTTTTTTACATTATACGGTGATTGTATTTGAAAAATATTTGATTAATTAATGATAAATTGTACTTTTATTAAATTTGGTTGTATTTCATTTATTTATTTGATATTAATTGAAAAAAAACATTCTTGAAGTATTTTGATGACGAATCTTGAATATCAGAAAATGTAAAATAGATTTTTTAAAAAAAAACAATTCGCGACGCATTGAAAGCGTCGCGGAATGTTTATAATATTATCACACGATTAAACATTTGGCGACAATATAAATACGTTGCGAAATGTCTACACGTTTGGCGACGCCATATTTAACGTGTCGCCAAAGATCAACTTGACATTTACCAACAAACCTTTTGCGACGTGACTCGGGGACGCATATTCGCGTCGCGAAACATTTGGCCATGCATGTGGCTTACTCTTGGAGACGCTCTATCACGTTGCCAAAAGTGCAATTTCTTGTATATGGAGTCGTGATAGTATAATTTTGAATTTTCTTAAAACACCCTAATTTTCTTTTTATTTTATTTTCTAGTTTTATATATCATTTCAATTTCAAAAATTAATAACTTTTATTTTAAATTTTTTTTTAAATACTTCATTCTTTAATTATTTTTTTATTATGAAATATGTGCACCTTGTTCCTTCCCATATATATTTCTGCATTTTTTAGTACATATTAATATTATTTGAGACATTTGCACTTTTAGTGCATTTGATCAGCCAGCTGCGGTTTATTTTCTCAAATGTGGCTAAGAGAATGTTTCGTGATTTTGTTTGTTATAGTGATCAGTCAACTCATTTAACTAATTTATAAGATATATGATGTACAGAACAAACAACTCCTCCCCAAATAATTAATTCACACAGCCAGATCGTTAATTTCAAATAGATTGTACAAATATTCATCAAATTATGTTTGTTAAAAAAAAACCTCATCAAATTAATTTTGATAACCATAAAACGTTCGTGGAATCTACAAAGTCGTAATTACTTGAGATCATGTTGAGCAATTAGAGAGATTCTTTGATAAAAAAAATACCACAAAATATAATGTAATTAAACTGGATAGAAGAAAATAGGATTTGTTGTTTGTTCTAAAGCTGATACTAAAATGACGAACATGCGGTAATAAAACATATAGCCCAAAAAGGATATCACTGTAAAACAACATAGCAGAAAACCAAATAAAAAAAAAAGGTGATAGGGAAGCAAACTACGAGCATGTCATAGAAACGTGTCTCCCAAAGGACATAATAAATGTTGAAGACGATGAGATACTTTGTGATTATAACTAAAAGATTGTAAGGGAATGAGGGTAGCACATAAATAGATTTAAGTGTTGTCACGGAATGTTGGCAACACCTCCAAAAATACTTTGAATAATATGCAGCGGAAAATAATTAAAGCGTGAATAAAATGAACTAGCAACCAAATAAATAGACTCAAATATTTAAGCAAGAGTATTTTATACTCTTGCAACGCCCCAGGGCAAAACTTTCACTAGAAAACGATCAAAGAGTTTTACAAACCCTAAAACTAGTGATTATTTCAAAAACAATTTTCTCAACAACAAGTGAGAAAATAAACCATAAAAACAACTCCTAAAATTTTTATGCAAGATAGAATAAATAAAAGAAGCAAGGAGTTGGCCCTAGATGCCAAAATACGATCCACGAGAGTAACACAATTCTTCAGTCTTCAGTGCTCTCAAATCTTCAAGGCAAATAGGTGATCACGACCATAAACAAGATATAGAAGAACTTCAAAATTCTTGTTAATTTGTACGCACAAAAGTTTTTCCAAATTTTTCTCAATCGGTCGATCTCTATCTCTCGGTTCTTTTTCTTTGTGCACACCTTCTTCAATATATAGGCAAGAATCCTTCTTCACATTGTTTCTTTGTATGCGTAGCATTCCTTAGATTTGATCATATCAAATCTACAAAGATTTAAAAAAATATTAATTAGATATGAGATAATAAATATTATATTAAACTTAATAATATCTCAATCTACTTAAATAAGAAAATAAAAAATTTAAACGTGTTATCTTTAAGTTACTTCATGTCCAAGAAAGATAAAAGACTTTAAATAAAATCCTTTTAGACTTAAGAAATTTTAAGAACAAAATATTCATTTTAATCTTTCCATTTTTTCCTTTTTGGACAAAACACCTTTAATTCAATAAACAGTTCAATTCAACTCCCCCTTGATCAAAACTCCCCTTGAATGTAAGAACGAATTCTCCCCCTAAGTATACGCATATGTGTTGTCACAGGATATTGGCAACATCTGGCTACAACACTTCATATCAGCAATCAAGGATAAACATGAGACAAACAAATAAGACATTCAGAACACAAGTAAGGAAAATAGTTTTGATGAGGAGTAGAGCAAAAACACATTATCACTTAAAAAAACATAAACTAAACTAAAAAACAAACTAAACTAAACCAACTAAACCAATCTAGAATTGATTGCTCTCAAATGAGCCATCATTCTCAAGTTCAGGTTCTTCTTCTCCACCATCAACATCTCCATCATCATCTCCCCCTCTTTGGCCAGAAGAGGAAGCATCACCATGTATTTTCTCGTAGTGAGCTTTTAACCCTTCATAATAGGCTAGATTAGCCTTAGCTTGTGTGATCTTCTGCTTAGCATGCAGTAGTTGAGCTTGAATAAAGGCTGTATCCAGGTTCTTTGTAGTAGAGGAAGGAATAAAAACATCGATGGCAAGTGAGGTATTGACAATGCCACAACACCTGCAACAACGTCTGATTCAGACCAAGGTAGGTCTATTTAATGTTTCCTCGCAGCAGCGCAGGTGCAATCTTCAGCACTTCCCCAGCTTCAGTGAGTGGCTCATCATCATCCTTCTCGATCTCTTGAGAATTGAGCAATGAATAGATCAGAGAGGGATATGGTAGCTTCAATGTAGGTTGAGAAAAATCCGCAAAGTCCATGATTGTGTCAAACACCAGTCTGCCATAGTTGAATGCAACTCCAGTTCCAATAGCATACAAGACACGAGCTTGATGCTTGGTAACAACTGTTGAATTTCCAGAGGGAGTCCATGTCTTCACCGAAGTCTTGTGCAATACAGATTATAAGGATGTAAGATTTGTAGCAGCTAGCTTATGAGGATGAGCTGGAAAGCTTGTGACCAGTCCACCAGTGATGACAAAAGTCATCACATCCAAATTCGGCAGCTCAAAATCATCAACTGCAGATGTCCTCATAAAACCATTAATAACATCTGGACTGAACTGGAAAATCTGACCTCTCATGTACACTCTCCCATATATCACATATCTTGGATCATTCATGGGTTCAGTGAGATTGCAATAGAACTCTCGAACAATCTTATTACTATACGGACCAATAGTAGTAACCGTGGAAAACAGGTTTCTTACCTCAAAAAATTTCACCATATACTGAGCTCCATAGCTCTCATAATCGATGTTGTGCTCTTCCAAAAACTCTCGGTTTACGTACATATTCCATGTATCTGCAATATCCTTGGATTAGAAAAATGGAGAGTAGGCTTTACTCAACTTGTAATCTTCTCCCATGGTGTTGTCCAAGGTGTCGGCAACACCTTCCTCAACATCTTCATCGTCTTCTTCAGAGTCATTATAATCTGACTCTTCTTCCAGGTCTTTCTTAGCATCTGAATCTTCACTCGAATCAGAGCCGGAACTATTAGAGGAGTGAGGAAGGTTGTCAGAAAATTTCTGTAGCATCTCCTCGTCTGGTTCATCATCGGAGTCTTGAGGAAAGACAGTAGGATTCTGGCCTTTTTGTTGTTTCAAGTCAGCCATGAATTTGGCAATAAAGGCTTCCTCATTATCCGAAAACACAAGAGAAGCAACAGTAGACGTCTCCTCTACAACAGGAACAAATGCCGAAGCATCTTTCTCAGAAGCAACAGACGACGGAGTCTCTAACTCTGTAGAATCATCATCAGAGGAGGATTCCTCCTTTGATTGTGTTGAAACACGGTCGTTCTCCGGATCGAAAAAAAAAATGATACCCGTTGCAGCGGAAGTTTTAAAATTTTATATGGAACAATTCCATATCATGGGTATCAAATTCCTACGATTAAAATTGATAACATAAAATTTAAACAATGTAAATTTTACCTTAAAATCTCGAAGCGAGATTATGGACACCAACAGATTAATCTGCTCTTGTTGTATATCCCAGGAACTGATGAACGAACGTTTCTTCAATCAGGTCCACGAACGGAGATTTAATCCCTCTGATAGACTGCACTAGAAAGTCTATCAGAAGTTTCTACGAAGAGAAATTAACAGATTTGATCTGTTAAACCAGACTGCAATTTCGAAAATTACAGGCTGGATTTTCGATGACAGAGAGGGAGAGGGGCGGCGGCCACCTAGAGAGAGAACCCTAGGGTTTTCAAAAATTTTTATGCCTTTTTGTGTCAATTTCTGTACTGCAATAACTTATTTATAATGTGGGCTGCTAACAGCTTAGGGCCTATTAGTCATAAGTTCAAGCCTGACAAGCAAAGCCTGCATGTTCAGAAATTAATATAAAATTCATCGTGACTCAGATTGATAAACCAATTTCACCAATGTGCACAGAAACCATTTCTGCATCTTTTAAAGTCAAGAAAAATTTTCTGAATCCGAATTCAGTGGTTTCCAAAAATGTCCATCAATATGTCATTTTTAGGAAATCTTACTCCCTCTACTTTTAAATAAGAATTCCTACTTCTTTATCCACTAAATTTAACTCTTTAAATTTAATTATCTCAATGGGAATTAAAAACCCATTACTTGTGTGACCCTCAATGGTTCAGGGATACAGCTAGCCGTGGGCTCATAACTCCTTGTGACTCGGAACAACAATTTTCGACTTGCCCATCGAATCATCGTAAGAGCGTCTAGCAACATCGCCCCATGATTTCCTAGGTATCACTGATAGTGCCTGCAAGAACCACTAAATTTTGGTTAGCGTACAGTACGGTCCCTTCATCCATATATCCCGATCGAATCAACAACCATTGGTACATCGAGAGTCGTTCGAGATTCGATAACTATGCAATGTATCTTGAAGATCAAATAGTGACATCGCATGTACTACTCGGAAACCAAGTAACCTAAAACACATCATGTACTCTGGCCAGAGATTCTTCACACTAATATCTCCTCAGATTGCATAGGATATCCACACTCGCAAGTGTGCGGTGAATCCTTGACAACAAAGCATCGACTTCTATATGTGTCGTAACTGTACCCAATCCCGACACCTGATGACCCTAATAGAGTCGGTAAATGAGTCAAAGCATAGTACTAGCATATAGAGTCTCAATGATATTTCAAGTAATAAGGACTAATGGTGCACAACCAAAACCGCGGACTATATCCACTCGATAAGTGATAACCACTTGGAAAGTCCGAATAGGGTAGTTCGATCATTCATCATATGAATATCCATTTGCATGCTTCGAACATCTCTATGTTCCATACCAATGAAACATGGTACTCGGCATCGCAAATGCTAGTCTCAATCTCGAGCGATCCTTATCCTTATTTGTGGACGGCTCAATTGACTAGGAATTGTTTAGAATATACAATGAACATAAGATGTGTTTCATGACAGTGATCTCTCTATATTCACTATCTCATCTTACTTTAGTATATTCAAGGTCTTTATCAAAATAGAAACAGTATATCATTATATAATAATAAGATAAAGTGAACGCCATTTAAAGAACGCATATTATATTAAACAAAGATTGTTTACAAAAAAAAACTCTCAATGCCCTTAGCCACAAGTTGGCTAACGGGGCATCAACTCTTTCAATCTCTCACTTGCCCTAAAGCCAACTAGTCATACTACGTAGTCCCATTGCTTCGCGATGTTTGTCAAATAATGGTCCTGGCAAGGGCTTAGTAAGTGGATCAGCGATATTGTCTGCAGAGGCCACTCTCTCGACAGTGATGTCTCCTCTTTCCACGATCTCCCCGATGATGTGGTATTTCCTCAGTACGTGTTTGGATTTTTGATGAGACCTTGGTTCCTTTGCCTGAGCAACGGCACCCGTGTTGTCACAGTACACCGGGACTGGAACAACAGCTTCAGGAATAACGCCCAACTCTTGGACGAAATTCCTCATCCAAACGGCCTCTTTAGCAGCAGCTGATGCCGCAATGTATTCTGCCTCAGTGGTGGAATCCGCTGTGGTGTCCTGCTTGGAACTCTTCCAAGAGACAGCACCGCCATTGAGCATGAACACAAATCCAGAGGTTGACTTCGAGTCATCCACGTCACTTTGGAAGCTAGAGTCGGTATAGCCTTTCAATTTCAGTTCTCTTCCTCCATAAACCATGAATACATTCTTAGTTCTTCTCAAGTACTTAAGAATATCCTTCACGACTTTCCAATGCATTTGACCGGGATTGGATTGATATCTGCTCGTGACACTCAGAGCAAATGCCACATCCGGTCTGGTAGATATCATCCCATACATGATACTCCCTATGGCTGACGCATATGGTATGTGTGTCATTTTCTCTATCTCTTCGTCAGTCTTGGGACACATAGACTTGGATAGAGAGACTCCATGACACATAGGTAGATGTCCTCTCTTGGACTCATCCATTGAAAACCTTTTCAATATAGTGTCGATGTAGGTAGCTTGAGTAAGTCCTATCATTCTCTTAGATCTATCTCTATAGATCTGTATCCCTAGAATATAGGACGCCTCACCCAAATCCTTCATCGAGAATCTACTTGACAACCATATCTTTGTTGACTGCAACATCCCTACATCATTCCCAATGAGTAAGATGTCATCAACATAAAGTACTAAGAATGTCACAGCATCCTTAACTACTTTATTGTACACGCACGGTTCCTCCGGGTTCTTGATGAAATCAAAGTCCTTTATTGTTTCATCAAATTTCTGGTTCCAACTTCTTGATGCCTGTTTGAGACCATAGATCGATCTCTGAAGCTTACATACCTTATGCTCGCTTCCCATGGATGTGAATCCCTCGGGCTGCATCATATAGATCTCTTCCTTAATGTTTCCATTAAGGAATGCAGTCTTCACATCCATTTTTCATATCTCATAGTCATACCTTGCAGCAATGGCAATAAGGATTCTTATGGACTTGAACATTGCGACTGATGAAAAAGTTTCATCATAGTCAACACCTTGTCTTTGAGTGTAACCTTTTGCAACCAATCGTTCCTTGTAGGTCAGTACCTTACCATCAGGCCCAAGCTTTCTCTTGTAGATCCATTTACACCCTATTGGAACTATTCCATCGGGAGGATCTACTAAATACCAAACTTGGTTTGCATGCATCGAGTCTATTTCCGACTGCATAGCTTCAAGCCATAAGTTCGAATCAGCATCAAAAATTGCTTCCTTGAAATTTTTCGGATCACATCCAATGTCGGGTTCACTTTGATCCCCTTCAAGAAGAAGACCATATCTAATAGGAGGCCTAGAAGTCCTCTCGGATCTTCTAGTAATAGGCGTGTCTTGTGATGATTCTTGAGGTATAGGATCGTTATTTTGTATCTCGGGTTCTTCTCGAATTTCTTCGAGTTCCATCATCTTGCCTTTCTTATCCAATAAGAACTCCTTCTCCAAGAAGGTGGTATTCCTTGAAACAAACACTTTTGTTTCAGTAGGATGATAGAAATAATATCCGATTGAATTCTTCGGATACCCTACAAAATAACATAAGGTGGATCGACTATCCAACTTATCTCCCACTGTCTGCTTCACGTAAGCAGGACATCCCCAAATCCTCAAGTACGAATACTTAGAAGCTTTGCCATTCCATAACTCGTAAGGTGTTTTGTTCACTGCTTTAGTGTGGACGTTTTTCAACAACAATATCGCCGTTTCAAGAGCATAGCCCCAAAACGAAGGTGGGAGCTCAGTGAAGCTCATCATAGATCGAACCATGTCCAACAAGGTTCGATTGCGACGCTCCGAAACACCATTCAGCTGAGGTGTCATATGAGGAGTCCACTGAGAGAGAATCCCATTCTCTTTTAGATAATCCAAGAACTCGGTACTTAAGTATTCTCCACCTCGATCTGATCGAAGTGCTTTAATACTCTTACCTAGTTTGTTTTCTACTTCAGCCTTGAATTCTTTTAACTTTTCAAATGATTCAGACTTATATTTCATCAAATATAAGTACCCATACCTAGAATAATCATCAGTAAAGGTAATGAAGTAGGTGTGACCAAATTTTGTACCAATACTAAATGGTCCGCAAACATCTGTATGGATCAAATCTAATAGATTTTGACTACGCTCAGGTTTTCCTTTGAAAGGAGATTTAGTCATTTTTCCTTTCAGGCAGGTCTCACAAGTAGGTAGAGATTTAATATCAGACATATCAAACATGCCCTCTTCCACTAGCTTGTTCATCCTCCTTGAGAAAACATGACCTAGCCTAGCATGCCAAAGGTTTGCCGGGTTTTGATTATCAATTTTCCTTTTATTTGTTGTTATCGGTTTATCAACATAATTAATTGGAATGTCTTTTAATTTTAAGTTATATAGATCGTTTTCAAGTTGTCCACATCCAATTAAACATTCATTCTTGTAAATATTGCAAATCCCATTCACAAAATTGCAAGAAAAATCATCTCTATCAAACATAGAAATAGAAATAATGTTTTTAACCAAATCTGGCACATATAAAACATCTCTAAAAAATAACTTAAAATCATTCTGCAAAATTAAACAAATGTCTCCCACAGCTTTTGTTTCAACTTGAGAACCATTTCCGAGCCTCAGCTGGGTCTCACCCATCCTAAGCTTGCGACTTCTTGTCATCACCTGCAAATCATTGCAAATGTGAGATCCACATCCGGTATCCAATACCCAAGAAGTATTGTTAAGTGAAACATTTATTTCAATATAAAACATACCCTTAATTCGCAGTTCGCAACTGCTCGAGATATTCCTTGCAGTTACGTTTCCAATGACCGGGTTTCTTGCAGTGATGACAAACATCTTTGGATTTTTCCACGTTTGAAGCCTTTGTCTTGTTCTTCTTCTTGGGTCTGGTTTTCTTGGATGGGGTAGAACGTTTCTTACCCTTTGTCCTTGGCCCCTTCTTAGCAGAAGAAGAGGAGCCCACCAAGATAACCGGTTTATCCTTCTTTAAAGTGGCTTCATAAGTTACAAGCATATTGACCATCTCTTCAAGAGAGGCCTCTATCTTGTTCATATTGAAATTCACCACAAAACCGTCAAACGATGAAGGAAGAGAGAGAAGTAATAAGTCCACATTGAGTTCATGCTCCAATACCAATTCAAGCGTTACCAACTTTTGAATGAGCCAAATCACGCGTACCCCATGATCACGGACCGAAGTTCCTTCATGCATGCGATACGTCATTAAATCTTTTACAGTAGCGAACCTTTCAGCTCTCGATTGAGCCCCAAAAAGTTCCTTGAGTTGTACGTGAATGTCAGCAGCATTCACGGTATCCTCAAATTGCCTCTGGAGTTCATCAGACATCGAAGCTTGCATATAGCATTTGGCCTTGATATCATGGTCCCACCATTTATCAAGTTTGGCCAACTCTTCCGGACTTATATCAGCTGGTGCTTCCTTTGGAGGAGATTTTTCTAACACGTAGAACATCTTCTCCGAGGTCAAGACAATCTTCAACTTACGGAACCATTCCGTATAGTTTGCGCCAGTCAGTTTGTTTTGTTCGAGAATAGAGAATAGTGGATTGCGCGAATTCATCTTAATGAAATACTGAAAAAAAACAGACAATAATCAGTGATTGTTTAATTAATTTACTAAGACATAAAATAAGGCGAGTTTAATTTTATGAATTACACTCCCACTATTTTAACGATTCCACAACCCTCTAGTGAAAACGAGAGAATTATTTTCTTTAGTGGGAACATGGAGCCCAATTGACAAAACATGGTCCCGAATAATATCAGCCAACCATGCTCTTCAAAAGGTAGAGCCCAATTGTTTCCAAAACAATCCCCATGTTATTTACCTCATGTCCAATAAGGGCCTAATAATATGATGCCGTTTATTGTGACATGTCAAGATGACCCATCAATATTAAGTTGTGATGGACGGTCGCCATGTGGATTCCTAATAATATGAGCCAATCCCATGGAAGTTCCACCCAACTTACAACATGTGTCGATCCAATATATAACTTTCCGACGAACGAGCCCCTCCAATAATATGAGCCGGACCATGCCCGCGGGTAGCATCTCATACATTAATCATTGATGGAAGGAAGGAACATTTAAACAATATTTAAATTCCTTTTTGTTAATCTTGATATCAATTTTAAATAAAATTTAAAATGAGGGATTTTAATTTTGAAAAGGTTTGTCTCATCATTCAAAATTTTGTATGCTTGCGGAATTCATACAATTTAGTCTAAACATGCATATAACAATAATATCATATATTATATTTTAGGATGATCGATTCCATTACTAATCGACCCGTGTTTGCCAATCACGAGTCTAAGTCCAATCCTAGGTGATATGCAAGTATGCAATGCAATCCTATTACATTGTGCTTCCAATTTACATTTCTTCAGTCTTTATCATTGCTTGCTGGGCCCACCTCCATCTTCAAAATCTCCCACTATTTCTAGTGAATTTACAATAAATTACTATGACAAATAAAGGGATACATTATAGGGGTGGAAACGGGCCATAAACCAGACCCACTTTTATTTCAAATGATAAAATCAAATTGGGCCATAAACCAGGCCCATTAATAAAACCCAACAATCAATAATAAAGCCAAATGTAAACAACCTAACATACACCTATAACATTGTTCATGGCAATCGATCATCCTTATCCAATATTTAATTCAAAATTAATTCATTGGATAACATGCAATGACAATAAATTTAAATAGATAAAATCATATTTCATACATAAAATCTTATTTTATATATAAAATCATATTTTATCTAATTTATTCATAAAATCATAATTTATATATAAAATCTTATTTCATATATAAAATCATATTTTATTATCAATTGTACCAAAATAATTAATTTAAAGATTTAATTTATTGGATTAAATTTATAAATTTCCAAAATTCAAAATTTATCCAAAAATTAATTTTCTTAAAATTTTGGGCTCAAACAATTTTGACCCATTGCCTCATGGACTAATCCAAACAATTTTTAATTGGTCTAAAAATTATAATTTCTAAAATTATAAAATAAAAAAAATTTAAATATGCCCGCCCTGCCCTGCTAGGCTGGGCCATAGCCCAGCCCAGCCGAGCGCTGAGCTAGGGCAACAGTTGCCCTAGCCCAGCTGCTGGGCCACTGGGCCGCCACCTGCAGCCCAATTGCGCGCTGGGCCGCCTTACGTGGCCCAGCTGGGTGATGGGCTAGGGCAACGGTTGCCCTAGCCCATCACGCTGGGCTGCCGAGTGCAGCCCAGCGGCGCGCCGCTGCCCGGTGCCCGTTCGGGCAGCCGGCAGCCCCCCCCCCCCCCCCCCCCCCAAAAAAAATATTTTTTTTTTCAATTTTGAAAATTGAGGCATGGTACAATTTTGATAAAATTTTAATCGTATGATCCGAGAGCAACCTGGCTCTGATACCACTGTTGGAACACGGTCGTTCTCCGGATCGAAAAAGAATGTGATACCCGTTGCAGCGGAAGTTTTAAAATTTTATATGGAACAATTCCATATCATGGGTATCAAATTTCTACGATTAAAATTGATAACATAAAATTTAAACAATGTAAATTTTACCTTAAAATCTCGAAGCGAGATTATAGACACCAACAGATTAATCTGCTCTTGTTGTATATCCCAGGAATTGATGAACGAACGTTTCTTCAATCAGGTCCACGAACGAAGATTTAATCCCTCTGATAGACTGCACTAGAAAGTCTATCAGAAGTTTCTACGAAGAGAAATTAACAGATTTGATCTGTTAAACCAGACTGCAATTTCGAAAATTACAGGCTGGATTTTCGATGACAGAGAGGGAGAGGGGCGGCGGCCACCTAGAGAGAGAACCCTAGGGTTTTCGAAAATTTTTATGCCTTCTTGTGTCAATTTCTGTACTGCAATAACTTATTTATAATGTGGGCTGCTAACAGCTTAGGGCCCATTAGTCATAAGTTCAAGCCTAACAAGCAAAGCCCGCATGTTCAGAAATTAATATAAAATTCATCGTGACTCAGATTGATAAACCAATTTCACCAATGTGCACAGAAACCATTTCTGCATCTTTTAAAGTCAAAAAAAATTTTCTGAATCCGAATTCAGTGGTTTCCAAAAATGTCCATCAATATGTCATTTTTAGGAAATCTTACTCCCTCTACTTTTAAATAAGAAGTCCTACTTCTTTATCCACTAAATTTAACTCTTTAAATTTAATTATCTCAACGGGGATTAGAAATCCATTACTTGTGTGACCCTCAATGGTTCAGGGATACAGCTAGTCGTGGGCTCACAACTCCTTGTGACTCGGAACAACAATTTCCGACTTGCCCATCGAATCATGGTAAGAGCGTCTAGAAACATCGCCCCATGATTCCCTAGGTATCACTGATAGTGCCTGCAAGAACCAGTAGATTTTGGTTAGCGTACAGTACGGTCCCTTCATCCATATATCCCGATCGAATCAACAACCATTGGTACATCGAGAGTCGTTCGAGATTCGATAACTATGCAATGTATTTTGAAGATCAAATACTGACATCGCATGTGCTACTAGAAAACCAAGTAACCTAAAACACATCATGTACTCTGGCCAGAGATTCGTCATACTAATATCTCCTCAGGTTGCATAGGATATCCACACTCGCAAGTGTGCGGTGAATCCTTGACAACAAAGCATCGACTCCTATATGTGTCGTAACTGTACCCAATCCCGACACCTGATGACCCTAATAGAGTCAGTAAACGAGTCAAAGCATAGTACTTGCATATAGAGTCTCAATGATGTTTCAAGTAATAAGGGCTAATGGTGCACAACCAAAACCGCGGACTATATCCACTCGATAAGTGATAACCACTTGGAAAGTCCGAATAGGATAGTTCGATCATTCATCATATGAATATCCATTTGCATGCTTCGAACATCTCTATGTTCCATACCAATGAAACATGGTACTCGGCATCGCAAATGCTAGTCTCAATCTCGAGCAATCCCTATCCTTATTTGTGGACGGCTCAATTGACTAGGAACTGTTTAGAATATACAGTGAACATAAGATGTGTTTCATGACAGTGATCTCTCTATATTCACTATCTCATCTTACTTTAGTATATTCAAGGTCTTTATCAAAATAGCAACAGTATATCATTATATAATAATAAGATAAAGTGAACGCCATTTAAAGAACGTATATTATATTAAACAAAGATTGTTTACAAAAAGAGACTCTCAAAGCCCTTAGCCACAAGTTGGCTAACGGGGCATCAACTCTTTCAGATTGGTCTTCTGTCACAAAGGGAACTGGGATGGTTGGAACATATGGTTCCATTACACTTGCTTTTCCCCTTTTTCGATGTACGAGCTTATAGTCCTCATCGGATCTTTCATCTCCAAAAGAAAATTCAATGTCTACCAAAGAAGGTCTAGATGGTTGACCTTTTCCACAAAATATCTTTGATGTGGTGTAGTCTGGATTGTAACCTGCCTGACGCTTGGATCGGCGAGTCAAGGGTTTTGCGGGAAACACATTGTTCAATACGGTCATGTCTGGCATATCCTCCACATCAATTTCATTACCAGGCTCCCCTATAGCAATGGAATCCAGGGGCACAGGCTCCTAAGCAATTGGAACGATATCTTGCTCGATCAGAGGGTTGTGACACCTTTAGTAGTATCCTCTGTAAAACCCAACTCAGATCAAATGTTGTGAGAATAATAATTCCTGCCATTTAAAATTTTCTAGAGTGAAAAACAAAGAGAGGAATTTAGGGAAATACGAAGACAGAGTCTGTATTAACCCAGAATTCATATTAAGGTAATAATATGTTAAACATGATTAAGGGTTAGTAATTAACCAATTCCGAGGCTTAATCGGACTTCAGAATTAAGAATTGGGCTTTCAAAGTTTTTTCCAGTTCAAACGGTCCGAAGAGGACTTCGGATGGTCCGAACTCAACAATCCGGGAGCTCCAATCGTAGTCTTGTTGACTTCAGAGTTAAGGCAAGTTCGGACGGTCCGAAGCAGGATCGGACGGCCCGAACTTCTCCTATGCCAATTAGGAAGGATTACTCAGCCATGGTTTTTGACAAGTGTCGGATTTAGGACACTTCGGATGGCCCGAAGTGGCAATCGGACGGTCCAAACTCGACGTGTCTTGCATGCAGGCAGTGAGTTGGATCGGACGATCCAAACCCGAGTTCGGAGGGTCCGAACTTGACCGGAAATTTTCCTATAAATAGGGGTTTCTGGATTTCATTTTGAATTACAAATTCCCGAGTTTCCTTCTTCAGTTATATAGTGTGAGATATACACTTGAGGGCCCTATCGGTTATAATAGTGAGATTCTGGAATAACAAAGAAGTTGTTATAGTCATCCAGAGTCAGCGACATCAAATGGCTTACTACGGACGAAGGTATGGTTCGGGAATCTATTTAAGTTTTGGGAGTACTTATTAGCTTATTTAAGGCTTATAGAACTTGTGTAGTGATACGATGAACTTTTGAATATAGGCTTGGAACCTAGGATCCTACTATACTTGAACTAGCCTAGAGGTACGTACACATTGACTGAGATTGCCAGCGAGTATACATGTTTATATGTTGCATTTATTTGGCATTATTATGTGGCATGATGTATGTTTTACAACTTTCTATACTCATATATCATGTGCACATACACGTTGAGCCTATACCTTGATATACCTAATTATAGAGCCGCTCAGCTCTATACTCGATAGTCTGTCACTGAGAGTACCGCGACGGCGGAGACATGTATGTCTGACTACTCTGGTGTACTAGAAGAGTGTGGTTGCACCCAAAGGTTGATTTGTGCGGTGGCAGCACTCATGTGGCACCGGCACTGAGCATGACTTTTCAGATGACCCTTTTACCAGTCATCATGTTGCATGCATCATATATATACATATACTCATGTTTATATACTGGGCGTTAGAGCTCACGTACTAGTTGTTATCTTGGACACCCTATTCCACGGGGCAGGTCGCAGGATGGACAAAGCTGGTACTTCGAGGCAGGACTAGGGAACATGAGCCTTGAGAAGTTATTTATACAACAGGATTCGATATACTGTATAATGTTTACTTTCTAGTTGTTTCGATATGGTTGTATCACTACTGATAAATAAGCTTGAAACTTTTGTACTAAGCTGATATGTAAATTATGGGTTATGTTTTCGCACGTTTTTCTCTGATTAGTATTATTGTTTTATTTAAGCGTAATGCATGCTATTAGTTTCCATTTAGTAGGTGATTCATTGAGGGTCACTACATTTTTGGTATTAGAGCATGTATAGATTTTGGGATTAGTACTTGGGATTTAGTCTAGTCTTGAGTAATTATTGCGCATTTGGGATTTTAATGTGCAATTATTTTCAGTATATGGCCGACGAGAGTCACGGTAGTGTTGGCCAGGGAGGTGGTCATCATCGTCACCATCGCCATCATCATGAGGATCGACATCGTCCTCATGAGGGTAGACGTCGCTATACTATCAATAAATTTATGCAGGTAGGACCGAAGCCTTTATTGGGTGGCAAAAATCCTGAACAAGTGAGAGGATGGATGCCCAAACTCGAGAGTGCTTTTCGAGCTTTCGATTGCACTGAAGAGCAGAAACTAGAAATTCTAGAATTTTTTCTAGAAGATCGAGCACGCTTATGGTGGGATTCCAAGGCTACTCAGGCACGTTGTGAAGCCTCGGGTTGCTAATCTCATTCTTAGGGCAATTAGTAATTAAACATCATTAACTAACAAAGGAAGGAATAAGATCAAACAATTTTTTTTTTCAAAGGGGGGTGCGCGGGGTCGGTCAAAAAGAGCAGACCGTTCGCCCCCCCCCCCCCCCCAACCCAACTCTCGGGTTGGAACAAAATAGACAGCGCTCGGTCTGCTAAAAAAAGCAGACCGAGCACAACACTGGGCAGCCTTGTGCTCTGGTTTTTGACAACAAAATTTGATCCTTTCAACCCCTCCAATTCAACATAATGATGTCCCAAAACATATAAATATACATAGAACAAGATCTAAACATGTTTATAACAAGCTAATACTTCAAACTAGAGGTTTGAATCCAACCAAAAGCATGAATTTATACAAATTGTTCATCAATTCTTCAAGAACAACAACTAGAGTGTTTTCTAACATGCTTTCTAGACTTTATATACATCATTTCAACAACAAAAACCCGAGTCCACATCTCTAGAATCTCTCATGAGCTACCCTCGTTGACTTTGGCCAGCTCTTGCCCCATCCGTCGTCATGCACACGTACAAAACAAGACAACAGCCGAAAACGTCCGGTGAGAATACAATCTCAGTATAATCAACATATATACGCGTTAAATAAAAACATATCGACTCTAAACATTTCAAATCAAGAATAGAGTAAACGCATATATAAATAATTGATTCCTATCACACTCTTTGCCATCATGATTCGTATACGATCTTGACATGGATATCCATCTATCATCGTCCCTTCGGACTAGAAAATAAGGTCGCCTCAGACCCTGGCATAAGAATCAATTCATAACTCATATCAAATAAGATCCACTACCTGGGATGGATCGACAACATCATAACATAATCAAAGCAATAAACAAGTATGTGATTTTAGCGGGACAACTCAAGAAGCTTCATTCTCGAGTTTCAAATTCCTGACTTGCGATGTCGTCTTATACCTTTCTCGTTCTTCTCGAATTGTAGATACTTCAAATCTGAAATATAACAATAAGAACATTCTTATCAAGCTTCATTCAAGATAAACAATCCAAAATCTGATCCAACTCATCAATATAACTTCAATACAATCACTTCAAACCTCAAGCAAAATTCTTCGGTTCAAAGTCGGACTTCTTGAGTTGATCAAGCTTGAAACTAATCTGAAATGTAACGATTATGATCAACAAGCATCAGTCTACAATCACAAGATCCTCAGCTCAATCATAGGCCAACAAAACAGTCTCAAAACATAATCCATCAACGTAGTGATTGAAAATCGGTAACCGACAAAATATCGAAATCATTTCTCAACTCATATCAACATATAACTTATAAAGACCAGCACCATATCATTATAATTCCACATATCAACAGGTATGTAACTCGAATCATAAGCTGGAAATCATAAGAACACAATCGATAGCCGTTCGTCGATTCGGTTTGAAAATAAACGATACAACACCTCAAGAACATGATTATATGCAAATGTACTGATCTCTGCCATATCTTGATTCTCAAAACATGATGAAATACATAAATACTTACGTCAAATCGAAGCCTTCATTGCAAGGATTCCAAAATTATCTTCGGAATCGAAATCGAATAATCGGAGCAAAAGTTACAAAGATTTGAAAGTCAAAATTCTAAAGAAAAGGGAAGATCTCGGCTCTTGCTTCTGAAAATCTGAAGGAACTATCACACTTACACGTTTACATGCTGATTAATCAAATAATATTTGGATAAATTGAGCCTATTTGCACTTTAGTCCCTAGAAACCTCAGGAAAATTGCAATTCAGTCCTCGGCCCTCTTTTTAATTCAATTTCAATCCTAAATAATTTAAGAATATTAGAATTTAAATCAAAACTCTAAATATTCCCAAATTAAATATACTCGGATTAAAATTAAATAATCTCGGATTAAATTAAATAATCCTGAATTAAATTAAATAATCCCGGGCCTTACATTTCTCCCCCACTAAGATATGAGTTCGTTCTCGAATTCATAAGCAGTCTAGATATGCAGTCTGTATACACATAAGAATAAGAATAACAGAAAACTGAATAAGAACTCACATCAGTGGAATAGGTAGGGAAACCTTTGCCTCATGTCTTCTTCAACTTCCCACGTCGCTTCTTCAACTCCGTGCCAACTCCATTGAATCTTCACCAATGGAATGGTCTTCGTTCGGAGTTGCTTTTCCTTTCGATCAAATATCTGAATCGACTGTTCAAAATAGCTAAGAGTCTCATCCAACTCAGCTTCATCAGGTTGCAAAATATGCGATTCATCAGGTTGATACTTTCGAAGCATCGAGACATGAAATACATCGTGTATACCAGATAAAGATGTAGGAAGAGCGAGTCGATAAACAAAATTGCCTATCTTCTCGAGTATCTCATACGGCCCAATAAATCGCGGAGATAACTTCCCTCGCTTGCCAAATCTGACTGTGCCCCTGAACGGTAAAATCTTCAAGAACACTCTATCTCCTTGTTCAAAAGATAATGGCCGACGTCGAACATTCGCATATCTGGCTTGTCTATGCTGCGCTGTTCTCATTCTCTACTGAATCAACTTTACCTTTTCAGTCATCTGTCTAATCATATCCAGTCCCAACTCAGGCACCTCTGATACACCATCCCAATACAATGGCAATCGACACTTTTTCCCATACAATGCTTCAAATGGAGCCATCTCTATACTCGTCTGATAACTATTGTTATAAGAGAATTCCACAAGTGGTATAGAATCTTGCCATGTAATACCAAAATCAAGTATCACAGCTCTAAGAATATCCTCGAGAGTTTGAATAGTTTGTTCAGATTGATCGTCAGTTTGAGGATGATAGGCGGTACTCAAATGTAAGCGCGTACCTAGAGCTTACTTTAGGCTATGCCAAAAGTGCGAAGTAAATCTAGGATCTCTATCAGATACAATCGATTTTGGCACACCGTGTAGTCTTACCACTTATCGAATATAGAGATCTGACATTTGATCATGACGATAAGTCATTCGGTAGTGAATAAAACATGCAGATTTCGTCAATCTGTCAATGATCACCCAAATAGCTTCGCAAACTCGGGATGATCGTGGCAATTTCGTCACAAAGTCCATGGAAATATGGTCCCATTTCCATTTAAGTATAGATAAACTCTATAATAAGACACCTGGTTTCTTCATCTCATCCTTCACTTGTTGGCAATTCAGACATTTTGATACAAATTGTGTCACATCAGACTTCATTTGTTTCCACCAGTACTGATTTTTCAAATCATTGTACATTTTTCTGCCTCCAGGATAAATACTGAATCGAATACAATGGGCTTCTGTCAAAATATTCTGTCTCAATTCTGAAAGATCGGGAACAACAATTCGGTTATTCATATACAGAATATCATCATCACTAACCTTGTACTCAAACTGATGTCCTGATCTGATCATGTCAATCGACTTCTGTACATTCAAATCAGATTTCTGTGCTTCTTTGACTCGAATCAATAATTCAGGCTCAACACTAATAGCACAAATTCTCATCGGTCTTCTATCTGTCTCAAATATATAGCCAGATATACAACAATTTTCAATCAAATTAGATACACCTATAGTAGACAAGGATAAAGCACATACCTTCCTACTTAGGGCATCAGCTGCTGCATTTGACTTTCCTGGATAATATTTGATCTCACAGTCGAAGTCTTTCAATAAGTCGAGCCATCTTCGTTGTCTCATGTTTTGTTCAGATTGTGAAAATAGATACTTCAGACTTTTATGATCAGAAAAGATTTCAAATTTCTCACCATATAAATAATGTCGCTAGATCTTCAATGCAAAGACAATAGCTGCCAATTCAAGATCATGAATTGGATATCTGACTTCATGTGGTTTTAGTTGTCGAGAAGCATAAGCGACAACATGTCCTCTCTGCATCAAAATACATCCCAATCCTCGGTGAGAAGCATCGCAATAAACAACAAAATCACCAGTACCTGAAGGGATTGTCAAGACTGGTGCTGTAGTCAATCTTTTCTTCAACTCAAGAAAACTTGTTTCACACGCTTCAGACCATACAAACGGTGCATTCTTTTGTGTAAGCTGAGTAATAGGCTTTGCAATAGATGAGAAGTCTCGGATAAATCGACGATAATATCCTGCCAAGCCCATAAAACTTTTGATTTCTGGCACATATGTCGGTCTCTTCCAACTGATCACAACTTCAACTTTACTCGGATCGACTGCAATACCATCTCCTGATATAATATGACCCAGAAATACCACCTGTTTCAACCAAAACTCACATTTGGATAGCTTTGCATACAGTTTCTCCTCTCTTAACGTCTTCAAAACTATTCTCAAGTGGTCAGCATGATCACACAAATTCTTAGAGTAAATCAAAATATCATCGATAAATATGATCACAAACTCATCTAGATACTTTTGAAATACTCTACTCATCAGTTCCATAAATACTGCTGGTGCATTCGTTAGACCAAAAGACATGACTATAAATTTGTAATGGTCATAGCTGGTTCTAAATGCAGTCTTATGGATATCTTCATCTCTTACCCTCAATTGATGATAGCCAGATCGTAAATCAATCTTCGAATATACTGACGAACCCTGCAATTGATCAAATAAATCATCTATACGAGGTAAAAGATATCAATTCTTTACTGTTGCCTTGTTCAATTGCCGATAGTCAATACATAGCCTCATCGATCCGTCTTTCTTTCTAACAAACAAAACCGGAGCGCCCCAAGGAGAAACACTCGGTCTTATATAACCTTTGGCTAATAGATCTTCAAGCTGTTCTTTCAGTTCTTTCAATTCAATTGGTGCCATACGGTAAGGTGCTTTTGATATCGGTTGTGTACCTGACATCAATTCTATACTGAAGTCTACCTCTCGAAATGGAGGCAATCCTAGAATCTCGTCAGGGAAAACATCAGAAAATTCACTAACCACTGGCAAGTCAGCCAATTCCGGGCTAGTCTTCAGTACATCAACTGCATAGATAGGAAATCCTTTTGCCCTTTTCTGTAATAAGTCAGTCATAGAAAGAACAGATATCAAAGGAATTCTGGCTCGTGATCTCTTACCATAGAATTTCCACTCGTCAGCCATATCAGGTCCGAATCTTACAATCTTCTGGAAATAGTCAACTGCAGCTCTATAGTTGGTTAACATATCGATACTGATTATGCAATCAAAATCATACAAACCGAGTACAACACAATTAATCTCAATCTCATGACCCTAAAACTGTAATATAAAATTTCGTACAGACTTCACTGATATGATACCTCTTCCCAAAGGAGATGAAATAGACACTACAGTAGCTAAGGGTTCAACAGGAAACTCGTGTAATGCAACAAATTGCTCAGATATAAATGTGTGTGATGCACCAGTATCAAATAAAACATAGGCAGGATAATCATAAAGGGAACAGTTACCTGCAATCACATTATCTGATGCAGCTTGTTCTTGCTCCTCAGTCAGTGCAAACACTCGAGCTTGTTGCCTCTGTTGCTGGCTCCCAGCTTGATTTCCTCCAGTACGGCTCTGCGACGGTGGCTAAGGTTGGAATGAATGCACCGAAGATGCTTGCCTCTCAGGCTGTGTCACTGTTCGAGATCCACTTGCACCCTGTGCACCTCCAAAACCTCGCTCTGGGCATACTCTCGCAAAATGACCTATCTGATTGCAAATGTGACAAGTACCAAAAACTCCTCGGCATTGTTCACTGGTATGACGTCCCCCATATTTGGAACATTAAACTTCAGAAGTACCAGATTTCTGTCAACCTCTGAATTGTTTGGATCCACTTGAACTCGAAGAGCTACCACCTGGACGCTTAAACTGTTTTCTTTTGCCTTTAAAGAAATTTTTCTTCCCACTGCTACTACCTCCAACATCAAACCGAGGTGGTGGTAGAATCTGTGGCCGCTCTTGCGGTTGTCTTATCGGCTCTGGTACGAACTATGCTCCTCGTTGCCTCAGTATTCCTGCTTCAGCCCCCTTTACATGATTCAGAGCATCGGCAAAGTTATTCGGTCTTCCTGAATTAACAAGAGTGAACACATCAGGATTCAAGCCATTGATAAATTGATCGACTTGAGCTTCATCACTGGCAGCAATATGTGGAGCAAACTTCAACAGGCTAGTGAACTTTGCAACATATTCTTCGATATTTAACTGTCCCTGTTGCAAACTCGCAAACTCTGCTCCTTTGTCCTTTCGATAAGAAACAGGAAAGAACCGTTGATAGAAAGCAGTTCGAAACACTAACCAGGTAATAACAGTACCTTGATTTTCAAACGCTCTCTCCGTCGATATCCACAAAATTTTGGCAAGACCATGTAGTTGATGAATCACCAGTCTCACACGACGATCATCTATATAGTCAAGGGATTCAAATAACTGCTCGATATCCTCCAGCCAATTCTCAGAATCAACAGAGTTCTCAGTTCCTTGTAACGTTGGTGGTTTGAAGGATTGAAATCATTTCAGCAGTTTTTCCATCGGATTGGAATCACCACTCATCGTATCAACAGACGTACTACCCTGTCCTAGTTCAGGTGCTGTTACTGGTACCTGTGCAGCATTAGTCTATTCTGGCTGATTCACTGCCAATGTCTGTCTAGTAGTCAGTGCTAGTCGAGGATGCATATCTGATAATCAAACATATTAGTGTACAACTCATCATCATATCATAACACAATTCTGTTTCAGTCCGCCTCTGATAAGAACACAATGCCTTCTCAAGAGATCGAGTTCTGATTCAGTTGCAGTCTAACATGCTTCCAATCATATCAGATAACAGATAGCATGCAATTATTAAAGCTGTAAATCATTTCAAATAATAAACATGATTCAAGAATAAATAAATCAGAATAGAAGACTCGATCTACCCCGCTCATCTATTCTCAGTCCAAGAAACTTATGCTCTGATACCACCTGTTGTGAAGCGTCGGGTTCTTAATCTCATTTTTAGGGCAATTAGTAATTAAACATCATTAACTAACAAAGGAAGGAATAAGATCAAAAAAAAAAAATTTTCAAAGGGGGGTGCGCAGGGTCGGTCAAAAAGAGCAGACCGTTCGCCCTAGACCTGGCCACGGGCCGGGTCGGACCTGCCGGGTCCGGGTCGACAATAGGCCGACCCTTAAACGGCCCGCCCGTGGCTGGTTCCGGTCTGGGTCCGGTTAACGGGCGGTTCCGGGTCCGGTTCGACCTTTTTTTTTTTAAAATAAAAAAACTTGTAAAATTAAAATTTAAAAACTCTATCAAATATTTCATTATCTCAATAAAAAGCTAATACATATATTAAATAAAAATATATTATATTTTAATTTTTAACATCTTATAATATTACATTTATACAATAAAAAATATATAGCATTTCAACTTTCAACATTGTATATTAAAAACTCTATCTAGTTCAATAAAAAATATATATATATTTATTAAATAAAAAATATATTGCATTTCAACTTTTCACAACTTATATTAAAAATTATATATATCAATAAAAAATTTATTATATTTATTCAATAAAAATATATATTATATTTCAACATCTTATATTAAAAACTCTATTTATCTCAATTAAAACTCTATTTATTTCAATAAAAAATATATTACAATTATACTTTAAACATCTTGTATAAAAAATATTATTACATTTAATTATATTCAATCACAGAATATTAACAAATTAACACTTGGCCTAGTGGCAAGAATGAAGACCCAAAATCATTTGGTTTTGGGTTCAAATCTCACCCATGTATGAATATCAAATATATATTATTTAAAATAAAATTAAAAAAATATTTTAATAAGATAAATCCGCTGGGTCAACCCGGCGAACCCGGAGGGTCGGACCCGCTGGGTCGGCGGTTTTCCAAAGGGAAAACCGGGACCGGACCACCTAGTGGCAGGTCCGGTCCCGATTTCGGGTTGGACCCGTTGACCACGGGCCGGTTTCGGTCCGGGTCCGGGTCCAACCCGACCCTTGGCCAGGTCTAATTCGCCCCCCCAACCCAACTCTCGGGTTGGAACAAAATAGGCAATGCTCGGTCTGCTAAAAAAACAGACCGAGCACAACACTGGGCAGCCTTGTGCTCTAGTTTTTGACAGCAAAATTTGATCCTTTCAACCCCTCCAATTCAACATAATGATGTCCCAAAACATGTAAATATACATAGAACAAGATCTAAACATGTTTATAACAAGCTAATACTTCAAACTAGAGGTTTGAATCCAACCAAAAGCATGAATTTATACAAAGTGTTCATCAATTCTTCAAGAACAACAACTAGAATGTTTTATAACATGCTTTCTAGACTTTATATACATCATTTCAACTACAACAACCCGAGTCCATATCTCTAGACTCTCTCATGAGCTACCCTCGTCGACTTTGGCCAGCTACTGCCCCATCTGTCGTCATGCACACATACAAAACAAGACAACAGCCGGAAACGTCCGGTGAGAATACAATCTCAGTATAATCAACATATATACGCGTTAAATAAAAACATATCGACTCTAAAAATTTCAACTCGAGAATAGAGTAAACTCATATATAAAGAATTGATTCCTATCACACTCTTTGCCATCAAGATTTGTATACGATCTTGACATGGATATCCATCTATCATCGTCCCTTCGGACTAGAAAATAAGGTCGCCTCAGACCCTGGCATAAGAATTAATTCATAACTCATATCAAATAAGATCCACTACCTGGGATGGATCTACAACATCATAACATAATCAAAGAAATAAACAAGTATGTGATTTTAGCGGGACAACTCAAGAAGCTTCATTCTCGAGTTTCAAATCCCTGACTTGCGATGTCGTCTTATACCTTTCTCGTTCTTCTCGAATTGTAGATACTTCAAATCTGAAATACAACAATCAGAACATTCTTATCAAGCTTCATTCAAGATAATCAATCCAAAATCTGATCCAACTCATCAATATAATTTCAATACAATCACTTCAAACCTCAAGAAAACTTCTTCGGTTCAAAGTCGGACTTCTTGAGTAGATTGATCTTGAAACTAATCTGAAATATAACGATTATGATCAACAAGCATCAGTCTACAATCACAAAATCCTCAGCTCAATCATAGGCCAACAAAACAGTCTCAAAACATAATCCATCAACGTAGCGATTGAAAATTGGTAACCGACGAAATATCGAAATCATTTCTCAACTCATATCAACATATAACTTATATAGACCAGCAACATATCATTATAATTCCACATATCAGCAGGTATGTAACTCGAATCATAAGCTGGAAATCATAAGAACACAATCGATAGTCGTTCGTCGATTCGGTTTGAAAATAAACGATACAACACCTCAAGAACATGATTATATGAAAACGTACTGATCTCTGACATATCTTTATTCTCAAAACATGATGAAATACATAAAGACTTACGTCAAATCGAAGCCTTTGTCGCAAGGATTCCAGAACTATCTTCGGAATCGAAATCGGATAACCGGAGCAAAAGTTACAAAGATTTGAAAGTCAAAATTCTAAAGAAAAGGGAAGATCTCGGCTCTTGCTTCTGAAAATATGAAAGAACTATCACACTTACACGTTTACATGCTGAGTAGTCAAATACGATTTGGATAAATTCAGCCTATTTGCACTTTAGTCCTTAGAAACCTCAGAAATTGCAATTCAATCATCGACCCTCTTTTTAATTCAATTTCAATCCTAAATAATTTTAAAATATTAGAATTTAAATCAAAACTCTAATATTCCCAAATTAAATATACTCGGATTAAAATTAAATAATCTCGGATTAAATTAAATAATCCCGGGCCTTACACACGTACTGAGAGAGGACAGGTGACTTGTGGGGATTTCTGTCAGCAATTTTAGAAACTGTATTTTCCTCCAGCTGTTCGTCAAGCACGATCTATGAAGTTGCTGACTCTGAGGCAAGGATCAATGACTATTGATCAATATCAACAACGATTTCTTGATCTGCTATCTTTTAGTCCTCATATCAATGACAGTGATGCGTCAAAGTATGATATCTTTCTGCAAGGCTTGAATCAAGATATCTACTCACAAGTTGTTGTCTGTGATGATCCGACATCTTATGAGACTTTGGTCAACCATTGCCGTCAAGTGGAGAACAGCAATAGGGAGGCACAGTTGATGATGCCAAGACAGCCTAGTGGATTTCTTGGGCCTAGAGCTCAATCTATTGTGCAATCTGGAACTATGTCTTCTTTTTCTACTACTAATTTGTCTGGTTCTCGTGGTTCACGAGGTATGTTCCGTTTTGGGAATAAGAAGAAAAAGGAGGAGTTTTGCAGCCACTGTGGTGGGAAGCACCATGCAGCTTCGTGTCGGAAGGCTACTGGTGCTTGTTATATTTGTGGTGAGTAGGGAAATCTGCGAAGAGATTGTCCTCAGCGTATGGGTTCTGCTAGTGGATTGGGATCACAGGTTGGATCCCAAGCTTTGACTTTTCCACGTTAGCAGCCAGCACCACAGAGTTTTTCTGGTTACAATCCACAGACTCAAGGGCAGGTATTTGCTCTGTCTCAGGAGCAGGCTACTAAGGGAAGCGATCGCATGTTGGCAAGTACCTCTTTGTTATGTGATATTCCTGCACTTGTTTTAATTGATACCGGAGCATCGCATTCCTTTATTTCTTGTCGTTTTGTTAAGAGACATAGATTACCATTTGTATAATTAGATATGGACTTAGTTGTATCTACTCCGCTGGAGCAGGAGGTAGTAACTAAGCATCTAGTGATGGGTTTCCTTCTAGAGTTTGAGGGTCATGTGTTATCGGCTAATTTGATGATCTTAGCGATGACAGATTTTGACTGTATTTTGGAAATAGATATGCTGACTTTGTATCATGCTACTGTGGATTGTTATCATCTTCTGGTACAGTTTCATCCTGTTGAGGGTGATATCTGGTACTTTTATGGTGTGGGTGCGCAACCTTCGATGCCACTTGTATCGGCTCTGAAGGCATGTCATGTCTTAGAGTCAGGTGGGGAGGGCTACCTCATTTATGCAATTTATATGTCCACGAGTAGTCCGGGTATTGATCAGTTACCGGTTGTCAGCGAGTTTCCTGATGTATTCCCTGATGAGATTCCTGATGTATTCCTCTGGTTCGAGAGGTTGAATTTGGTATTGATCTAGTACCAGGAACAACGCCTATATCCCGAGCACCTTATCATTTGGCACCGTCAGAGATAAGAGAATTGAAATAGAAGTTTCAAGATCTGCTTGATAAGGGATATATTCGTCCGAGTGTTTCTCCGTGGGGAGCACCTGTTTTGTTTATCAAGAAGAAGGATGGATCGATGCGATTATGTATTGATTACAGGCAGCTGAATCGTGTCACCATTAAGAATAAGTATCCTTTGCCGCGGATTGATGATCTGTTCGATCAATTACAGGGTACTTATTTTTACTCTAAGATAGATCTGAGATCGGGATACCGCCAGATTAGGGTACGAGACTCAGATATTTCTACGACTGCTTTTAGAATCAGATATGTGCATTATGAATTTATGGGTGATGCCATTCGGTTTGACGAATGCACCGATAGTTTTTATGAATTTGATGAATCAGGTATTTCGAGAATATCTGGATAGATTTGTCATCGTCTTCATTGATGATATTCTTGTCTATTCTCATGACAAGGATGAGCATGCACAACATCTGAGGATTGTTTTGCAGACGTTACGAGAGAAGCAGTTGTATGAAAAATTGAGTAAGTGCGAATTTTGGCTTGATCGGGTAGTATTTCTCGGTCATGTGATTTATAGTGAAAGAATATCTGTAGATCCAAGTAAGATAAAGGTAGTGCTGAACTGGTCTCGTCCGAAGACGGTTGCTGAGATTCGAAGTTTCTTGGGTCTAGCGGGATATTACCGTCGGTTCATCGAGAATTTTGCACAGTTGGCCAGGCCTTTGACACAGCTTACATGGAAAAATGTTACCTTCATATGGTCCTTGGATTGTGAGGAATCATTTCACGAGCTGCGTATACGTCTTACTACTGCACCTATGCTAGCTTTGCCTTCTGGATCGGGAGGTTATGTTGTCTATACTGATGCCTCTGGTCAGGGGCTAGGATGTGTTCTGACACAGCATGGACATGTTATTGCCTATGCTTCTCGACAGTTGAAGACGCATGAGGTGAATTATCCAGTGCATGATCTAGAGTTAGCCGCCATTGTATTTGCACTCAAGATCTGGAGGCATTATCTTTATGGTGAGAAATTTGAGATATTTACGGATCACAAGAGTCTGAAATATTTATTCACTCAGGCGGAGTTGAATATGCGACAGAGACACTGGATGGATCTCTTGAAGGATTATGATTGTGAAATCAAATATCATCCAGGTTCTGCTAATCTTACTGCTGATGCCTTGAATCGGCAGGTGAGACTTTCTGCACTTCAGACTAGTGAAATATCTCATATGATCCAGGAATCATGTTAACTGAGTCTTACGCTCAAGAGCAAGAAAGGAAGAAATGGGATTCGGTTGTATACTATTTTGTCTGAGCCAGCATTGTACTCTCAAATCAGAGAATCTCAGATATCTGATGTTAAGACTCAGCGTTTGGCACGTCTAGCCAATGGAGTTAATACATCTGGATTCCGTTATCAGACAAATGATTTATTGTGCTTATCGAATCGAGTGGTTGTACCTGATATTGCGGAGCTCAGAAATGATATTCTTTCTCAAGCTCACAGGAGACGATTGTCAGTTCATCCTGGAAGCATGAAAATGTATAAGGACTTGCGAACTAGATTCTGGTGGAAAGGGATGAAGCGGAGTGTATATCAATTTGTTTCGAGATGTTTGGTTTGTCAACAGGTCAAGGCTGAACATCGACGACCAGGTGGATTACTGCAGAATCTTGAGATTCCCGAATGGAAGTGGGAGCACGTAACTATGGATTTTGTCATCCACTTGCCTATCACTTCACGTCAGTGTGATTCTATCTGGGTTGTTGTTGACCGTTTGACGAAATCAACACATTTCATTCCTTACAACCGGGAGTATTCTTATGATCGCATGACACGCCTATATGTCCAGGAGATAGTGCGATTGCATGGAATTCCAGCGAGCATAGTCAGTGATAGAGACCCGCGATTTACCTCACGTTTTTGGGGTAGTTTTCAACAGGCATTGGGTACCACTCTGAGTTTGAGCACTGCATATCATCCGGAGACTGATGGGAAGTTAGAGCGGACGATTCGTACGTTGGAGGATATGCTACGTTCTTCAGTCATGGATTTTGGTTTGTCTTGGCAAGATCAGTTAACTTTGATCGAATTTACCTACAATAACAGTTATCATCGTAGTATTGATATGACACCTTTCGAGGCATTGTATGGTCGACGATGTCGTACTCCGTTATTCTGGGATTAGATAGGAGAACGACAAGTCGAGGGTCCTGAGTTGGTGCAGCAGATTGTAGACAAGGTAGATTTGATCAAACTAAGGATCAAAACTGCTCAAGATCGGAAAGCCAGTTATGCTAATATTCACCGCAGGCCACTGCAGTTCGAGCCTGGTGAATATGTGTTCTTGCGAGTATCACCTTTCAGGAAGGTGATGAGATTCGGTGTGTAATACAAGTTGTCACCTCGTTACATTGGGCCTTTTCAGATACTGGAGAAGATCGGAGATGTTGCATATCGTTTGGCGTTACCGCCATATCTTTCCAATATACATGATGTTTTCCATGTGTCGTTACTTTGACAGTACATAGCTGATGAATCTCATATTATCCAGCCTACTGATTTTCAGCTAGAGTCAGATTTGTCGTATGTTGAACGACCACTCCATATCCTAGACAGCAAGGAGAAAGTTCTTCGGAACAAGACTATACCACTTGTGATGGTACAATGGCAGCGCCGAGGCGTTGAAGAGGCAAATTAGGAAACAGAGATCCGTATGCGAGCGGAATATCCTGAGTTGTTTTCTTTGTACTTTTTTATTATCATGTAATTACAGTTGTTGTAATAAAACATGGTTTGATTTTTCATATTGTTATCTTGATTTGTATTTAGATTTTATTTTGCGAACGAAATGTCTAAAGGTGGGGAGAATGTAGTAACCCAGAATCCATTTTAAGATAATAATATGTTAAACATGATAAAGGGTTAGTAATTAACCAATTCCGAGGCTTAATCGGACTTTAGAATTAAGAATTGGGCTTTCAAAGTTTTGGCAAGTTCAGACGGTCTGAAGAGGACTTCGGACGGTCCGAAGAGGACTTCGGAAGGTCCGAACTCAGCAGTCCGGGAGCTCCGATCGTAGTCTTGTTGACTTCAGAGTTAAGGCAAGTTCGGACGGTCCGAAGCAGGATCAGACAGCCCGAACTTCTCCTGTGCCAAGTAGGCAGAATTACTCAACCATGGTTTTTGACAAGTGTCGGATTTAGGACACTTCGGATGGTCCGAAGTGGCAATCGGACGGTCCGAACTCGGCGTATCTCGCATGCAGGCAGTGAGTTGGATCGGACGATCCAAACCCGAGTTCAGAGGGTCCGAACTTGACCGGAAATTTTCCTATAACTAGGGGTCTCCGGAGTTCATTTTGAATTACGAATTCCCGAGTTTCCTTCTTCAGTTATATAGTGTGAGATATACACTTGAGGGCCCTATCGGTTATAATAGTGAGATTCTGGAATAACAAAGAAGTTGTTATAGTCATCCAGAGTCAGCGACATCAAATGGCTTACTACGGACGAAGGTATGGTCCGAGAATCTATTTAAGTTTTGGGAGTACTTATTAGCTTATTTAAGACTTATAGAACTTGTGTAGTGATACGATGAACTTTTGAATATAGGCTTGCAACCTAGGATCCTACTATACTTGAACTAGCCTAGAGGTACGTACACATTGACTGAGATTGCCAGCGAGTATACATGTTTATATGCTGCATTTATTTGGCATTATTATGTGGCATGATGTATGTTTTACTGCTTTCTATACTCATATATCATGTACACATACACATTGAGCCTATACCTTGATATACCTGATTATAGAGCCGCTCAGCTCTATACTCGATAGTCTGTCACTGAGAGTACCGCGACGGCGGGGACATGTATGTGTGACTACTCTGGTGTACTAGACGAGTGTGGTTGCACCCAGAGGTTGATCCGTGCGATGGCAGCACTCATGTGGTGCCGGTACTGAGCATGACTTTTCAGATGACCCTTTTACCAGTCATCATGTTGCATGCATCATATATATACGTGTACTCATGTTTATGTACTGGGCGTTAGCGCTCACATCCTAGTTGTTATCTTGGACACCCTATTTCATAGGGAAGGTCGCACGATGGACGGAGCTGGTAGTTTGAGGCAGGACTAGGGAACAGGAGCCTTGAGAAGTTATTTATACAACAGGATTCAATATACTGTATAATGTTTACTTTCTAGTTTTTTCGATTTGGTTGTATCACTACTGATAA
Organism: Henckelia pumila; assembly: GCF_033568475.1. NCBI lineage: Eukaryota > Viridiplantae > Streptophyta > Magnoliopsida > Lamiales > Gesneriaceae > Henckelia > Henckelia pumila. Next base: position 129,834,726 of record NC_133123.1, on the reverse strand, counting down.
ATAAGCTTGAAACTTTTGTACTAAGCTGATATGTAAATTATGGGTTATGTTTCCGCACGTTTTTCTCTGATTAGTATTATTGTTTTATTTAAGCGTAATGCATGCTATTAGTTTCCAGTTAGTAGGTGATTCAATGCAGGGTCACTATAGAGTCAATGAGAATAAGAAGACATGAGGGTTAAAGCAAAGAGATAATGTATTTTTTAAAAAAAAATAAACACCCAAATATATGTTGGAACACACGTATTCTCTGATCAAATGCATGTGATACCCGAAGCAGCGGAAGTTTAAAATTTTTATTTTGTGATATGGAAGGATTCCATATCGTGGATATCAAATCCTAACGATTAAAATTGTTGCAAGTAAAAATAAAACACAATTAATATTTTTATCTCTTCAAGCAAAGGCTTGATTATGGACTCCAACAGAATTAATCTGCTCTTCTTGTAAATCCCGGGAACCGATGACTTGCTCGATCAATCTCTGGAATTAGGTCCACGAATAAAAAACATAAACCCTCTGATTGATTGCACTAGAAATCAATCAGATGTTATCTTATAGAATAAACAGATTTGATCTGTCAATTCAGAATGTAATTTTTCACAAAAATCACAGCCTGAATTATCTCAAAAAGGAGTAGAGGATTTTTGAAAATTGCAAGAGGAATTGTATGTAATTTTCGAACACTACACATGTATTTATAGATAATTTCTAGACTAGATTAAGTTATAATTGTATTAAGACTCTAACTCCTTAGGGCCCACAATCCATAACTTAAGCCCAACAAGCCAAGCTTGTTATTATAGAAATTAATATAAAATTCATCATGACTCTGATTGATAAACCGATTTCACCAATGTGCACAGAAACCATTTCTGCATCTTTTAAAGTCAAGATAATTTTTTCTGAATCCGAATTCAGTGATTTCCAAAAAATGCCCATTCATATGTCATTTTAGGAAATTCCACTCCCTTTAGTTAAGAAGTCCAACTTCTCTTTCATTAAATTTAACTCTTTAAATTTAACTATCTTAACGGGGTTTAGTAATCCATTACTTGTGTGACCCTCAATGGTTCAAGGATACATCTAGCCGTGGGCTCACAACTCCTTGTGACTCGGAACAACGATGTCCGACTTGCCCAACGAATCATGGTAAGAGCGTCTATCAACATCGCCCCATGATTCCCTAGGTATCACTGATAGTGCCTGCAAGAACCAGTAGGTTTTGGTTAGCGTACAGTACGGTCCCTTCATCCATATATCCCGATCGAATCAACAACCATTGGTACATCGAGAGTCGTTCGAGATTCGATAACTATGCAATGCATATTGAAGATCAAATAGTGACATCGCATGTGCTACTAGGAAACCATTTCTTAAAGCACATCATGTACTCTGGCCAGAGATTTGTCACACTAATATCTCCTCAGATCGCATAGGATATCCACACTCGAAAGTATGTGGTGAATCCTTGACAACAAAGCATCAACTCCTATATGTGTCATAACTGTACCCAATCCCGATACCTGATGACCCCAATAGAGTCGGTAAACGAGTCAAAGTACAGTACTATCATATAGAGTCTCAATGATGTTTCAATTAGTAAGGACTAATGGTGTACAACCAAAACCGCGGACTTATCCACTCAAATAATAATAACCACTTGAAAAGTCCGAATAGGGTAGTTCGATCATTTATCATATGAATATCCATTTGCATGCTTTGAACATCTCCATGTCCATTACCAATGAAACGTGATACTTGGCATCACAAATGCTAGTCTCAATCTCGAGCGATCCTTATCCTTATTAGCGGACGGCTCAATTGACTAGGAACTGTTTAGAATATACAGTGACTATAAGATGTGTTTCATAATAGTGATCTCTCTTTATTCACTATCTCATCTTACTTACACTATAGTATATTCAAGGTCTTTATCAAAATAACAATAGTATATTACAATATAACAATATGAAGAAAGACAAAGAAAATGCCATTAATGAATGTAAATTATATTAAACAAAGATTGTTTATACATAGAGTCATAAAAGCCCTTAGCCACAAGTTAGCTAATAGGGCACCCACTCTTTCAATATATATATCAAAACACTCAACCTTTCTTATTCTCACTCGGATTTACAGCCCCTAACGGTAACAAAATCCCCAACGGTAACAATCCAAATTGATAACTAATCCGATTTAAATTAGGCAGTAAATCTTTGATTCTCGGCAATAATCTAGGCCCAATTATTTCACCAAATTTTTCATAAAAACTCCTAATCAAAGTTTAAAACCACAGAAACAAAATTAATCACATTCAAATTCAAAAATTTAGTGGATAAGGCAAAAATTCAAAATTTTGTTCGATCAGAATTTCTAACCTTTCAGCAAAAAATATTCACAAATAAAAATATGCATGCCCTAATTATGTTTAAAACAGAGTGTGACATAACAATAAAATGCAATCATATGCAAAAATATATTTTGACAAGTGAGGTGTTTTCTATGATGTTGGCAACATCTTCCAACAACACTTCAGGATTCAGAAAATTTTTTTTTTTATTCAATTTCATTAATGCAGAAGTGGTAGCCTGCACACTAAAGAAACGATCTTCAATGGACCCCTTTAGGTAGATTTTTCCATTTTCTTCTGATTTTCATTTGATGATTGAAGTGATGTTTTTTATTTTTTTGGTTCTATTGAGTTTCTGAATTTGTGAAATCACTTTTCATTTGAGACATGATCATGGAATACACGAACATCCCTCCACTACTTCGTGATTTAGTCAGAACTCTTCATCAATTAATCTTCATTAAACTGTAAAACATTTTTGCAAGAAATACTGAGTGAAAAATTGGTCAATGGTTACACAGTATCAAACACGTCACAAAACAAAGTGAATGCATGAATGGAATATGCCTAAGATCCTAAAAATGCACATGCATGAAAAGGTGTTGTCACAGGGTGTTGGCAATACACCTAACAACATCTCATCTCTGTCTATAATGCACACATACTGAGAGACTTCCTTAGAATGAAGAATCTCTCGAAATCCAAAGCTTTTGTGAATATATCAGCTAATTGGTTATTGGTTCCAACAAACTCAATTAAGATCATGCTTTTCTCGACCAAATCTCGAATGAAGTGATGTCTAATTTCAATGCGTTTGGTTTGAGAGCGTTGTACTGGATTTTTAGATATATCAATGACACTAGAATTATCACAGTACATAATAGGAGTATCACTCTTAATTCCATAAACATTCGTCATTTGATTCATCCATAGGAATTGTGAGCAAAAACTACCTACAACAACATATTCAGACTCGACAGTAGAAAGTGAAACACAATTTTGTTTCTTACTATACCATGACACTAAGTTATTTCCTAAGTAGAAACATCCTCCCTAAGTGCTCTTTATTTCATCTAAATCCCCATCCCAATCAGCATCACTAAACCCTACCAAATTTGAATTGGTTTCTTTAGTGTACCATAAACCCAAATTCAAGGTACCCGCCACATATTTAAGTATACGTTTCACGACCTTTAAGTGAGTAACTTTTGGGTTAGACTGGTATCTAGCACACAGACAAACACTATACATGATATTGAAAGAGTGGGTGCCCGGTGAGCCAACTTGTGGCTAAGGGCTTTGATGACTCTTTGTATAAACAATCTTTTGTTTAATATAATTTACACTTTTATTAATGGCAATGACTTTATCTTTCTTCATATTGTTATATTGTGATATACTATTGTTGTTTTGATAAAGACCTTGAATATACTATAGTGTATGTAAGATGTGGTAGTACATGGGGATGACTATCATGAAACACATCTTATAATCACTGTATATTCTAAACAGTTCCTAGTCGATTGAGCCGTCCGTTAATAAGGATAAGGATCGCTCGAGATTGAGACTAGCATTTGTGATGCCAAGTATCACGTTTCATTGGTAATGGACATGGAGATGTTCAAAGCATGCAAATGGATATTCATATGATAAATGATCGAACTACCCTATTCGGACTTTTCAAGTGGTTATTATTATTTGAGTGGATAAGTCCGCGGTTTTGGTTGTACACCATTAGTCCTTACTAATTGAAACATCATTGAGACTCTATATGCTAGTACTGTGCTTTGACTCGTTTACCGACTCTATTGGGATCATCAGGTGTCGGGATTGGGTACAGTTACGACACATATATGAGTCGATGCTTTGTTGTCAAGGATTCACCACATACTTGCTAGTGTGGATATCCTATGCAATCTGAGGAGATATTAGTGTGACGAATCTCTGGCCAGAGTACATGATGTGTTTTAAGAAATGGTTTCTTAGTAGCACATGCGATGTCACTATTTGATCTTCAAGATGTATTGCATAGTTATCGAATCTCGAACGACTCTCGATTTACCAATGGTTGTTGATTCGATCGGGATATATGGATGAAGGGACCGTACTGTACGCTAACCAAAATCTATTGGTTCTTGCAGGCACTATCAGTGATACCTAGGGAATCATGGGGCGATGTTGCTAGGCGCTCTTACCATGATTCGATGGGCAAGTCGGAAATTGTTGTTCCGAGTCACAAGGAGTTGTGAGCCCACGGCTAGCTGTATCCCTGAACCATTGAGGGTCACACAAGTAATGGATTTTTAATCCCCGTTGAGATAGTTAAATTTAAATAATTAAATTTAATGAACAAAGAAGTGGGACTTCTTATTTAAGAGTAGAGGAGTAAGATTTCCTAAAATGACATAGGGATGGGCATTTTTGGAAATCACTGAATTCGGATTCAGAAAATTTATCTTGACTCTAAAAGATGCAGAAATGGTTTCTGTGAATATTGGTGAAATTGGTTTATCAATCTGAGTCACGATGAATTTTATATTAATTTCTGAACATGCGGGCTTTGCTTGTCAGGCTTGAACTTATGACTAATGGGCCCTAAGCTGTTAGCAGCCCACATTATAAATAAGTTATTGCAGTACAGAAATTACACAACAGAGGCTCACAATTTTCGAAAAAACCTAGCTGTGTTTTTAAAAAGTGGCCGCCCCCTTTCTCCCCTCTCTGCTCGGAAAATTCCAGCCTGTGAATTTTGAATTTGCAGTCTGGTTTAACGGATCAAATTCGTTAATTCTCTTCGTAGAAACTTCTGATAGATTTTCTAGTGCAATCTATCAGAGGGATTAAATTTCCGTTCGTGGACCTGATTGAAGAATTGTTCGTCCATCAGTTCCTGGGATATACAACAAGAGCAGAGTAATCTGTTGGTGTCCATAATCTCGATTCGAGATTGGAGGTAAAAATATAATTGTTATTTAATTTTTACACGCACAATTTAATCATAAAGTTTTGATACCCATGATATGGAATCGTTCCATATAAAATTTTAAACTTCCGCTGCACCGGGTATCAATCCTGATTGATCTGATCACCGTTCTCCAACAGTGGTATCAGAGCTAGGTTGCTCAGATCAAGCGATTAAATTAATCGATTGTACAAAAATTTTTTAAGCCTCGATTTTTGAAACAAAATAAATTTTTAAAATAAATTTTTTTTTTTTTTGGCAAAACACGGGCAGCGATTGGATCGCTGCCCGGGGGGGGCAGCGAGGGTCGCTGCCCAGGGCAGCGCACGGCGCTGCCCATGGGCGGCGACGTGATCGCTGCCCAGCCCGAGCCCCTTTGGGGCGCGGGCAGCCCGGGAGCGTCTCGGGCGTTCCGGGAAAATTAATTTTTATTTTAAAATTAAAATTTTAATATGTTAAAATTCTATTTTTGGTCCGATCGAAAATTGTTTTGATTGGTCCACGAGGCGTTGGATCGAATTGTTCGAGTCCGAAAATTTTAAAATTGATTTTTGGATAAATTTGAATTTTTGGAAAATTTATAGATTTTATCCGTTAAATCAGATTTTATGAAATTGATTATTTTTGTTACAATTGATGATAAGATATGATCTTATGGAGATATTGAGTAAAATATGATTTTATGTATAAAATTGGATTTTATATGTAAAATATGATTTTATTTGATAAAAAGATAAAATATGATTTTGTATGTAAAATAAGATTTTATATATGGAATATGATTTTATCCTTTTAAATTTAATTGTCATTGCATGTTATCCAATAAATTAATTTTGAATTAAATATTATTGGATAAGGATGATCGATTGCCATGACCAATTTTGTAGGTGTATGTTAGGAATTTACATTTGTTTGTATTGTTGTTGGATTTATTAATGGGCCTGGTTTATGGCCCAATATGAATTGTCATATGTAATAAAAGTGGGCCTGGTTTATGGCCCGTTTCCACCCCTTAAAATGTATCCCCTACTTGTCATAGTTATTTATTGTAAATACATTAGACTTAGTGGGAGATGAAGATTTGAAGACGGAGGTGGGCCCAGCAGACAATAAAGACTGAAGAAATGTAAATTGGAAGCTCAATGTAATAGGATTGCATTGCATACCTGCATATTACCTAGGATTGGACTTAGACTCGTGATTGGCAACTACGGGTCGATTAGAAATGGAATCGATCATCCTATATAATATATGATATTATCGTTGTATGCATGTTTTAGACTAAATTGTATGAATCCAGCAAGCATACAAATTTTAAATGATGAGACAAATTTTCAAAATGAAAATCCCTCATTTTAAATATGATTTAAAATTGATATCAAGATAAATAAAGGAAATTTAAAATTGTTTAAATGTTCCTACCTTCCATCAACGATCAATGTATGAGATGCTACCCGCGGGCATGGTCCGGCTCATATTATTGGGGGGGCCCGTTCGTCGGAAAGCTGTACATTGGATTGACAAATGTTGTAAGTTGGGTGGAACTCCCATGGAATCGGCTCATATTATTGGGGGGTCCACATGGCGACCGTCCATCACAACTTAATATTGATGGGTCATCTTGACATGTCACAATAAACGGCGTCATATTATTGGGCCCTTATTGGACATGAGGTAAAAACGTGGAGGTTGCTTTGGAAGCAATTGGGCTCTACCTTTTGAAAATTATGGTTGGCTGATATTATTCGGGACCATAGTTTGTCAATTGGACTCCATGTTCCCACTAAGGAAAACAGTTTCCCGTTTTCACTAAAGGGTAGTGAAATCGTTAAAATAGTGGGAGTGAGATTCATAAAATAAATTTCACCTATTTTATGTCTTAGTAAATTAATTAAACAATCACTTATTATTGTCTGTTTCTTTTCAGTATTTCATTAAGATGAATTCGCGCAATCCACTATTCTCTATCCTCGAACAAAATAAACTGACTGGCACAAACTATACGGAAAGGTTCCGTAAGTTGAAGATTGTCTTGACCTCGGAGAAGATGCTCTACGTGTTAGAAAAATCTCCTCCGAAGGAAGCACCAACTGATATAAGTCCGGAAGAGTTGGCCAAACTTGATACATGGTGGGACCATGATATCAAGCCTCGATGTCTGATGAACTCCAGAGGCGATTTGAGGATACCGTGAATGCTGCTGACATTCACGTACAACTCAAGAAACTTTTTGGGGCTCAATCGAGAGCTGAAAGGTTCGCTACTGTAAAAGAGCTAATGACGTGACGCATCCGTGAAGGGACTTCGGTCCGTGATCATGGAGTACGAGTGATTTGGCTCATACAGAAGTTGGTAACGCTTGATTTGGTGTTGGAGTAGAACTCAACGTGGACTTATTACTTCTCTCTCTTCCTTCTTCGTTTGACGGATTTGTGGTGAATTTCAATATGAACAAGATAGAGGCCTCCCTTGAAGAGATGGTCAATATGCTTGTAACATATGAAGCCACTTTAAAGAAGGATAAACCGGTTCTCTTGGTGGGCTCCTCTTCCTCTGCTAAGAAGGGGCCAAGTACAAAGGGTAAGAAACGTTCTGCCCCACCCAAGAAAACCGGACCCGAGAAGAAGAAAAAGACAAAGGCTTCAAGCATGGAAAAGTCCAAGAATGTTTGCCATCACTGCAAGAAACCCGGTCATTGGAAACGTAACTGCAAGGAATATCTAGAGCAGTTGCGAACTGCGAAGGGTATGTTCTATATTGAAATAAATGTCTCACTTAATACTACTTCTTGGGTATTGGATACCGGATGTGGATCTCACATTTGCAATGATTTGCAGGTGATGACAAGAAGTCGCAAGCTTAGAATCGGTGAGACCCAGCTGAGGCTCGGAAATGGTTCTAGAGTTGAAGCCAAAGCTGTAGGAGACGTTTATTTAATTTTGCAGAACGATTTTAAGTTACTTTTGAGAGATGTTTTATTTGTTCCAGATTTGATTAAAAACATTATTTCTGTTTCTATGCTTGATAGAGATGGTTTTTCTTGCAATTTTGTGAATGGAATTTGCAATATTTACAAGAATGAATGTTTGATTGGAAATGGACAACTTGAAAACGATCTATATAACTTAAAATTAAAAGACGTTCCAATAAATTATGTTGATAAACCGGTAACAACGAACAAAAGGAAAATCGATAGTCAAAACCCGGCAAACCTTTGGCATGCTAGGCTAGGTCATATTTCCTCAAGGAGGATGAACAAGCTAGTGGGAGATGACATGTTTGATATGTCTGATATTAACTCTCTACCTACTTGTGAGTCCTGCCTGAAAGGAAAAATGACTAAATCTCCTTTTAAGGGGAAACCTGAGCGTAGTCAAAATCTGTTGGATTTGATCCATACAGATGTTTGTGGTCCATTTAGAATTGGTACTCAATTTGGCCACACCTACTTCATTACCTTTACTGATGATTATTCAAGGTATGGGTATTTATATTTAATGAAATATAAGTCTGAAGCATTTGAAAAGTTCAAAGAATTCAAGGCTGAAGTAGAAAACAAGCTAGGTAAAAGTATTAAAACACTTCGATCGGATCGAGGTGGAGAATACTTAAGTACCGAGTTTTTGGACTATCTGAAAGAGAATGAGATTCTCTCTCAGTGGACTCCTCCTATGACACCTCAGCTGAATGGTGTATCGGAGCGTCGTAATCGAACTTTGTTGGACATGGTTCGATCCATGATGAGCTTCACTGAGCTTCCACCTTCGTTTTTGGGCTATGCGCTTGAAACAGCGGTATTGTTGTTGAACAACGTCCACACCAAAGCAGTGGACAAAACACCATACGAGTTATGGAATGGCAAAGCTCCAAAGTATTCGTACTTGAGGATTTGGGGATGTCCTGCTTACGTGAAGCAGACAGTGGGAGATAAGTTGGATAGTCGATCCACCTTATGTTATTTTGTAGGGTATCCGAAGAATTCAATCGGATATTATTTCTATCATCCTGCTGAAACAAAGGTGTTTGTTTCAAGGAATTCCACCTTCTTGGAGAAGGAGTTCTTATTGGATAAGAAAGACGAGATGATGGAACTCGAAGAAATTCGAGAAGAACCCGAAATACAAAATAATGATCCTACACCTCAGGAACCATTGATGGACACGCCTATACCTAGAAGATCCGAGAGGACTTCTAGACCTCCTATTCGATATGGTATTCTTTTTGAAGGGGATCAAGATGAACCCGACGTTAGATGTGATCCAAGAAACTTCAAGGAAGCAATTTTTGATGCGGATTCAAATTTATGGCTTGAAGCTATGCAGTCGGAAATAGATTCGATGCATACAAACCAAGTTTGGTCTTTAGTAGATCCTCCCGATGGAATTGTTCCAATAGGGTGTAAATGGATCTACAAGAGAAAGCTTGGGCCTGATGGTAAGGTACTGACCTACAAGGCACGATTGGTGGCGAAAGGTTATACTCAAAGACAAGGAGTTGACTATGATGAAACCTTTTCACCAGTTGCAATGTTCAAGTCCATAAGAATCCTTATTGTCATAGCTGCTTGGTATGACTATGAGATATGGCAAATGGATGTGAAGACTGCATTTCTTAATGGAAACATTAAGGAAGAGATCTATATGATGCAGCCTGAGGGATACACATCCATGGGAAGCGAGCATAAGGTATGCAAGCTTCAGAGATCGATCTATGGTCTCAAACAAGCATCAAGAAGTTGGAACCAGAAATTTGATGAAACAATAAAGGATTTTGGTTTAATCAAGAACCCGGAGGAACCATGCGTGTACAAGAAAGTAGTTAAGGATGCTGTGACATTCTTAGTACTTTATGTTGATGACATCCTACTCATTGGGAATGACGTAGGGATGTTGCAGTCAACAAAGATATGGTTATCAGGTAGATTCTCGATGAAGGATTTGGGTGAGGCATCCTATATTCTAGGGATACAGATCTATAGAGATAGATCTAAGAGATGGATAGGACTCACTCAAGCAACCTACATCGAAACCATATTGAAAAGGTTTTCAATGGATGGGTCCAAGAGAGGACATCTACCTATGTGTCATTGAGTTTCTCTATCCAAGTCCATGTGTCCCAAGACTGATGAAGAGATAGAAAAAATGACACATGTACCATATGCGTCAGCCATAGGTAGTATCATGTATGGGATGATATCTACCAGACCGGATGTAGCATTTGCTCTGAGTGTCACGAGCAGATATCAAGCTAATCCCGGTCAAATGCATTGGAAAGCCGTGAAGGACATTCTTAAGTACTTACGAAGGACTAAGAATATGTTCATGGTATATGGAGGAAAAGAACTGAAATTGAAAGGCTATACCGACTCTAGCTTCCAAAGTGATGTGGATGACTCAAAGTCAACCTCTGGATTTGTGTTCATGCTCAATGGCGGTGCTGTCTCTTGGAAGAGTTCCAAGCAGGACACCACAGCGGATTCCACCACTGAGGCAGAATACATTGCGGCGGTTTGGATGAGGAATTTTGTGCAAGAGTTGGGCGTTATTCCTGAAGTTGTTGGTCCAGTCCCGGTGTACTGTGACAACACGGGTGCCGTTTCTCAGGCAAAGGAACCAAGGTCTCATCAAAGATCCAAACACGTACTGAGGAAATACCACATCATCCGGGAAATCGTGGAAAGAGAAGACATCACTGTCGAGAGAGTGGCCTCTGCAGACAATATCGCTGATCCACTTACTAAGCCCTTTCCAGGACCATTATTTGACAAACATCGCGAAGTAATGGGTCTACGTAGTATGACTAGTTGGCTTTAGGGCAAGTGGAAGATTGAAAGAGTGGGTGCCCGGTGAGCCAACTTGTGGCTAAGGGCTTTGATGACTCTTTGTATAAACAATCTTTTGTTTAATATAATTTACACTTTTATTAATGGCAATGACTTTATCTTTCTTCATATTGTTATAATGTGATATACTATTGTTGTTTTGATAAAGACCTTGAATATACTATAGTGTATGTAAGATGTGGTAGTACATGGGGATGACTATCATGAAACACATCTTATAATCACTGTATATTCTAAACAGTTCCTAGTCGATTGAGCCGTCCGTTAATAAGGATAAGGATCGCTCGAGATTGAGACTAGCATTTGCGATGCCGAGTACCACGTTTCATTGGTATGGAACATAGAGATGTTCAAAGCATGCAAATGGATATTCATACGATGAATGATCGAACTACCCTATCCGGACTTTCCAAGTGGTTATCACTTATCGAGTGGATAAAGTCCGCGGTTTTGGTTGTATACCATTAGTCCTTACTACTTGAAACATCATTGAGACTCTATATGCTAGTACTGTTCTTTGACTCATTTACTGACTCTATTGGGGTCATCAGGTGTCGGGATTGGGTACAGTTACGACACATATAGGAGTCGATGCTTTGTTGTCAAGGATTCACCACATACTTGCTAGTGTGAATATCCTATGCAATCTGAGGAGATATTAGTGTGACGAATCTCTGGCCAGAGTACATGATGTGTTTTAAGAAATGGTTTCTTAGTAGCACATACGATGTCACTATTTGATCTTCAAGATGTATTGCATAGTTATCGAATCTCGAACGACTCTCGATTTACCAATGGTTATTGATTCGATCGGGATATATGGATGAAGGGACCGTACTGTACGCTAACCAAAATCTATTGATTCTTGCAGGCACTATCAGTGATACCTAGGGAATCATGGGGCGATGTTGCTAGGCGCTCTTACCATGATTCGATGGGCAAGTCGGAAATTGTTGTTCCGAGTCACAAGGAGTTGTGAGCCCACGGATAGCTGTATCCCTGAACCATTGAGGGTCACACAAGTAATGGATTTTTAATCCCCGTTGAGATAGTTAAATTTAAAGAGTTAAATTTAATGAACAAAGAAGTGGGACTTCTTATTTAAGAGTAGAGGAGTAAGATTTCCTAAAATGACACAGGGATGGGCATTTTTGGAAATCATTGAATTCGGATTCAGAAAATTTATCTTGACTCTAAAAGATGCAGAAATGGTTTCTGTGAACATTGGTGAAATTGGTTTATCAATCTGAGTCACGATGAATTTTATATTAATTTCTGAACATGCGGGCTTTGCTTGTCAGGCTTGAACTTATGACTAATGGGCCCTAAGCTGTTAGCAGCCCACATTATAAATAAGTTATTGCAGTACAAAAATTACACAACAGAGGCTCACAATTTTCGAAAAAACCTAGCTGTGTTTTTAAAAAGTGGCCGTCCCTTTTCTCCCCCCTCTGCTCAGAAAATTCCAGCCTGTGAATTTTGAATTTGCAGTCTGGTTTAACGGATCAAATTCGTTAATTCTCTTCGTAGAAACTTCTGATAGATTTTCTAGTGCAATCTATCAGAGGGATTAAATTTCCGTTCGTGGACCTGATTGAAGAATTGTTCGTCCATCAGTTCCTGGGATATACAACAAGAGCAGAGTAATCTGTTGGTGTCCATAATCTCGATTCGAGATTGGAGGTAAAAATTTAATTGTTATTTAATTTTTACACGCACAATTTAATCGTAAAGTTTTGATACCCATGATATGGAATCGTTCCATATAAAATTTTAAACTTCCGCTGCACCGGGTATCAATCCTGATTGATCTGATCACCGTTCTCCAACAGATATCAGGTCTAGTATCACTCAAATACAAAAGACTACCAATCATGCTTCTGTAGAGGGTGTTGTCAACACCTTCGGCAACATCCTCCCTAGAAAGTTTTTCATTAGACCCCATAGGTGTACTCATGTGTTTATTGTTTCCATTCAGAAACTTTTTCACCAATTTTTTAGCATATTTGCTTTGACACAAAAATATACCATCATGCATTTGTTTCACTTGCAATCCCAAGAAATAAGTTAACTCACCAACCATGCTCATCTCAAATATAGAAGACATGCACTTCACAAAATCATCAACAAGTTTATCATTTGAAGAAAAAAAAATTATATCACCTACATAAATTTGGCAAATTAAGATATTATCTTGAGACTTTTGCACAAATAAAATTTTATCAACTTTACCTCTTTTGAAACCAAGATTGAGCAATTATTCGGTCAATCTTCTATACCATGCACTTGGTGCTTGCTTCAATCCATACAATGCCTTTTTCAACTTATACACATAATCAAGATGATTTGGATCCTCAAACCCTTTAGGTTGTATCACATAAACTTCCTCATTTAAGATCTCATTCAAAAAGGCACTTTATACATTCATTTGAAAATGTTTCATTCCCATATTACATGAAATAGAAAGTTGGATTGACTCAATGCGGGCTACAGGAGCAAATGTTTCATCAAAATCCACCACCTCAACCTGTGTATACCCTTGAGCTACCCACCTAGATTTATTTCTAATGATGTTTCCCGACTAATCGGTTTTCTTTTTGAAAATCCATTTAGTTACTATAACATTACCATGAGCTGGACACGGTACCAAGTACCAAACATCATTTCTAACAAACTGTTCTAACTCTTCATGCATAACATTGACCCAAAATTCATCTTTTAAGGCTTCTTCAACCTTTTTGGGTTCAATGTTTGACACAAAGAAAGAAAATCTTACCTGAGAATACGTAAAGCTCATGCACATCAGACATGCCATAAAATAATCTACTTTTTCTTTCTTTCGAGTTTGTATGTCTCCATGTACATCTCCAATGACTTGCGAGGTTGGATGGTTCTTATGAATTTTTCTTGGAATATTCTTTCCAACTTCATTCACCTCACTGTCCTCGTCATTATTCTCATCAGTAAGATGTTCAGATTTTGTTTTTGAAATTTCTGCAGAAGGTGTTGTCGGAGGTGTTGTAACACCTTGAACAACATCTAAATTTCCAGAATTATCAAGCAGATCGTCAACTTCATCTTCAACTGTTTTCTTCTTTAGATCACCAAAATCATCAAAAATAACATTAATAGACTCAAAAATAGTCCTAGTTCTCAAGTTAAACATCCTATAGGCTCGGCTATTTGATGAATATCCTTAGAACATACACTTATCAGTCTTTGCATCAAACTTAGCAAGATAATCCCTATCATTCAAAACGTGACATACACATCCAAAAATATGAAAGTACTTAAGGTTTGGCCTCTTTCCCATGAAGATTTCATAGGATGCCATAGTAGTACCATTATTCAAATAAACTCTATTTGAAATATGACATGCAGTATTCAAGACTTCATCCAAAAAATTTTCGAGATATTTTTGAACTTAACATCACTCTTGTCATCTCTTGCAAAGTTCTATTTTTCCTTTCAGTAATTCCATTTTATAGTGGGGTTTTAGGAGCAGAAAATTCATGAGAAATACCTTGTTTATCACACAAACTTGCAAAAGAAGAGTTTTTGAACTCCTTACCATGATCAGTGTGAATCCTGATTACCTTCAGATTATGTAGATTGACAATCTTATTGAGTAGTTTCTTGAAGATATGAAATGTGTCTGATTTTTCTCTCAAAAAATTTACCCAAGTATATCTCGAAAAATAATCAACACAGACAAAAGAATATTTCTTACCACCGAAGCTTTTAACATCCATTGGACCCATTAGGTCCATATGTATAAGCTCAAAGAAGTGTTGTCACAGATATTGGCAACACCTCATGTGACACCCTAGTCTGCTTTCCTTTTTGACATGCTTCACACACAAATGGTATAGCAGATTTCAAGTTAGGCATACCTCTTACAACATCAAGCTTACTCAAATTCTTTAGGGTCTTGAAATTGGCATGACCCAATTTTTGATGTGATAGGTCAACTTCTATCCCTTTTGTGTGCCTACAAGCCATCTCTTCTCCAATTTGAATACAATTGTCAGATGACCTAGTACCTGTCATGACACACAAATTAGAGCTATCAAATACTTTGCATACTTTCTTATCAAATTGCACATGCAAATTATCATCACAAAGTTGACTAATGCTTATTAAATTTGCGGTAAGCCCTTCAACATGAAGCACATTGCGAAGCTTAGGCAAACCAGCAACATTCAGTGTTTATTTTCCAACAATGTTTCCCTTTGAACCTCCTCCATAGGTTACTTTACCACTTTTTTGTTCAATATAATTAGAGAAAAACTTCTTGGAACCTGTCATATGACGTGAACTACCGCTATCAAAATACCAAGCACCTGAAACATTAGTTTTCAAAGCAGTATAAATCATACAACAGTGAATATCAGCTTTTGGTACCCAAACCTTTCTTACAGTAGATGTGAGACCCCGTTTCTAATCTTCTAATCTCGAATAATTAACCACAATTGAACACAAAGAGCCGAGGAAAACGAATCAAATTTTTTTTTAAATACAGCCTCGCGCCCGCGCGAGCTATCGCCTCGCGCAGACAGGAAAAGAGGCCAGAGGCCTCGCGGGATGCTCGCTCCCGCGCGAGGGAAAAGCTTGTGCGCGCGGGCAAAAATACCCGAGCCCCTCCAGGCTCCTCGCTCGCGCGCGAGGTAAAGCCTCGCTCGCGCGTAGGCCAAACGGACAGAACGAGCAAGAACATGGAAAAATCATACCACAAGCAACACCAATCAAATCTAAACTCAAAAACAGATACATATCAATAATTAGAACATACAATATTCTAAGTTCTGCCCAAAATACAATAACAAGTTCGACGATAGGGTTCGTTCGACTAATCAAAATAATACAAGTAAAAAAAAGGCACAACCCTATGACACATGGTGTCTCACTTCTATCATTCTCACCCCGAGATAACCTAGATGACTCGGTCCGGCTCCTGATCCTCCTGTTGTCAAGTACACATACAAACAAAAACAACAGCCGGATAACCCGGTTAGAAATATAATTTCTAAGTAAAAAGAGACAGGCATACAATATAAATTAAACACCTCTTATTGAAATGTCAATCATCAATAAATCAAATGAGGGTGGATGTATGCATGATTTCAAAACTCGGGATTATCAAATCAGATAATCAAAATATCAATTGATACTCGGGTGGGATCCCGGGGTCAAGTAATTACAAACAACCCACCTACACTCCCATTCGAGGTGGATGTCGCACAACTCAAACCCCTAGACTTCAGAGCAACTATAAGAAGTATTCTAGCACTTGGAAAAACTCGAAATCCAAAGACACTTCAATATAGTTCCCTAAATCGTCTAATTTCAAAACGAATCGAATATTCGGCTCAATATGAATGCAAGTGTAAAAAAAATAATCAATCAAGTTCACACCAACAAATAAACATGCAGTATGTGATTTTAGGGACTCAAGAATCAATCGAAATCGAGTATTCAACCCTACTCAATTCAATGTCGTCTTTTACCTTTTCAAGCTCGTCGAGGATTCAAATCTGAAAATGACAACAAACTCAATCAATATCGAATCAAATCAAAACAACCCATTACAAGAAGTTCAATATTATACCGTCTTCAACTCTCGAATCAGTTCAAACTCCCATGTTCGTTCCAAACCCAAATATTCAACCCAAATCTGAAAATGTTGAACATACGGATTCGATATCAATCTACTAATTCTAACAATCCCGGAAATCAAACAGAAACAATACAACCGATAATCCAAAACTCGATTTCGATGGCATAACGAATATAAACGGTCAAACCAAAAATCTCCAATCAACAATCATCATCAACACAATTCAAACCATCTTCTAAACCAACATAAACGACCAAATCCAACCAAAATCCAAAAACCCATTTTCGAATTTAAGCTCCAAAAATCATATAAAATCCAAACTTCATTTTTTTTTCCAAACCGACTTCGCACGGTCTAAGCTAGCTCAAGAACAACATACTCGAAAATTATCAAATTCTGACAACCCGACAAAAATCAAAGTTCATGGATCGTAGAAAAACTTACGTCAAAACGACGCTCTCGCTGCGGTGATCGTGAATCTCAACTCGAAACGAAAATATGACGGTCGGATTGTGCGAATCGGAAGGAAAAAAATCTTGGAGAATCATCCATGGCTTTCTCTCGGTCTCGGTTGGCGTGTGGGAGTAGGGAGAAAGGAGAGGAGGGTGATGTGATGATAGGATGATAATAATATTAATAACTCCCCAAATACTAGTAAACTGACCAATTTGCAATTCGGCCCTTAAAACTCCAAATTAATCAATTCAATCCCAGCTCAATTAATCTCCATTAATTCCAAAATAAATAATAATCAACTCTGCTAATCATGAAATAATTAATTTCAGGGCCTTACAATTCTCCCCCTCTAAGATTCGATTTCGTCCTCGAAATCTGACAGATTACACACTGAAAACAAGAAAGAAACATACTGAAGAAAAACTCACATCAATCAAATAACTCTGGAAATCGCTGCCTCATATCAGATTCGGTCTCCCAAGTTGCTTCTTTAACTCCGTGTTGACTCCACTGAATCTTCATTAATGGAATCGACATGTTTTTGAGCTGCTTCTCTTTCCTATCAAGAATCTGAATCGGTCTCTCGAAGTAACTCAGAGTCTCATCGAGTTCTGCCTCGTCTGGTTGAAGAACATGGGACGGAACCGGATGGTATTTCCGCAACATCAAAACGTGAAACACATCGTGGATGCCTGAAAGAGACGGAGGAAGAGCAATCTTATAGGCAAGATCGCCTATCTTTTCCAAAATCTCATACGGACCAATGAATCTCGGCGACAACTTCCCTTTTTTCTCGAATCTGAAAGTACCTCGGAATGGAGAAATCTTCAGAAACACTCGGTCTCCCTGATCAAAACACAGTGGTCTGCGTCTGATATTAGCGTACTTGGCCTGTCTGTCTTGGGCTATCTTCATTCTGGTTCGAATCAACTTCACTTGCTCTGCCATATCGCGAATCATATCTGGACCCAACTCAGGTGATTCTGAAATCTCATCCCAAAACAACGGAGATCTGCACTTTTTCCCGTACAAAGCTTCAAAAGGTGCCATATCAATACTCGCTTGGAAGCTGTTATTGTACGAAAACTCCACTAGAGGCACAAAATCCTGCCAACCTGAGCCAAAATCAAACATTACTGCTCGAAGCATATCCTCCAAAGTCTGGATCGTACGCTCGGACTGACCGTCGGTCTGAGGGTGATACGCTGTGCTCAAGTGAAAACGAGTACCCAATGCCTCCTGTAAACTGTGCCAAAAGTGAGAAGTGAATCTCGGATCTCTATCTGATACTATCGACTTCGGCACGCCGTGCAATATCACAACCTCTCTGACATATAACTCGGCCATCTGGTTGTGACGGTATGTCATTCTATATGGAATGAAACAAGCAGATTTCGTCAGCCGATCAATCACTACCAAAATCGTATCACAACATTTGACTGAACGCGGTAGCTTCGTGACGAAATCCATAGAGATGTGATCCCACTTCCATTCCGGAACTGGAAAACTATGCAATAATCCACCTGGGTTCTTCCTCTAGGCTTTCACTTGTTGACAATTCAGACAACAGGACACAAACCTCGTGACGTCTCCCTTCAACTGCTTCCACCAGAACTGAGTCTTTAGATCATTATACATCTTCCGGCCTCCGGGATGAAAACTGAACCGGCTGCAATGCACCTCTCGAAGAATACGCTGTCTCAACTCAGAAACATCGGGCACCACAATACAGTTATTCACGAATAAAACATCATCTGTGAGACCTCGATTCTAATCATCTAATCACGCCAAAGAAAACATAAATTAATCCAGCACAAATTGCGACGCAAAATCGAACATTTGGCGACGTAAAATCATGTCCCGAAACAACAAAATTTTTTTTTTAAAAATTTTTTTTCGAACCTCAGTCGCAGGCGCACCAGCAAAATTCCAAGCCCAGGGGAGGCACGGGCGCTCCTCAAGTCACGCGGGCGCGTTGCCCCTCCAACATGCACTGAGGAACACTCCCAAAAAGCAAAACTAAAGCTTGGGAAAGTGAAAAACCATAAACCAACTTAATCATGAACATGCATTGATATACCAAACTGTCAAAATACAATACATGAAGTTCTAGAGTTGTATAATAATCAATGTAGTAGAACATGCATCACTTATACGTTCTACAATCAAAATACAACCAAGTTCGAAAACAAAATCGACTCTTACAACAACGAGGCCTCACTCTATCAACTTGACCACCTAGCCATGCGATCTCTGACTCGATCCTGCCCCACCTGTTACCAAGCACACATACAAAGACAAGACAACAGCCGGATAAATCCGGTGAGAATACAATTCCCAGTAAAAGAGACAAAACATGCATATCACTTAATATATCAAACATGATATATGACACCACCAATTAAGAATTCCAATGGCATGTCAATAATTCAAAATCAAAATGCATAAAATGCAATGCATGTCTTTAAAACAAAGATTATCAAGTCTGGATAATCACAAGGTAAAGGTTCTTTTCTCTCAATTGGGATCCCGAGGACAAAATATCACCTACACACCGACTCTCCCGATCGAGGTGTACGATGTATATTTTACTCCTCTAGACTCTGGGCACCTATAGAGAGTGTTTCTCAACAATTGGTAAAAATCTGCTAACCAATGTCACTCAACTATAGTCCACAGAACATCTAACTCCTCTGGGCCTCTCTTGCCCGTAAAACCAAGGAAAATGGCTCAATATGAATACAGTACCAACATAACTCATTTAACTGATTTCAAGTAAAAACAAGTAACATGCAAGTATGTTATTTCTTCGGGACTCTCGAATATAACTCCGATTCAAGAACTCATCCCATTCCAAACAATGTCGTCTCTTACCTCTTCTTTGATTGACGTAGCTGAAATCCGGACAAGCTACAAGCAAAAAAGGCTCAATAAAACATCATTCGATTCAAGTCAAATAATAAAGTAACCTTGATATCAAACCTCGATCAATTCGTCAACGATTCGAATTTTGTAAATTCTGGACTCCAAAATCTGCAACTGAATATGAAAGGAGATATAAAAGAATTCCAATGTCAATCCATCCAAATCCAACCATTCAAACTCAATTCCAACTCCTAAATCCAAAATCTCATCAATATAAACGATTGATATTCCAAAACTCAAACTGGCGGCATAACGGCTATAACTGATCAACCCAGAAATACAGACAGCAGTACAACATCTCAAACAATTCATATCAATACCAATACAACAAATATAACTCAAACCCATCAAATCTCAAAATCCACATTTTTGAATAAACTTCAAAATTTCCTAACAATTCCGAACGACGTTCTAATTCAAAACCGACTGAGAATAAACGATACATGCTAGTTCATGTACGACATATCCGAATTCAAACAAATTCTGACAACATCCAAAAATCGAAGTATATTTGATCGAAGGAAAACTTATGGCCTAACGGAGCTCTCGTAGCCGTGATCACGAATCTGTCTTCAGAATGAAATTCTATCGGACGGATCGAGCTAGGGAAGAATTCACAATGCTTGGAAGCTCACGTTTAATGGAGGTAGGGAGGATGAAGATGAAGGAGCATGCCTCTCTCTCCCTTTATATATTTGACCAAGTTAAAAATGGAAAAATTGCATTTTGGTCCCTGAATTTTCCAAAAATTTCAGTTTAGCCCCTTATCGAATAACAATTAAATCCTCAAATTTCTTAATCTCTGATTATCATCTTAATCTCCTAAAAATCTCGATTAAGCTAATTTTGGGGCGTTACAATTCTCCCCATCTAGGTATTGATTTCGTCCTCGAAATCAAATACGGTTAAAGCTCCTAAGCTAAGGAATAAACCCAAACTGCAAGAGAATTCATCCCTCTTAACCAAGTCCCGTAAACGCTGTCTCAACTCGGACTCTGTCTCCCAAATCTCTTCTTTAAGTCCGTAACAGCTCCACTGTACTAACACAAACTAATTCGGTTTGTCTCAGAACTGCTTCTAATTCAGGTCGAAACTCTGAATCAGTCATCTCAAGCAATTTGTCATCTCAACAAATACGGTCTCATCAGCTAAAGAGCAAAAGAAATTCTGATCTGGTAACCCAACAACAAGGATCTTGTGATAATCCACATCAAAAGATGGAAAACACTACGTGAAAACTAGAAGAGACGGAATAAAACAAGTCTGTAGGAAAGATCGCCCATCATCTCCGGACTCTAATGATATTCAAACAATCTCAGAGACGATTTATCTTTCTCTTATCTCTGACAAATATTTCTGAAATTCGAAGTCTTCAGAAATATTTGATCTTTCTGATCAAAATACAAAATTCTGCATCTAAAATCTGAATACTTCGACCGCTTAGTCCAAGTCCTCTTCATTCTTGACACACAATCATCAACTGCTCAAAAACCTCGAAAAAAATCTTGTCCCAAAACAGGTGATTCAGAAGAAGAACCATCCCAATACAATAGAGGTTTTCAATTCTGCTAGCATAACTCGTCAAAAAATTCCATCTAGATAATCATCTAATAGTTTTTGTTGTACAAGAACTTCATAGAAGTTAGCAACACTCGTCAGCTAGTGCAAGAGTCAAGAACCATGCTTCAGATTTCCCCCTCCCGGGATCAGGGAGTTATATATCTTCCTCTCATTCGAACCATGAACCTTCAGGATCGGTACCATGATTTACCAAGTCTGGTTAAGGTTGAGCTTAAGAGAAGGTATAGACTGCTCATACAAAAACTTTTTCTAAACAGATGGCAAAGCCTCTAATCCATATCATCTGTTCTGGCTGTCCGTCATTCTGAGGATAATCACTGAACTCAGATGTACTAGAATAACAAAAGTCTCTTCGAAGACTATACCAAAAGAATGGCCAAAACCAAGATCTTTATCTAAAATGACCAAATTCAACAATCAATCAATCTGACAAAAGTTTTGATAGAAACACTAACATCTGATCAAGTTTGAGAACCATTCTGTAGGGAATACAATAGCAGATTCATCAATCGGTCAATCAAACTCGGATGGCAATTCAAACTCAAACTGACCGGTGGCTCCGCGACAACACCTGTCGAAAGTTCCCAATTTTATTCTGAAATAATAAATGGTATCACCGAATTCAGATCTCTCTCTCAACTACCAGCTTTGGACAGTCCAGACTATCAGTAGTTATTCTTTAAACTTCCTTCTGCACCTGTTCTGAAAAGATCAATTCTTCAATCCTTTGAATATCCATCTGTCATCTGAAAGAATACTGAATAACTGTAAAGTGCCGATGTCTAGATACTCTGCTTTCCCGAAACATCTGGTATAACAGAAACAATTACTCACAACATAAGATTACGGCACTGAACTGAAACTCAAACTTCTAACCCAATCTTAATTTCTTCAACGAATTCTCATATCTGCTTCAAACTCCAAATCGAAACTGTATCAATCGTCAATCAAAGAGAAATACCGATAGTAGATAAAATAAAAAACACATCTTTCGGCTCAGAGCAACAGCTGCTGCATTTGATATCTCCGGAAAGAAAGGATTTCCAATCAGAAATTCCTCAGTACTTCTAATCATCTTCTCTTTCATATACTCAGTCAGTACGGCAAAATTATTACCACAGCTTCAAACGTCAGGGAAGATTACAAAAATTTCCTCATAAGAAAAGCGATACAGATCTTCTAATCAATAAGATCGCGACGATATCAAAGTCCAGATTCAGACATTGAGTCTCAAACGTCTTCAGCTGTCTCGATGTTCAAGCTAATAATTGATTCTTCCAAACAAGAATATGCCTCAAATCTCAATAAGAATAAGTGCAAAGCACCGTAAGGTATTCAATACAGAAGAATAAAGAATTCTAAAGCGCTGGTCAATCTCTTATTCAAATCTATAAGAACTGGTCTCATAAGATTAAGTCCAGACATAAGAATATATCCTGTTGAGTACTCGGCTTTAAGAACGATAAGAATTCCTCACAGAATCTACGATAGGACTCAAACATCTTCAAATTCCAGGTAAAGATGTCAATACAGATCAATTCGTATTGTTCCGATCTTGAGGTGATCAACAAAAATTCCACCTCCAGATAACATGTTTGAGAAGAACAACTCAAACCAATCAAAATTCCAACGTCAATAGAATATCATATCACTGAAAGAGTGGGTGCCCGGTGAGCCAACTTGTGGCTAAGGGCTTTGATGACTCTTTGTATAAACAATCTTTTGTTTAATATAATTTACACTTTTATTAATGGCAATGACTTTATCTTTCTTCATATTGTTATATTGTGATATACTATTGTTGTTTTGATAAAGACCTTGAATATACTATAGTGTATGTAAGATGTGGTAGAACATGGAGATGTCTATCATGAAACACATCTTATAGTCACTGTATATTCTAAACTATTCCTAGTCGATTGAGCCGTCCGATAATAAGGATAAGGATCGCTCGAGTTTGAGACTAGCATTTGCGATGCAGAGTACTATGTTTCATTGGTAAGGAACATAGAGATGTTCGAAGCATGCAAATGGATATTCATATGATGAATGATCGAACTACCCTATCCGGACTTTCCAAGTGGTTATCACTTATCGAGTGGATAAAGTCCGCGGTTTTGATTGTACACCATTAGTCCTTACTACTTGAAACATCATTGAGACTCTATATGCTAGTACTGTGCTTTGACTCGTTTACCGACTCTATTGGGGTCATCAGGTGTCGGGATTGGGTACAGTTACAACACATATAGGAGTCGATGCTTTGTTGTCAAGGATTCACCACATACTTGCGAGTGTGGATATCCTATGCGATCTGAGGAGATATTAGTGTGACGAATCTCTGGCCAGAGTACATGATGTGTTTTAAGAAATGGTTTCTTAGTAGCACATGCGATGTCACTATTTGATCTTCAAGATGTATTGCATAGTTATCGAATCTCGAACGACTCTCGATATACCAATGGTTGTTGATTCGATCGGGATATATGGATGAAGGGACCGTACTGTACGCTAACCAAAATCTATTGGTTCTTGTAGGCACTATCAGTGATACCTAGAGAATCATGGGGCGATGTTGCTAGGCGCTCATACCATGATTCGATGGGCAAGTCGGAAATTGTTGTTCCGAGTCACAAGGAGTTGTGAGCCCATGGCTAGCTGTATCCCTGAACCATTGAGGGTCACACAGAGTAATGGATTTTTAATCCCCGTTGAGATAGTTAAATTTAAAGAGTTAAATTTAATGAACGAAGAAGTTGGACTTCTTATTTAAGAGTAGAGGAGTAAGATTTCCTAAAATAACATAGGGATGGCCATTTTTGGAAATCACTGAATTCGGATTCAGAAAAATTTATCTTGACTTTAAAAGGTGCAGAAATGGTTTCTGTGCACATTGGTGAAATCGGTTTATCAATCGGAGTCACGATGAATTTTATATTAATTTTTGAACATGCGGGCTTTGTTTGTCGGGTTTGAACTTATGACTAATGGGCCCTAAGCTGTTAGTGGCCTACATTATAAATAAGTTATTGCAGTACAGAAATTAGACACAACATGTCACAATTTTCGAAAAACCTAAGTATTTTCTATCAATAGTGGCCGCCCCCCCTCCCTCTCTACTCGGTAAAATCCAGCCTGTGAATTTTGAATTACAGTCTAGTTTAACGGATCAAATTCGTTAATTCTCTTCGTAGAAACTTCTGATAGATTTTCTAGTGCAATCTATCAGAGGGATTAAATATCCGTTCGTGGACCTGATTGAAGAACAGTTCGTCCATCAGTTCCAGGGATATACAACAAGAGCAGAGAAATCTGTTGGTGTCCAAAATCTCGATTCGAGATTAAAGGTAAAAATTTTATAATCGTTATTTAATTTTTACACACACAATTTAATCGTAAGGTTGATACCTATTATGGAATCGTTCCATACAAAAATTTTAAACTTCCGCTGCACCGGGTATCAATCCTAATTGATCTGATCGCCGCGTTCTCCAACAGTGGTATCAGAGCCAGGTTGCTCAGATCAAGCGATTAAATTAATCGATTGTACAAAAATTTTTTGGCCTCGGTTTTTGAAACAAAATAAATATTTTAAAAATAAAAATTTTTTTTTCGGGCAAAAACCCGGGCAGCGCACGCAGCGCTCGGCGCTGCCCAGGGCGATCGCTGCCTAGGGCAGCGATCGTCGCTGCCCTAGGGGCAGCCGGGCTGCCCGGCCCGACCCCAGTAGGGCGCGGGCAGCTCGGGAATGTCTCGGGCGGCCCGCGGGAAAAATTATTTTTTAATTTTTAAATTAAATTTTAATATGTTAAAATTCTATTTTTGGTCCGATCGAAAATTGTTTTGATTGGTCCACGAGGCGTCGGATCGAATTGTTCGAGTCCGAAAATTTTAAAATTTATTTTTGGATAAATTTGAATTTTTGGAAAATTTTAATATTTTATCCTTAAATTGAATTTTGAAATAAATTATTTTTGGTACAATTGATGATAAGATATGATCTTATGGATATATTGAGTAAAATATGATTTTATGTATAAAATTGGATTTTATAGATAAAATATGATTTTATTTGATAAAAAGATAAAATATGATTTTGTATGTAAAATAAGATTTTATGTATAAAATATGATTTTATCCTTTTAAATTCAAATTGCCATTGCATGTTATTCAATAAATTAATTTTGAATTAAATGTTATTGGATAAGGATGATCGATTGCCATGACCAATTTTGTAGGTGTATGTTAGAAATTTACATTTGTTTTATTGTTGTTGGTTTTATTAATGGGCCTGGTTTATGGCCCAATATGAATGTCATATGTAATAAAAGTGGGCTTGGTTTATGGCCCGTTCCCACCCCTTAAAAATGTATCCCCTACTTGTCATTGTTATTTATTGTAAATACATTAGATTTAGTGGGAGATCAAGATTTGAAGATGGAGGTGGGCCCAGCAGACAATAAAGACAGAAGAAATGTAAATTGGAAGCAAATGTAATAGGATTGCATTGCATACTGCATATTACCTAGGATTGGACTAAGACTCGTGATTGGCAACCACGGGTCGATTAGAAATGGAATCGATCATCCTATATAATATGTGATATTATAGTTGTATGCATGTTTTAGACATAATTGTGTGAATCCGGCAAGCATACAAAAATTTTAAAAATGATGAGACAAATTTTTATAATTAAAATCTCTCATTTTAAATATGATTTAAAATTGATATCAAGATAAATAAAGGAAATTTAAATTTGTTTAAATGTTCCTACCTTCCATCAACGATCAATGTATGAGATGCTACCCGCGGATACGGTCCGGCTCATATTATTGGGGGGGCCCGTTCGTCGGAAAGCTGTACATTGGATCGAAACATGTTGTAAGTTGGGTGGAACTCCCATGGGATCGGCTCATATTATTGTAAGAGTGGGTGCCCAGTGAGCCAACTGTGTGGCTATGGGCTTTGTTGACTCTTTGTATAAACAATCTTTTGTTTAATATTATTTACACTTTTATGGCAATGACTTTATATTACTTCATATTGTTATATTGTGATATACTATTGTTGTTTTGATAAAGACCTTGAATATACTATAGTGTATGTAAGATGTGGTAGAACATGGAGATGTCTATCATGAAATACATCTTATAGTCACTGTATATTCTAAAACCGTTCCTAGTCGATTGAGCCGTCCGATAATAAGGATAAGGATCGCTCGAGTTTGAGACTAGCATTTGCGATGCGGAGTACCACGTTTCATTGGTAGGGAACATGGAGATGTTCGAAGCATGCAAATGGATATTCATAGGATGAATAGTCGAACTACCCTATCCGGACTTTCCAAGTGGTTATCACTTATCGAGTGGATAAAGTCCGCGGTTTTGGTTGTACACCATTAGTCCTTACGACTTGAAACATCATGGAGACTCTATATGCTAGTACTGTGCTTTGACTCGTTTACCGACTCTGAGGGGGTCATCAGGTGTCGAGATTGGGTACAGTTACGACACATATAGGAGTCAATGCATTGTTGTCAAGGATTCACCACATACTTGCGAGTGTGGATATCCTATGCGATCTGAGGAGATATTAGTGTGACAAATCTCTGGCCAGAGTACTTGATGTGATTAAGAAATGGTTTCTTAGTAGCACATGCGATGTCACTAATTTGATCTTCAAGATGTATTGCATAGTTATCGAATCTTGAGCGACTCTCGATATACCAATGGTTGTTGATTCGATCGGGATATATGGATGAAGGGACCGTACTGTACGCTAACCAAAATCTACTGGTTCTTGTAGGCACTATCAGTGATACCTAGGGAATCATGGGGCGATGTTGCTAGGCGCTTTACCATGATTCGTTGGGCAAGTCGGAAAGTGTTGTTCCGAGTCACAAGGAGTTGTGAGCCCACGGCTAGCTGTATTCCTGAACCATTGAGGGTCACACAGTGTAATGGAGTTTTAATCCCCGTTGAGATAGTTAAATTTAAAGAGTTAAATTTAATGAACTAAGGAGTTGGACTTCTTAAATAAGAGAAATGGAGTAGGATTTCCTAAAATGACATAGGGATGGACATTTTTGGAAACCACTGAATTCGGATTCAGGAAAATTTATTTTGACTTTAAAACGTGCAGAAATGGTTTCTGTGCACATTGGTGAAATCGTTTCATCAATCGGAGTCACGATGAATTTTATATTAATTTCTGAACGAGTGGGCTTTGCTTGTCGGGCCCCAGCTTATGACTAATGGGCCCTAAGGTGTTAGTGGCCTGCATTATAAATAAGTTATTTCAGTACAGAAATTACACACAACAGGTCATAATTTTTGAGACAGAGCAAAAATCGAACCCTAGCCTCTCTCTCAACAAATCGGCCGAACCCTCCCCTCTGCCCGAGAAATTCCGGTCTGTGATTTTGAATCGCAGTAAGGAATAACGAATCAAATTCGTGTATTCTCTTCGCAGAAAACTTCTGATAGATTTTCTAGTGCAATCTATCAGAGGGATTAAACCTCTGTTCGTGGACCTGATTGAAGGAGTTCATCGGTTCCAGGGAGAGACAACAAGAGCAGAATTGTTCTGTTGGTGTCCATTAATCTCGTTGCGAGATTTGAGGTAAAATTTATTTAATTGTTATTTAAATTTTACACACAAACAATAATTTAATCGTTAAACGGTTGATACCCACACCATGGAATTGTTCCATGATAAAATTTTTAAACTTCCGCTGCACCGGGTATCAATCGTAATTGGTCTGGGAACTCGCCATGTTTTCCAACAGTGGTATCAGAGCCAGGTTGCTCAGATCAATCGATTGAATTAATCAATTGTACAAAATTTTTGAGTCTCGGTTTTTGAAACAAAATAAATATTTTTAATAAAAAAAATTTTTTTTTCCGGGGGCGAAACCCGGGCAGCGATTGGATCGCTGCCCGGAGGGGGCAGCGATGGTCGCTGCCCCCAGGGGCGGCGCACGGCGCCGCCCAGGGCGGCGACCGTCGCCGCCCAGCGCAGCGCTGGGCGCTGCGCAGGGCAGCGCACAGCGCCGCCCAAGGGCGGCGCTCGGCGCCGCCCAGCGGCGGCGCCAGGCGCCGCCAGGGCAGCAAGCGTTGCTGCCCTAAGGGGGCAGCCGGGCTGCCCCGGCCCGCGCCCCGGGTGCGGGCCAACCCGGGAGCGTCCCGGGTGGCCCGCGGGAAAAATTAATATTTTATTAAAAATTAATTTTAATATGTTAAAATTTTATTTTTGGTCCGGTCAAAAATTGTTTTTGATTGGTTCACGAGATTTCGGATCGAATTGTTCGAGTCCGTAAATTTTAAAATTGATTTTGGATAAATTTGAATTTTTGGAAAATTTTAATATTTTATCCGTAAATTGAATTTTGAAATCAATTATTTTGGTACAATTGATGATAAGATATGATCTTATGATATATTAAGTAAAATATGATTTTATTTGTAAAATTGGATTTTATAGATAAAATATGATTTTATTTGATATGGAGATAAAATATGATTTTATATGTGAAATGTGATTTTATATATAAAATATGATTTTATCTTGTTTAAATTTGAATTGCCACAACATGTTATCCAATAAATTAATTTTGAATTAAATGTTATTGGATAAGGATGATCGATTGCCATGACCAATTTTGTAGGTGTATGTTAGGAATTTACATTTTGTCTTTATTGTTGTTGGTTTTATTAATGGGCCTGGTTTATGGCCCGATATGAATGTCATATGTAATAAAAGTGGGCTTGGTTTATAGCCCGTTCCCACCCCCTAAAAATGTATCCCCTACTTGTCATTGTTATTTATTGTAAATACATTAGATTTAGTGGGAGATCAAGATTTGAAGATGGTGGGCCCAGCAGACAATGAAGACTGAAGAAATGTAAATTGGAAGCATATGTAATAGGATTGCATTTGCATACTGCATATTACCTAGGATTGGACTAAGACCCGTGATTGGCAACCACGGGTCAATTAGAAATGGAATCGATCATCCTATATAATATGTGATATTATGATTGTATGCATGTTTAGACATAAATTGCGTGAATCCGGCAATGCATGCAATAAATTAAATATGATGAGACAAATATTTTTATAAATAAAATCCCTCATTTTAAATATGATTTAAAATTTATATCAAGATAAATAAAGGAAATTTAAATATTGTTTAAATGTTCCTACCTTCCATCAACGGTCAATGTATGTGATGCTACCCGCGGATACGGTCCGGCTCATATTATTGGGGGGGCCCGTCCGTCGGAAAGCTGTACATTGGATCGACAAATGTTGTAAGTTGGGTGGAACTCCCATGGGATGGCGACCGTCCATCACAACTTAATATTGATGGGTCATCTTGACATGTCACTTTAAACGGCGTCATATTATTGGGCCCTTATTGGACATGAGGTAAACACATGGGGGTTGCTTTGGAAGCAATTGGGCTCTACCGTTTGAGAATTATGGTTGGCTGATATTATTCGGGACCATAAGTTTGTCAATTGGACTCCATGTTCTCACTAAGGAAAAAGTTTCCCGTTTTCACTAGAGGGTGGTGAAATCGTTAAAATAGTGGGAGTGAGATTCATAAAATTAAATTCGCCTATTTTATGTCTTAGTAAATTGTTAAACAATCATTGATATATGTCTGTTTTCCTTTTCAGTATTTCATACAATGAATTCGCGAAATCCTTTATTCTCGATCCTCGAACAAAACAAGCTGACTGGCGCCAACTATACGGAATGGTTCCGGAAGTTGAAGATTGTCTTAACTTCGGAGAAAATGCTCTACGTGTTAGAGAAAGCACCTCCGAAGGAAGCACCAGCTGACATAAGTCCGGAGGAATTGGCCAAACTTGATGCATGGTGTGACCATGACATCAAGACCAAATGCTATATGCAAGCCTCGATGTCTGATGAACTCCAGAGGCGATTTGAGGACACGGTGAATGCTGCTGACATTCACACGCAACTCAAGGAACTTTTTGGGGCTCAGTCGAGGGCTGAAAGGTTCTCTACTGTTAAGGAGTTGATGACGTGCCGCATGCGTGAAGGGACTTCGGTCCGTGATCATGGGGTACGAGTGATTTGGCTCATACAGAAGTTAGCGACCCTTGATTTGGTGTTGGAGCATGAACTCAATGTGGACTTGCTGCTTCTATCTCTTCCTTCTTCATTTGATGGATTCGTGATAAATTTTAATATGAACAAGATAGAGGCCACCCTTGAAGAGATGGTCAATATGCTCGTTACATATGAATCCACACTTAAGAAGGATAAGCCAGCTTTCTTGGTGGGCTCCTCATCTTCTGCTAAGAAGGGGCCAAGTATGAAGGGCAAGAAACGTTCTGCCCCACCCAAGAAAGTGGAACCCGAGAAGAAGCAAAAGACAAAGGCTTCAAACAATGGAAAATCCAAGGATGTTTGCCATTACTGCAAGAAGCCGGTACATTGGAAGCGCAACTGCAAGGAGTATCTTGAGCAGTTGGGAACTGCAAAGGGTATGTTCTATATCGAAATAAACATGTCACTTAATACAACTTCTTGGGTATTGGATACCGGATGTGGATCTCACATTTGCAATGATTTGCAGGTGATGACAAGAAGTCGCAGGCTTAGAATGGGTGAGACCCAGCTGAGGCTCGGGAATGGTTCCAGAGTTGAAGCTACGGCCATTGGAGATGTTTGTTTGATTTTGCAGAATGGTTTTAAATTATTTTTGAGAGATGTTTTATTTGTGCCAGATTTAATTAAAAACATTATTTCTATTTCTATGCTTGATAGAGATGGTTATTCTTGTAATTTTGTGAATGGGATTTGCAATATTTACAAGAATGAATGTTTAATTGGAAATGGACAACTTGAAAACGATCTATACAATTTAAAACTAAAAGACGTTCCAGTAAATTGTATTGACAAACCGGCGACAACAAACAAAAGGAAAATCGATAGTCAAAACCCGGCAAACCTTTGGCACGCTAGACTAGGTCATATTTCCTCAAGGAGGATGAACAAGCTAGTGGGAGAGGGCATGTTTGATATGTCTGATATTAACTCTCTACCTACTTGTGAATCCTGCCTAAAAGGGAAAATGACTAAATCTCCTTTTAAGGGGAAGCCTGAGCGTAGTCAAAATCTGTTGGATTTGATCCATACAGATGTTTGTGGTCCATTTAGAGTAGGGACTCAACATGGCCACACCTACTTCATTACCTTTACTGATGATTATTCTAGGTATGGGTATTTATATTTAATGAAATATAAGTCTGAAGCATTTGAAAAGTTCAAAGAATTCAAGGCTGAAGTAGAAAACAAGCTAGGTAAAAGTATTAAAGCACTTCGATCGGATCGAGGTGGAGAATACTTGAGTACCGAGTTTTTGGACTATCTAAAAGAGAATGGGATTCTCTCTCAGTGGACTCCTCCTATGACACCACAGCTTAATGGTGTATCGGAGCGTCGTAATCGAACTTTGTTGGACATGGTTCGATCCATGATGAGCTTCACTGAGCTTCCACCTTCGTTTTGGGGCTATGCGCTTGAAACGGCGGTATTGTTGTTGAATAACGTCCACACTAAAGCAGTGGACAAAACACCATACGAGTTATGGAATGGCAAAGCTCCTAAGTATTCGTACTTGAGGATTTGGGGATGTCCTGCTTACGTGAAGCGGACAGTGGGAGATAAGTTGGATAGTCGATCCAGCTTGTGTTATTTTGTGGGGTATCCGAAGAATTCAATCGGATATTATTTCTATTATCCTGCTGAAACAAAGGTGTTTGTTTCACGGAATGCCACCTTCTTGGAGAAGGAGTTCTTATTGGATAAGAAAGGCGAGATGATGGAACTCGAAGAAGTTCGAGAAGAACCCGAAATACAAAATAACGATCCCACACCTCAGGAACCATTGCTGGACACGCCTGCACCTAGAAGATCTGAGAGGACTTCTAGACCTCCAGTTCGATATGGTCTTCTTCTTGAAGAGGGTCAAGATGAACCCGACATTGGATGTGATCCAAGAAGCTTCAAGGAAGCAATTTCTGATGCGGATTCGAATTTATGGCTTGAAGCTATGCAATCAGAATTGGATTCGATGCATACTAACCAAGTCTGGTCTTTAGTGGATCCTCCCGATGGAATTGTTCCAATAGGGTGTAAATGGATCTACAAAAGAAAGCTTGGGCCTGATGGTAAGATATTGACTTACAAGGCGCGATTGGTGGCGAAAGGTTATACTCAAAGGCAAGGAGTTGACTATGATGAAACCTTTTCACCAGTCGCAATGTTCAAGTCCATAAGAATCCTAATTGCCATAGCTGCATGGTATGACTATGAGATATGGCAGATGGATGTGAAGACTGCTTTTCTTAATGGAGACATTAAGGAAGAAATCTATATGAGGCAGCCTGAGGGGTTCACATCCATGGGAAGCGAGCATAAGGTATGCAAGCTTCAGAGATCAATTTATGGTCTAAAACAAGCATCAAGAAGTTGGAACCAGAAATTTGATGAAACAATAAAAGATTTTGGTTTCATCAAGAACCCGGAGGAACCTTGCGTGTACAAGAAAGTAGTTAAGGATGCGGTGACATTCTTAGTACTTTATGTTGATGACATCCTACTCATTGGGAATGATGTAGGGATGTTGCAGTCAACAAAGATATGGTTATCAGGTAGATTTTCGATGAAGGATTTGGGTGAGGCATCCTACATTCTTGGGATACAGATCTATAGAGATAGGTCTAAGAGAATGATAGGACTCACTCAATCAACCTACATCGATACCATATTGAAACGGTTTTCAATGGATGGGTCCAAAAGAGGACATCTACCCATGTGTCATGGAGTTTCTCTATCCAAATCTATGTGTCCCAAGACTGATGAAGAGATAGAGAATATGACACATGTACCATATGCGTCAGCTATAGGTAGTATCATGTATGGGATGATATCTACCAGACCGGATGTAGCATTTGCTCTGAGTGTCACGAGCAGATATCAGTCTAATCCTGGTCAGATGCATTGGAAAGCCGTGAAGGACATTCTTAAGTACTTGCGAAGGACTAAGAATATGTTCATGGTTTATGGAGGACGAGAACTCAAACTGGAAGGCTATACCGACTCTAGCTTCCAAAGTGATGTGGATGACTCGAAGTCAACCTCTGGATTTGTGTTCATGCTCAATGGCGGTGCTGTCTCTTGGAAGAGTTCCAAGCAGGACACCACAGCGGATTCCACCACTGAGGCTGAATACATTGCAGCATCAGCTGCTGCTAAAGAGGCCGTTTGGATGAGGAATTTCGTCCAAGAGTTGGGCGTCATTCCTGAATTTGTTGGTCCAGTCCCGGTGTACTGCGACAACACGGGTGCCGTTGCTCAAGCAAAGGAACCAAGGTCTCATCAAAGATCCAAACACGTACTGAGGAAATACCACATAATCCGGGAGATTGTGGAAAGAGGAGACATCAGTGTCGAACGAGTGGCCTCTGCAGACAATATCGCTGATCCACTTACTAAGCCTTTGCCAGGACCATTGTTTGACAAACATCGCGAAGCAATGGGTCTACGTAGTATGACTAGTTGGCTATAGGGCAAGTGGGAGATTGTAAGAGTGGGTGCCCAGTGAGCCAACTGTGTGGCTATGGGCTTTGTTGACTCTTTGTATAAACAATCTTTTGTTTAATATTATTTACACTTTTATGGCAATGACTTTATATTACTTCATATTGTTATATTGTGATATACTATTGTTGTTTTGATAAAGACCTTGAATATACTATAGTGTATGTAAGATGTGGTAGAACATGGAGATGTCTATCATGAAATACATCTTATAGTCACTGTATATTCTAAAACCGTTCCTAGTCGATTGAGCCGTCCGATAATAAGGATAAGGATCGCTCGAGTTTGAGACTAGCATTTGCGATGCGGAGTACCACGTTTCATTGGTAGGGAACATGGAGATGTTCAAAGCATGCAAATGGATATTCATAGGATGAATAGTCGAACTACCCTATCCGGACTTTCCAAGTGGTTATCACTTATCGAGTGGATAAAGTCCGCGGTTTTGGTTGTACACCATTAGTCCTTACGACTTGAAACATCATGGAGACTCTATATGCTAGTACTGTGCTTTGACTCGTTTACCGACTCTGAGGGGTCATCAGGTGTCGAGATTGGGTACAGTTACGACACATATAGGAGTCAATGCATTGTTGTCAAGGATTCACCACATACTTGCGAGTGTGGATATCCTATGCGATCTGAGGAGATATTAGTGTGACAAATCTCTGGCCAGAGTACTTGATGTGATTTAAGAAATGGTTTCTTAGTAGCACATGCGATGTCACTAATTTGATCTTCAAGATGTATTGCATAGTTATCGAATCTTGAGCGACTCTCGATATACCAATGGTTGTTGATTCGATCGGGATATATGGATGAAGGGACCGTACTGTACGCTAACCAAAATCTACTGGTTCTTGTAGGCACTATCAGTGATACCTAGGGAATCATGGGGCGATGTTGCTAGGCGCTTTACCATGATTCGTTGGGCAAGTCGGAAAGTGTTGTTCCGAGTCACAAGGAGTTGTGAGCCCACGGCTAGCTGTATTCCTGAACCATTGAGGGTCACACAGTGTAATGGAGTTTTAATCCCCGTTGAGATAGTTAAATTTAAAGAGTTAAATTTAATGAACTAAGGAGTTGGACTTCTTAAATAAGAGAAAGGGAGTAGGATTTCCTAAAATGACATAGGGATGGACATTTTGGAAACCACTGAATTCGGATTCAGGAAAATTTATTTTGACTTTAAAACGTGCAGAAATGGTTTCTGTGCACATTGGTGAAATCGTTTCATCAATCGGAGTCACGATGAATTTTATATTAATTTCTGAACGAGTGGGCTTTGCTTGTCGGGCCCCAGCTTATGACTAATGGGCCCTAAGGTGTTAGTGGCCTGCATTATAAATAAGTTATTTCAGTACAGAAATTACACACAACAGGTCATAATTTTTGAGACAGAGCAAAAATCGAACCCTAGCCTCTCTCTCAACAAATCGGCCGAACCCTCCCCTCTGCCCGAGAAATTCCGGTCTGTGATTTTGAATCGCAGTAAGGAATAACGAATCAAATTCGTGTATTCTCTTCGCAGAAAACTTCTGATAGATTTTCTAGTGCAATCTATCAGAGGGATTAAACCTCTGTTCGTGGACCTGATTGAAGGAGTTCATCGGTTCCAGGGAGAGACAACAAGAGCAGAATTGTTCTGTTGGTGTCCATTAATCTCGTTGCGAGATTTGAGGTAAAATTTATTTAATTGTTATTTAAATTTTACACACAAACAATAATTTAATCGTTAAACGGTTGATACCCACACCATGGAATTGTTCCATGATAAAATTTTTAAACTTCCGCTGCACCGGGTATCAATCGTAATTGGTCTGGGAACTCGCCATGTTTTCCAACAATTATTGGGGGATCCACATGGCGACCGTCCATCACAACTTAATATTGATGGGTCATCTTGACATGTCACAATAAACGGCGTCATATTATTGGGCCCTTATTGGACATGAGGTAAAAATGTGGAGGTTGCTTTGGAAGCAATTGGGCTCTACCTTTTGAAAATTATGGTTGGCTGATATTATTCGGGACCATAAGTTTGTCAATTGGACTCCATGTTCTCACTAAGGAAAACAGTTTCCCGTATTCACTAGAGGGTAGTGAAATCGTTAAAATAGTGGGAGTGAGATTCATAAAATAAATTTCGCCTATTTTATGTCTTAGTAAATTGCTTAAACAATCACTGATATTTGTCTGTTTCTTTTCAGTATTTCATAAGATGAATTCGCGTAATCCACTTTTCTCGATCCTCGAACAAAATAAGTTGGCTGGCGCAAACTATACGGAATGGTTCCGTAAGTTGAAGATTGTCTTGACTTCGGAGAAGATGCTCTACGTGTTAGAAAAATCTCCTCCGAAGGAAGCACCAGCTGACGTAAGTCCGGAGGAGTTAGCCAAACTTGATACATGGTGGGACCATGATATCAAGACCAAATGCTATATGCAAGCCTCGATGTCTGATGAACTCCAGAGGCGATTTGAGGACACCGTGAATGCTGCTGACATTCACGTTCAACTCAAGGAACTTTTTGGGGCTTAATCGAGGGCTGAAAGGTTCGCTACTGTAAAGGAGCTAATGACGTGTCGCATGCGTGAAGGGACTTCGGTCCGTGATCATGGGGTACGAGTGATTTGGCTCATACAAAAGTTGGTGACCCTTGATTTGGTGTTGGAGAATGAACTCAACGTGGACTTACTACTTCTGTCTCTTCCTTCTTCGTTTGACGGATTTGTGGTAAATTTCAATATGAACAAGATAGAGGCCTCCCTTGAAGAGATGGTCAATATGCTTGTGACATATGAATCCACATTAAAGAAGGATAAACCGGCTTTCTTGGTGGGCTCCTCTTCTTCTGCTAAGAAGGGGCCAAGTACAAAGGGTAAGAAACGTTCTGCCCCACCCAAGAAAATCGAACCCAAGAAGAAGTACAAGACAAAGGATTCAAACATGGAAAAATCCAAGGATGTTTGCCATTACTGCAAGAAGCCCGGTCATTGGAAGCGTAACTGCAAGGAATATCTAGAGCAGTTGCGAACTGCGAAGGGTATGTTCTATATTGAAATAAATGTTTCACTTAATACTACTTCTTGGGTATTGGATACCGGATGTGGATCTCACATTTGCAATGATTTGCAGGTGATGACAAGAAGTCGCAGGCTTAGAATGGGTGAGACCCAGCTGAGGCTCGGGAATGGTTCCAGAGTTGAAGCTAAAGCCGTGGGAGATGTTTATTTATTTTTGCAGAACGGTTTTAAGTTACTCTTAAGAGATGTTTTATTTGTTCCGAATTTGATTAAAAACATTATTTCTGTTTCTATGCTTGATAGAGATGGTTATTCTTGCAATTTTGTGATTGGGATTTGCAATATTTACAAGAATGAATGTTTGATTGGAAATGGACAACTTGAAAACGATCTATACAACTTAAAACTAAAAGACGTTCCAATAAATTATGTTGATAAACCGGCAACAACAAACAAGAGGAAAATCGATAGCCAAAACTCGGCAAACCTTTGGCACGCTAGGCTAGGTCATATTTCCTCAAGAAGGATGAACAAGCTAGTGGGAGAGGGCATGTTTGATATGTCTGATATTAACTCTCTACCTACTTGTGAATCCTGCCTAAAAGGAAAAATGACTAAATCTCCTTTTAAGGGGAAACCTGAGCGTAGTCAAAATCTGTTGGATTTGATCCATACAGATGTTTGTGGTCCATTTAGAGTTGGGACTCAATATTGCCACACCTACTTCATTACCTTTACTGATGATTATTCAAGGTATGGGTATTTATATTTAATGAAATATAAGTCTGAAGCATTTGAAAAGTTCAAAGAATTCAAGGCTGAAGTAGAAAACAAGCTAGGTAAAAGTATTAAAGCACTTCGATCAGATCGAGGTGGAGAATACTTAAGTACCGAGTTTTTGGACTATCTAAAAGAGAATGGGATTCTCTCTCAGTGGACTCCTCCTATGACACCACAGCTGAATGGTGTATCGGAGCGTCGTAATCGAACTTTGTTGGACATGGTTCGATCCATGATGAGCTTCACTGAGCTTCCACCTTCGTTTTGGGGCTATGCGCTTGAAACGGCGGTATTGTTGTTGAACAACGTCCACACTAAAGCAGTGGACAAAACACCATACGAGTTATGGAATGGCAAAGCTCCTAAGTATTCGTACTTGAGGATTTGGGGATGTCCTGCTTACGTGAAGCGGACAGAGGGAGATAAGTTGGATAGTCGATCCAGCTTATGTTATTTTGTAGGGTATCCGAAGAATTCAATCGGATATTATTTTTATTATCCTGCTGAAACAAAGGTGTTTGTTTCAAGGAATGCCACCTTCTTGGAGAAGGAGTTCTTATTGGATAAGAAAGGCGAGATGATGGAACTCGAAGAAATTCGAGAAGAACCCAAAATACAAAATAACGATCCTACACCTCAGGAACCATTGATAGACACGCCTGTACCTAGAAGATCCGAGAGGACTTCTAGACCTCCTATTCGATATGGTCTTCTTCTTGAATGGGATCAAGATGAACCCGATGTTGGATGTGATCCAAGAAACTTCAAGGAAGCAATTTCTGATGCGGATTCAAATTTATGGCTTGAAGCTATGCAGTCGGAAAATAGATTCGATGCATACAAACCAAGTTTGGTCTTTAGTAGATCCTCCCAATGGAATTGTTCCAATAGGGTGTAAATGGATCTACAAGAGAAAGCTTGGGCCTGATGGTAAGGTATTGACCTACAAGGCGTGATTGGTGGCGAAAGGTTATACTCAAAGACAAGGAGTTGACTATGATGAAATTTTTTCACCAGTTGCAATGTTCAAGTCCATAAGAATCCTTATTGTCATAGCTGCTTGGTATGACTATGAGATATGGCAAATGGATGTGAAGACTGCATTTCTTAATGGAAACATTAAGGAAGAGATCTATATGACGCAACCTGAGGGATACACATCCATGGGAAGCGAGCATAAGGTATGCAAGCTTCAGAGATCAATCTATGGTCTAAAACAAGCATCAAGAAGTTGGAACCAGAAATTTGATGAAACAATAAAGGATTTTGATTTCATCAAGAACCCGAAGGAACCATGCGTGTACAAGAAAGTAGTTAAGGATGCTGTGACATTCTTAGTACTTTATGTTGATGACATCCTACTCATTGGGAATGATGTAGGGATGTTGCAGTCAACTAAGATATGGTTATCAGGTAGATTCTCGATGAAGGATTTGGGTGAGACATCCTATATTCTAGGGATACAGATCTATAGAGATAGATATAAGAGAATGATAGGACTCACTCAAGCAACCTACATTAACACCATGTTGAAACGGTTTTCAATGGATGGGTCCAAGAGAGGACATCTACCTATGTGTCATGGAGTTTCTCTATCCAGGTCTATGTGTCCCAAGACTGATGAAGAAATAGAGAAAATGACACATGTACCATATGCGTCAGCCATAGGTAGTATCATGTATGGGATGATATCAACCAGACCGGATGTAGCATTTGCTCTGAGTGTCACGAGCAGATATCAAGCTAATCCCGGTCAAATGCATTGAAAAGCCGTGAAGGACATTCTTAAGTACTTACGAAGGACTAAGAATATGTTCATGGTATATGGAGGAAGAGAACTAAAATTGGAAGGCTATACCGACTCTAGCTTCCAAAGTGACGTGGATGACTCGAAGTCAACTTCTGGATTTGTGTTCATGCTCAATGGTGGTGCTGTCTCTTGGAAGAGTTCCAAGCAGGACACCACAGCGGATTCCACCACTGAGGCTGAATACATTGCAGCATCAGCTGCTTCTAAAGAGGCCGTTTGGATGAGGAATTTCGTCCAAGAGTTGGGCGTCATTCCTGAAATTGTTGGTCCAGTCCCGGTGTACTGTGACAATACGGGTGCCGTTGCTCAGGCAAAGGAACCAAGGTCTCATCAAAGATCCAAACACGTACTGAGGAAATACCACATCATCCGGGAGATTGTGGAAAGAGGAGACATCACTGTCGAAAGAGTGGCCTCTGCAGACAATATCGCTGATCCACTTACTAAGCCCTTTCCAGGACCATTATTTGACAAACATCGCGAAGCAATGAGTCTACGTAGTATGACTAGTTGGCTATAGGGCAAGTGGAAGATTGAAAGAGTGGGTGCCCGGTGAGCCAACTTGTGGCTAATGGCTTTGATGACTCTTTGTATAAACAATCTTTTGTTTAATATAATTTATACTTTTATTAATGGCAATGACTTTATCTTTCTTCATATTGTTATATTGTGATATACTATTGTTGTTTTGATAAAGACCTTGAATATACTATAGTGTATGTAAGATG
This sequence comes from Henckelia pumila, assembly GCF_033568475.1. Classification (NCBI taxonomy): domain Eukaryota; kingdom Viridiplantae; phylum Streptophyta; class Magnoliopsida; order Lamiales; family Gesneriaceae; genus Henckelia; species Henckelia pumila. Next base: position 129,794,003 of record NC_133123.1, on the reverse strand, counting down.
TGGTAGAACATGGAGATGTCTATCATGAAACACATCTTATAGTCACTGTATATTCTAAACTGTTCCTAGTCGATTGAGCCGTCCGATAATAAGGATAAGGATCGCTCGAGTTTGAGACTAGCATTTGCGATGCAGAGTACCACGTTTCATTGGTAAGGAACATAGAGATGTTCGAAGCATGCAAATGGATATTCATATGATGAATGATCGAACTACCCTATCCGGACTTTCCAAGTGGTTATCACTTATCGAGTGGATAAAGTCCGCGGTTTTGGTTGTACATCATTAGTCCTTACTACTTGAAACATCATTGAGACTCTATATGCTAGTACTGTGCTTTGACTCGTTTACCGACTCTATTGGGGTCATCAGGTGTCGGGATTGGGTACAGTTACAACACATATAGGAGTCGATGCTTTGTTGTCAAGGATTCACCACATACTTGCGAGTGTGGATATCCTATGCGATCTGAGGAGATATTAGTGTGACGAATCTCTGGCCAGAGTACATGATGTGTTTTAAGAAATGGTTTCTTAGTAACACATGCGATGTCACTATTTGATCTTCAAGATGTATTGCATAGTTATCGAATCTCGAACGACTCTCGATATACCAATGGTTGTTGATTCGATCGGGATATATGGATGAAGGGACCGTACTGTATGCTAACCAAAATCTATTGGTTCTTGTAGGCACTATCAGTGATACCTAGGGAATCATGGGGCGATGTTGCTAGGCGCTCATACCATGATTCGATGGGCAAGTCGGAAATTGTTGTTCCGAGTCACAAGGAGTTGTGAGCCCACGACTAGCTGTATCCCTGAACCATTGAGGGTCACACAGTGTAATGGATTTTTAATCCCCGTTGAGATAGTTAAATTTAAAGAGTTAAATTTAATGAACGAAGAAGTTGGACTTCTTATTTAAGAGTAGAGGAGTAAGATTTCCTAAAATGACATAGGGATGGCCATTTTTGGAAATCACTGAATTCGGATTCAGAAAAATTTATCTTGACTTTAAAAGGTGCAGAAATGGTTTCTGTGCACATTGGTGAAATCGGTTTATCAATCGGAGTCACGATGAATTTTATATTAATTTCTGAACATGCGGGCTTTGCTTGTCGGGCTTGAACTTATGACTAATGGGCCCTAAGCTGTTAGTGGCCTACATTATAAATAAGTTATTGCAGTACAGAAATTAGACACAACAGGTCACAATTTTCGAAAAACCTAAGTATTTTCTATCAATAGTGGCCGCCCCCCCTCCCTCTCTACTCGGTAAAATCCAGCCTGTTAATTTTGAATTACAGTCTGGTTTAACGGATCAAATTCGTTAATTCTCTTCGTAGAAACTTCTGATAGATTTTCTAGTGCAATCTATCAGAGGGATTAAATATCCGTTCGTGGACCTGATTGAAGAACAGTTCGTCCATCAGTTCCAGGGATATACAACAAGAGCAGAGAAATCTGTTGGTGTCCAAAATCTCGATTCGAGATTAAAGGTAAAAATTTTATAATCGTTATTTAATTTTTACACACACAATTTAATCATAAGGTTGATACCTATTATGGAATCGTTCCATACAAAAATTTTAAACTTCCGCTGCACCGGGTATCAATTCTAATTGATCTGATCGCCGCGTTCTCCAACAATCACTGCTCGGCATGCAATCAGCGATCATCAACCAAGAATCTAAAAGATGAGTACAACTCTTGAAACGGATGTGAATTCCACCGATCTAATAATCACGAATTCATCTAACATCTCTGATAGGTTCAGTTCAAAGGGTCTATAACACTGAAGAAGAGTTTACAATTCAAACGGTACTACAACAAAATCAAAGCGGCCATACCTCATTCCGAATCCACTCTTCCATACCTCTTTCTTACTAACTCCCAACTGATGATGTCTGATCTCAAGTCGTTGCTGAAATTAACCTCATAAATCAGAGGCAATCCCGGAATCTTATTTGGCAATACCAGCAAACTCTCTAACCACTGATTTATCAACCAATTAGGGCTAGATTCTATGACATCAACTGCATACAAAGAGAATTCCTCCATACAATTCTGAAATCAAGCGGTCATACAACAGACAAAAACAACTATGAAATGCAAAAGCTCAAAAGGCAGAGGATGCATCATATTAATATCCTCAGTAAGAATAAGGAGCGTAACAGAACTATCAGAATAAGAGCATAAAATCATACTCAACAATTACCTGTTGTGTCATCATCGGGTGAAACAAAAGTCTGCGGATCCTCATTGAGAGCAAGATTCAACGTCTATCGAATCGGAGGTTGATTCATGATCGAAGAGCCTCTAGGCCGATTCTGGTGCGGCGGTTGAAATGAGCGAACCACACGAGCTTGTCTCTCCTGTTGAACCATTGGTCTACAAGAATTTGTTGGAGAACGGCGATCAGATCAATCAGAATTGATACCCGATGCAGCGGAAGTTTAAAAATTTTATATGGAACAATTCCATAATAGGTATCAAAACTTTACGATTAAATTGTGCATGTAAAAATTAAATAACAATTATAAATTTTTACCTCCAATCTCGAAACGAGATTATAGACACCAACAGATTACTCTACTCTTTTTGTATCTCCCAGGAACTGATGGACGAACTGTTCTTCAATCAGGTCCACGAACAGAGATTTAATCCCTCTGATAGATTGCACTAGAAAATCTATCAGAAGTTTCTACGAAGAGAATTAACGAATTTGATCCGTTAAACCAGACTGCAAATTCAAAATTCACAGGCTGGATTTTCCCGACAGAGAGAGGGAGGGGGCGGCCACTTTAGAGAGAAAAACAACTAGGTTTTCGAAAATTGTGACCTCTGTTGTGTAATTTCTGTACTGCAATAACTTATTTATAATGTGGGCTGCTAACAGCTTAGGGCCCATTAGTCATAAGTTCAAGCCTGACAAGAAAAGCCCGCATGTTCAGAAATTAATATAAAATTCATCGTGACTCAGATTGATAAACCAATTTCACCAATGTTCACAGAAACCATTTGTGCATCTTTTAGAGTCAAGATAAATTTTTTGAATTCGAATTCAGTGATTTCCAAAAATGCCCATCCCTATGTCATTTTAGGAAATCTTACTCCTCTACTCTTAAATAAGAAGTCCCACTTCTTTGTTCATTAAATTTAACTCTTTAAATTTAACTATCTCAACGGGGATTAAAAATCCATTACTCTGTGTGACCCTCAATGGTTCAGGGATACAGCTAGCCGTGGGCTCACAACTCCTTGTGACTCGGAACAACAATTTCCGACTTGCCCATCGAATCATGGTAAGAGCGCCTAGCAACATCGCCCCATGATTCCCTAGGTATCACTGATAGTGCCTGCAAGAACCAATAGATTTTGGTTAGCGTACAGTACTGTCCCTTCATCCATATATCCTGATCGAATCAACAACCATTGGTAAATCGAGAGTCGTTCGAGATTCGATAACTATGCAATACATCTTGAAGATCAAATAGTGACATCGCATGTGCTACTAAGAAACCATTTCTTAAAACACATCATGTACTCTGGCCAGAGATTCGTCACACTAATATCTCCTCAGATTGCATAGGATATCCACACTCGCAAGTATGTGGTGAATCCTTGACAACAAAGCATCGACTCCTATATGTGTCGTAACTGTATCCAATCCCGACACCTGATGACCCCAATAGAGTCGGTAAACGAGTCAAAGTACAGTACTAGCATATAGAGTCTCAATGATGTTTCAAGTAGTAAGGACTAATGGTGTACAACCAAACCGCGGACTTTATCCACTCGATAAATGATAACCACTTGGAAAGTTCGGATAGGGTAGTTCGATCATTCATCGTATGAATATCTATTTGCATGCTTCGAACATCTCTATGTTCCATACCAATGAAACGTGGTACTCGGCATCGCAAATGCTAGTCTCAATCTCGAGCGATCCTTATCCTTATTCACGGACGGCTCAATCGACTAGGAACTATTTAGAATATACAGTGACTATAAGATGTGTTTCGTGATAGACATCCCCATGTTCTACCACATCTTACATACACTATAGTATATTTAAGGTCTTTATCAAAACAACAATAGTATATCACAATATAACAATATGAAGAAAGATAAAGTCATTGCCATTAATAAAAGTGTAAATTATATTAAACAAAAGATTGTTTATACAAAGAGTCATCAAAGCCCTTAGCCACAAGTTGGCTCACCGAGCACCCACTCTTTCAATCTCCCACTTGCCCTAAATCCAACTAGTCATACTACGTAGACCCATTGCTTCGCGATGTTTGTCAAATAATGGTCCTGGCAAGGCTTAGTAAGTGGATCAGCGATATTGTCTGCAGAGGCCACTCTTTCGACAGTGATGTCTCCTCTTTCCACGATCTCCCGGATGATGTGGTATTTCCTCAGTACGTGTTTGGATCTTTGATGAGACCTTGGTTCCTTTGCCTGAGAAATGGCACCCGTGTTGTCACAGTACACTGGGACTGGACCAACAACTTCCGGAATAACGCCCAACTCTTGGACGAAATTCCTCATCCAAACGACCTCTTTAGCAGCAGCTGATGCTGCAATGTATTCTGCCTCAGTGGTGGAATCCGCTGTGGTGTACTGCTTGGAACTCTTCCAAGAGACAGCACTGCCATTGAGCATGAACACAAATCCAGAGGTTGACTTCGAGTCATCCACGTCACTTTGGAAACTAGAGTCGGTATAGCCTTCCAATTTTAGTTCTCTTCCTCCATATACCATGAATATATTCTTAGTCCTTTGTAAGTACTTAAGAATGTCCTTCACGGCTTTCCAATGCATTTGACCGGGATTAGCTTGATATCTGCTCGTGACACTCAGAGCAAATGCTACATCCGGTCTGGTAGATATCATCCCATACATGATACTACCTATGGCTGACGCATATGGTACATG